>NW_014569564.1:1214216-1317073 GCF_001313835.1 Polistes canadensis | reverse complement strand
AGAGAGAGAGAGAGAGAGAGAGAGAGAGAGAGAGAGAGAGAGAGAGAGAAAGAAAAAGATAAAAGAAACAAACTTTTTCGTAGTTGTTATGAAAATTACATTTGAAATGATTTAAAACTGTTAACTGTATTCGACGAGTATACTCAGCATAAAGGGATAACAATTTTTTGTTATACTATATTATTAATACTATGTTAGTTTATTATATTAAATTAGAGACAAAAAATGTCTTCGTATTTTTTCAGTAAATGACTTTAAGATCACATAACTCTAGTCATGTTAATCGGACCTGTCAGCATTTGCGTGTATTCGAAATATTACATATTACAGAGTAATTAAAAATAAAAGTTGTAATAATTGTTATTCCAGTCAGACGTTATTGCTTCTTTAGAATAAATGAAAATAGAGAAGAAATTCTTGATTAAATATATATAAATAAAAATATATAGCAAATTTATTTATATATATATATATATATATATAAGAAACAGAGAACAACAAATGATGCAATGTGAAATGATGACGAAATTCTAACGATTATTTCTATTCTAGTGTATAATTTAACATACATATTTCGTGTATAATTTGATACATTTTGATAAGAAAGTGAACAACAGATGATGCAATGTGAACTGATGATGAAATTCTAACGACAAGTCAACGAATCCTTTGAATATTCAATTTCTATTTGTTTCTCTCTCTATCTCTCTCACTTAAATATAGATTATATATTCTAAGGTAACGTAACGTCGTCGTGCAATTGGCTCGAAGCATCCCTAAACAGTGAGCAAGCAAGTACACGCGAGCCGATCGTCTAGTCTTTCTCAAAGGCAAGAGAGGATAAACTCTTGAAATTTCGGGGATACACCGGTGCTTTTAGTCGCAAAGGATACAACGGCCACCGCAGGACAAAACCACTGGACTCTCTCTCTCTCGGAGAGTACCGCAACGTGTCGTAGATCGTCCTTTTCGAACTCGAGTATCCTTCTACTCTCTTAACGAACAAGCGAGAAAGACAAAGATATACAAAGATAAAGAGAGAAAGATAAAGAAACAAAGAGAAAGAGAAAGAGAAAGAGAAGCTCTTAAAAGAGTGGTTTCACTCAAGCGTTTATAAAATAACGTTGAAGAACAAAAAAGGGGGTTGGAAAATGAGTTACCTTAAACGTTTAGTCTGTCCTTTTCTACTCGGGGAAACGAGAGGCCAACGCTTTGTTTAATCAAATATGACGTTTAATGGAACCTCCTGCGAATAAGCTGCTTTACGATCTATCTCTATCTCTATCTCTATCTCTATCTCTATCTCTATCTCTATCTCTCTCTCTTGTTCTATTTCCATCTCTTTCTCTCTAGCATCATCAAAATGGGCCATTTATAATGTATTCTAGCCGTGGCATAATCGTTCTCCTTCCAAAATTACCTCGTCCATACCGTTCAACGTTATACACGAATTATTTAGATTGAATGGAATATACATTTTTGGGTTAAACATTGACAACTATTGGTAAATTTGAATTTCATTAGAAGTGGTATTATTTAATCGTGTTTTAATATTATTCAAATATAATTAAAAATGTAATTTATATACCTAAAGAGAAAGAGAGAGAGAGAGAGAGAGAGAAAGAGAAAAATAAATAAAATAAAATAATAGGCTTACATATATTTATTTCCTGTATTTGATAAATCTAACACGTAAACATATATTGCATTAAAATTGTTTGATGAAGAAAAGAGAAGATATTTTCAATTCGAAAGTTACCAAGCTAGACATAATTAGGTAAAATAATTTCGATTCTCCTATATCTCTTCGTGCCATTAAAGACATCTCCTCGTTTGATAACGGCCGCCATAATTGCAGAGCTATTTAGTTCTCCGCTAATTAGTTATTGACTTCATTATCCAGCTTTAGTAAAGTTTTTTCCTTGATCATATGACTTTCATTATTCGAAACTAATTGTAAGTATTTATGATAAGTTCCAGGAATATTCGTACCTCTGCTGTCAATTTAAAATAATCAATATTTTTTTGTAATACGATATTTCAAGATTTGTGTACACGAGAACATATTTTAGGATTATTAAAGTTGTAAATTGATATAAATTTGATTGCAAAAGAAATACAAGTTGACATAACCGATAAGAAAATTGGTCTTAAAAAATATGTCTAATCTTCTCAATCAAATATTACTTATATAGATAATAATTGTATTTCTATTATATTTCACAACATAGATAAAAATACTTTTGTGAGACCAATTTTATTATTTTTCAAGTAAAATTATATTTTTCCAATAATAAAATGTTCTTTCCGCAATAAAATTTATATCAATTTGAAAAATGAATAATCCTAAAATATTGTAATACTTCGTATAAGAATTTAACAGCTTTGCATTACAAACAAATATCAATTATCTCAAATTTACAGTTGAAAACGTGTACGAATACTCCTATAACTAATTCACGATGTGATGTTATTATATATACTTTATATATTTTTAATATATTAAAAAAAAAAAATTATAGAAAATTGTTGATATATATATAAAAAGAAATGAAATTTATTTTATAATGTAAAACAACACGCAGGGTAATTCGTTTGTTTTTTTATTATATTGTTATTTATTTTTGTTTGTTGAAATAATACTATCGGCTTGCTCTTTTAAAGGCTTTGAGGGAGATTCGATCGAACGCGTTCGAACGGTGCCGATGCAACGGAATATACGTATCTCGCTCATAAATAGCGTCATGCAATCTGCCGCATCTCGGTCCGGCACACATCCGACAGGAAAATTGCGATATATGGGCAACTCCACCTGTCGTAATGGCTGTAGTTAATCCTAATACCTGAGACTGGTATGACGAGAGAGCAACTCCAGGAGCGTCGATTGAACAGCCGGTAAGTTTATTTTTTTCTGTTTTTTTTTTTTTTATTATTTCCTTTCTCTTTCTTTTTTCTTCTTTATCGAAATTATTGATCACCGTTGAATAATGATCATCGGTCAAATTTTCTCCTTAAAATTTTCATTAATAAAGATACCTCGATATACCATAATTCGATGACACTATTGTTTTTTCTTTTTATTATTATAACGATACTTTTGTAATAATTATCGTATAACAAATTACAATACGCAAATAATATGTAACACTTTAAATATAAACGAAAAAAAATTTAATATAATTCTTTAAATCTAATAAATATATATATATTCACATATTTAACAATATATATATATGGTATAAATACTGAAGATAAAAGAAACTTATTGTTAAACAGATTTTATCATATGGAAAAAAATGTTGATACAGCTTATACGTAACACAAAGTCACTATCGAGTTATCCTGTAGTAGTGTCGGTGTGTTGGGGTCTGGATTATTTATTGGGAGTAGTTTTCTGCGAGTGGTCCATAAAATGTGCGAGGTTTATCGGTTGATTTTGTTTCAAAGTATAAGAGTGAGTAAAAGAGAGAGAGAGAGAGAGAGAGAGAAGGAGAGGAACGATGAGTAACCAAAAAGACTCGAGGCTTGTATCGAAGAAAGATGGAAATACAAACGTGATGCCGCGTGAAAGCTCAACAACGTTAAGAGGCTCGTTGTTGCTTTATAAGGTCGTTAACTTGGAAGAACTTGATCTTACACTTCGAAGAAATTTTTAACTCTTTTCTTTCTCCATCTTTCTTTTTCTCTTTATTTCTTTCTTTCTTTCTCATTCATATCAGGGAAGAGAATATCGCATAACAAATGTTCGCGCTTTAAATCCACCGAAAAGGTTCACTCTCTCTCTCTCTCTCTCTCTCTCTCTCTCTCTCTCTCTTTCTTTCTTTTTCTCCTGTGAGTTCTCTTCTCAGCTTGAAAGAAAAAAGGAATTGGCCTTCTTAATGCATTCACCGGTCGAAAGTGGCAATTAAGGATCCACTTGGACGTTAAATTGAGTAAGCAAAAAATTTCCCTCTAACTTGCGCCCAGTAGGACGAATTAGTCGAATTAGCGTTTAACGGCCGAATATTATATATATATATATATATATATATACTTTTTTTATATTTTTGTTTTCACCATGACGAAACGAAAAATAAATAATATTAATTCATGATTAATTACTTTGTCAGGATATTTCTTTGTTAACGGACAAAATGTTCGTCTTTATTATATCTTCGTTAGTTAATTATTATTTCTTTTTTTTTTCTTCGAAATTATATTATATTTATTTAGATGAATTAATATTTGTAATATGGCAGTATTTTGTAAATCAATATAATGTTTTAATTTACTTTTTATTTCTTTAACGATCCTAATTTGAGAGAGAGAGATATTTTATTTATTTTATTTTTTTATTTATTAAGTTTTTCCAATTTACCAATTTTTACTGTTCGAAATATATTATTATTATTATTACTTTTTTTTTTTTTATAATAAATGAATCTACGAAATGACGCACACGAATCACGTTTATATTGATTTCATCAGAACGAAAGGAAATACGATCTGTGGATATCGATGATAGGATATTGCTAACAATCGTTAGAATAGAGAAATTAAAAAATAATAATGAAATGGATCGATATTTCTGTTAATATTCGAAGACATCAAAAAGATATGAGACGTGCGTTAATTATATCAAAAATATTACATCATTTGAAACGTTCATACCTGTTAATTATTATCACAAAATTTATTTTTAATTGAAATTAAAAAGTTAGAGAACGGAAACAGAAGATATTTGATTAATTAATATCGTTAAAAATGAAGAACTAGGACACAATGTTTGTTTAATTCGAGAAAACTATGTTATCTTAATACTGTACTATACTACATTATATATAACTCGATAAAATATCGATGAACAGACTCTTTAAATTATCTAAGACTTGAAATATAGATTCCCATTAAAAAAAATATTGTTATGACCACCGTGCTTCATATGAAGTAGTTACAATTAATATTACAAATCCTTCTTATAACCTAGTATAGTCATATTTTTTATTTGGAATATTTGTGCATAAATCTACTAGGATTGGAAATAATTTATAATAACTTTTACAATTAAACATCAAATATATACATCAAATATACTTCTATGATATAGATTTGAAGAAAAATACTTATTTTTTGAAAAAAAAAAAAAAAAAAAAAAAAAAAAATGTAAAATGTACTACTCGTAAGTTTTTGTTGACAAATAAATCCACAAGTAAAACAATTTATTTTTTTCTTATTAATATATTGTTTCTCTGAATTTATGTAGTGATTCTAAACTTTTTGCTGATAGTGTATGCTTGATTATATGTATGTAATAAGAAAAGGAGAGTATGTGTAGTGCAACACTTTTCGCGTCACGCTATTTTCTACTAGCTCACGATCAACTTGCTTCTGTCTTCTCTAATCTCGTTTTGTGCTTCGCGAGCATAAGGCGTGTTGGTTTGGCATCATGTTGTTAGTTAAATGCGATATCCTATCTCTTATTTTTTTGTATATCAAGCTAGAAGAAAGAAGAAACCAAGTTACAAGGAAAGAAAGGATAAACTAAATCTCTTATATTCGTACTGTAAATCTGTAAATTTCCATTCTTTAAATACAATTAGTTTTAATACGATGAAATATTATTGTTCAATAAATTTAAATGTATTTATTTTAAAATCAACAATATTTATGAACAAATTTTATCTTACAAAAAACGTAGGAATATTTGAATAAAAGTCTTGTTAAATTATTCGTAAATGCAATTTCTCTATATAAAGAAAAAACCTTAGTATTTCACATGGAAAAAAATTTAATAGACTTTTATCCTTCATAAAAATAAGTAAACGGAAAATAAGAGAGAAAATCAATGAAAGTAAAGATAAAGAAAGGGGAAGAAGATTTGAAATTACACGATGAAGGCAATAACGATGGTGCAATAATGGACGTGTGCAAATGAAAAAAAAAGTGTGACCGAGAGAGAAAAAGAGAAAATACTTTTCTCAAGATAGACGAGGATTCTCACAAAGACGTTACGCGTAAACACATAGACAAACATCATATGTGCTGACTTTATTGAAAGCTTTCACGAGAACTATAAATGCTGACTTTATACTTTGGAAATGAATCTAAAGAAAAATAGAGAAAAACTATGGATAGTTGTTCTATATGAAAAAAAAAAAAAATAATAAAGAAATAAATAATTACAAAATAGAAAAACAAATAATCACGTAGATAAATAAAACTAAAAATAAAAATTAAATAAAAAACAAACAATATATTTGAATATATATATATATATATATGTATAAAATTTTAATTAATATTTTAATTAAATGAAGATAGGTAATAATCAACGTCAACATTGATAATACTACTCGCATATCGACTCATATTTTACCTTCTAACACGAACCAGTTGATTATCGTGCTCGTACAATATTATTAATATTATTAGTTATCATGTTGCTACAACAAAAGTTCAGTTTAGACTGTTCATGGTTGTACCTGCTCGGGCTTATATATAATCTTTTCCCCTCACTCCGAATTTTAATGACGCTACTCGATTGATGGAATGTTCTAGAGAGAGAGAGAGAGAGAGAGAGAGTTTCAGAAAATAAGGAAAGAAAGAGACGATACGTTATCGTATACTAAACATTTCCTTAAGTATAGTACCGGAACAACACTTGGCGTTTTTTTAATGAATGTAATAAAATTAATTAAATACACAATATATATATATTGAATAACATTTTTTCATTACTATTTTTATAATGATTTATATGTCTCGATGAATGATTTGCTGATTTATCGTTTAATTATTTTTTAATAAAATCCAACGCAGATATTTCTTTTTAATTTTTTTTTTTGGAAAATGCATTTGTCGTTTTATTATAGAATACTCAATATCGTGATTTTTGTTGTTATCTGTTAGAAGAAAAATCTAGAAAAGGATAGGGTGTAAGAATCTGTCGATTTTTTACTTCTCGCAAAAGATAGAAATCTACAAACAAAGATAGGTTAAAAAATTTGCCGATTTTTCCTTCCTTTAGTTCTACGAGCTTCCATGAGAATCTACGTAATCCTAATTCCGAAAGCTACTCGCGTGTTTTCGAACCACTTGTAAGCGCAACCTGGCCACGATGCGATAGTCACGGAAACGTCCTGCGTGCAACGAAAATTTCAAGCTCCGACACAAACTAGTGCCACTCCTCCTCCTCCTCCTCCTCCTCTCTTTCTTTCTTTCTTTTGCATCACCATTTCTCTATACAGTCTCGTCACTTCTCGTGTAGATAACTGCAATGCTCTTTTTTTGTTTTCCTTCTTTTGCTTTCTTTCTTTCTCTCTCTCTCTCTCTCTCTCTCTCTCTCTCTCTCTCTCTCTCTCTCTGTCTCTCTCTTTCGAAAGAGAAAATTTAAACAAGCTATTATTTTCGATAAGACTAAATACACGTTCTCTCAGGTCAGTGAAAATAAGAACGAACCTACCATACATTTCTAAGAACAGAGTACAAGTAAAAAAATTAAAGAAAAAAGAAAAGGATGTCTGTGGCCTCCATGCACGAAAGTAGTGAAACTCGTATTATCATGTGAAAAATAATTAATTGATTCATGTATACATTGAGTGTTCCTTAAAATCGTACATCTTAATGTTAACTAGATTTTTACTTGAAAACTATTCATATAATGTGTTTAGGTTGAAGAATATTTGGAAATAAATACATTAGTATAACTTGATTACATATTTAATGAGTTAAGCCCGCATCTTAAAATAGTACACGTATAACGGTATAACAAGGGGAGTACTTGGTTTTTTTCATAATTAACAATTGGTTGATCATTTATTATTCTTACTGTTATTAAAATGTTTTTTAGTATCAGAATATCATTTAATACCTATTAAAATAAGAAAAATACAAATTACATTTGTTTAAAAATTATATATCTATTAATATATTTCGAATATTATACACAATTACGATTTAATAATTTATTAAATGAAAATTTTCAACTCGAAGTTACTATTGGTCAGGAACGTTAAAATAAATATATTTTAATTAAAACACAATCTTAAATATTAGTAGAGTACATTAGAGTATAAGACATATCTTAAATGATTGTTAATTAACTGAAAGAAATGTATATTGTAATTTTGAAGCACGGAGTATAAGTTCGACGTACCGTCCTCTTCGAAATCCAACAATAAACTGACAGATTGTCCTCCATGAAAGTCAGTTAAAATTTTTTTATTGATTTTTGTGTATATGACTTTTCGAATATTATTTTCGTTATACGTATGTATTCTTCGGAAAGTTATATAAACAATGATAAAGTTTCCTAGGGAACTTGGACATGAAAAGAAGTAGAACTTAATTTAATTGAGTTGGACGTTTCGTCCCTTTATTGGGACTTCTTCAGCAACTTAATCATTAAAGCTCAGCGTCTTTTTTATTTATTTCGACATACATTTCTTTTTATAATATTCCAAAACACAATACATCTAAACTTCGTTAGTTTGATCGTTATTATTTAAAAGCCTCAACAAAATATATAAACAATATTCAATACAGGAACCTTTAGAGAACACAATGAGCCAGTGTAACGGTAGATTTCGAAGAAAACAATACATCGAAATAATATTCCTTGCTTTTAAATTACAATATAACATTTCCTTCGATTAATTAACAATCATTTGAAATATATCGAACACTTTTAAGATATGTCACAACTCCATTCATTTTTTCATAAAATAAACGCATCTCGTCATAACTATCGATCGATGTATTTCATACATACACATACCACACTACTAGTAAAACCTTCTATAATCTCGTTAGACTATCGATCGATTGTGTATTTTATCTCACTTTCTCTCTCTCTCTCTTCCTACCTCTATGCTTCCTCTCTTTTCATGTCGTTTCATCAAATTTTATCGCTTAAGAAGTTTAAACTCCAATAAAAAAAAAAAAAAAAGAAAAAAGGAAAAAAAAGGGAAAAGAGAAACAAAAATGTAAAAATGAATAATATAAAAAGATGAATTAGAAGTAACTTGATTTAAACGTAACGTGACGATTAAAAATTCACGACCATTTGTATTGGAGTATAATGATAAGGATAAAGATAATTGGAGAGAGAGAGAGAGAGAGAGAGAGAGAGAGAGAGAGAGAGAAAGGGAGAGAGAAAATGAAAGACAAGGTAATAGCGATAACGAAAATTCACTCGCGTGTTCTCGACCCACTTGTAAAGGATTACAAGCAGCAATGTTGCAAAATCGTGAGATAGTCACGGAAGCACTTCCGGCTGTAACAAGTTTCGACAAGAGTGTTACGCGTTATCATTACGATCGTACCATCCGTTAGTGCATTCCCGATGCGAGGCGTTGATCAAAAATCTTCAAAGGTTTCTTGAGATTTAGGATAAAGGTTAAAGGAAGAAAGAAGAGAGAGAAAGAGAGAGAGAGAGAAACGCATAATTGATAGTTATTACGTAATTTTGAGCTCATACGTAATTTATAAATTTTGTTTATTTCTTTTGTCACGAAAAAGGAACTATTAATATTATAATTGAACTTTTATAAGGAATTGGCTAGAAAAGTTTTTATTATAAATATTCTAAAAAAGTAACTACTTTTATTTGAAATTATTTCGGTTAATTTATTTGTTAAATTAAAAATCTACGAGGCTGGAAATTTGTTTACAATCTGGCACAGAAACATATTAAAAAAAGACTAGTCTTAAAACTTACGAACCTAAGATTTATTCTTTTTTACAATTTTGAAACGGAACATCATGTTTCAAGTTTTACATGGAAATCAAATGAAATGTTGTTATAAAATCACTTACAGATTTTAAGTTCTCTAACCATTGTTATTGAATTTCTGTTTAAACATGTATAAAATTATATATTATAATATAAAGGATTATTTTTATTATAATTAATCACTTATTATTAGAGATGAAAGAGAGATCAAAAGAAAGGAAGGAAGTGAGACAGTGTTCGTAAAATATCTTTGATGTCCAGGAAATATCTGTCTGTGGTTTCCACCCGCTGCGTAAAAGATGTGAGACTACAATACTACGTCGTAGCTTGTTCTGAAGAACGTGCGGTATGAACTAAAAGGTTATCGCGATATTTTTCATGCAATAAGATGCGGGACCTTATTGTTTAAATATTTCAAACATTTGTGTATTAACTTAAAAATCTATACAACACAAGAATTATTATTTCTAATCAATTTTAGACATTTTAATTATATCGTTTAACACCACTCTTTGTTCAATTTTAATTAACGTATCTTGTATAAATTTAATCAAATTAATATTACAATAAAATAAAAAAGAAAGGAATAAATTGTTCGTTGTTTAACATAAAAATAGGAATACGCAATTACTATGGTTAATAAATTTCTAACGTTAATGTTATACAAAATCTAAGAAATTTCTTCTTTTTTTGTTTTATTTAATCACAGTTTTCATTCGCGATAAATATCTTGAAGATCTGGTACCCGTCTTCTTAGAGATAAAAATAGAGAGAGAGTGAGAGAGAGAGAGAGAGAGAGAGAGAGAGAGACAGACAGACAGAAAGAGAGAGAAAGAAAGAGAGAGAAAGAAAGAGAGGGAAGGGGTGTAAGGAGGAGTGTCTCTGGAACAGAGACATTACACTCGCACTTTAGATAAGAGGCCGGGTGCTCGGTAGCACGGCATGCCGTCCAACCAACCAACCATCCAACCAACCATCCAACCAACCATCCAACCAACCATCCAACCAAACCAACCAACCAAGTAGCCGCTCTAAAGAAGATATCTTTCTCCTCTTGTCGGTGCTGAATCGCGATTTACCTCCCCTCCTTTCTCCCTTCTTGAGACAGCCCATCGAGAAAGTAAGAATGAGAAACTGAGTGTGTGTGCGTGTATTTGTGTATGTGAGTATGGCGATCTATAGATCCCTGATCATAGAGCAACCGCACGAACTCGTCTTTACCCTATGTACTATCTTCTTTTTTTTCTATAAGATTTATCAACAATCTTCAAGTACACTTCATGGTTACGGTTTTCAAAAACGATAGTATCGTTATATACTATTGGATCATGGTCTGTTATTATTAAATGTTGTTTGTTATATAGGAAAGATTCAAATCTATTTGTTTGGTGCATAAATAATTGTAATTTATGTAACTTTATATTTGATTCAATCATGCTTGTGTAATAAAACATTGTAAACAATTAAATTGGTATTAATGTGATTTTGAGTTATATTATTATTTTTATTGTTTGCCATTGTCGAATTTGAGCTTGCAAAGTAGTCGTGGAAAATAATGAATTCACGTGATTTTATATTGTATACATTATTAATTGTTACGTAAAATAACAGAAATTGTTTAAAATCTAAACCATGTTTTTAATCGATGAACAATTAACTCAATGATAAAATTCAATATTAATTCGAAACATTTCGTGGTATGAGAAAAAAAGCCTCGAAGATGAGGACGATTACAAATGCCTATAGTAATTAAAATATATATTCTATACGAATAACACATAAAATATTGACAAATGAAAAAGACGTGAAAAATCAAAATGATAAACGCGAAAATAGCTTTTTGATAATAAAAAGGAAGAAATTAGTATACAATATCTAAACTAATAATTATAAATTTTCTGTGTAAATAGAGAAGCAGTCAGTTTAGTAGAAATTCTCTTTCCTTTGTAGGAAAGAAAACGTAGAAACGTTTATGTCGAAGAGATCAGTAGTAATAACACACTAATTCAAATTGTCATGCAAGGTAAAACGTTGTTATTGATCTCGAATGATATTTCGCACAAGGCAAAGACCTCTAGAGTACTGCTGAGATTCGATAGAATTCGGCAAACGAACGTTTGTATTGGTATCAAAGGGTCTCCTTTATAAGCTACCAGTCGATATATGTAGAATATGTTGATTCACGGATTTCAGTTTAACGATATTAATGCAGAAACGTTCAAATTCTCAGACAAGAGAAACGAAATTTAATAGGTAAACACGCTTAACGATTTCAGATAAAATATAATCAATGATTATGTCAATTGATTACCTTAATTTATTGTTACAATTTCATTTTTTTTATCGACATTCCGTAAATTCAAATTATTGCTATATTATTTGTTCTTTCTAAATATAAACATGAATAGGTAAGGAACTTTTATTATAATAGTACGCGCGCGCGTACATTTGATTTATACTTATATAAATAATTTAGATTAATTGATGATATATTCAATACATATATATTGCAATTCATAACGTTTGGCGCAATTAGTGGTTAATATAGTGTTATTATTTTAGTAAATATTCATCGATGGAATGTTTCGTAAAACTAAACTAAATATCAAATTAGTATACCAGATGTATCAATTTCAACGTGAAATCATTACGAGTTTACATTCCTATATTAGTATCCTACTAAACACACAAACATTTGATATAGGATCGATAGTTTCCTAAGTTAAGATACGGGTGAACTAACTCAATGAATCTTGCTTAATGAAATTAATGAAGAAATAAAGAATAATTGGTTATATTTGCGTCACCTCTATTTGATTAGAATTTACTTCAAAGTTGTTTGAAATAATTAATTATTTAAAAGAAAATTATTTGAAATAAAATATATATATATACAATAATTTTTTTTTTTTTAAATAGAACACCTTATAAAAAAACTATATTCGTATTCCTGGTTTCACACGTCTCAAGTTTGTTGCGTGGGAATAAATAAAATGATGCTACAAGCTTATCCATGTCACGGAAATTACATTTATAGTTAAAAATACATTTTTTGTTGTTTTATTGGAACAATTTATAAGCATTATATTCGATAAAACAACTTTCTAATGAATTTAATATCTTAAGCAATCTCAAATAATTTAATTAACCAACAATCTAATTAAATTAATATCTAGAATGAAATAAAATATTTCGACATATCTCTTTGGAAATGGAACACCATGTAGATAGATTGTGCTCGTATTTCTGCGTTCACGCGTCTCAAGTTTGACATGGGAATAAGTGAAATGATGTTACAAGCTTATTCAGGTTATGAAAATACATATTTAGAAAACTACATGCGTAACTAGAAATATAAATGTTTTTCTATAAACAATATAAAAAATATTTCTAGCTATAATTAAAACAGTTTTGATATTTTCACTTAAGCAATTTTCGATTATTTAAATAACTAATTTTCTAATTAATTTAATATCTATAACAATATATAAAATAAAATTAAATATTATCTGCGTCTATATACGCGTCTCAAGTTTTGCATGTAAATTATTGCAACATTGAGAAAACTCTAGAATATAGTTAGAAATAAAATAAATATTTTTTCTTTGTAGAATAATATAAAAAGGATTTCTAATTGTAATTAATAGAACTTTGATATCCAATAATAAGCAATTTTTGATTATTTAATTAACAAATGTTTACATTAATTTAACATCTGAAATAAACTAAAATATTTGAATGTATATCTTTGTAAATGGAACTTCATGTAGATAGACTATGCTCGTATTTCTGCGTTCATGCGTCTCAAGTTCGGCATGGAGATCAGTGAGATGGTGATATATGTTCCCTTTCGAACTGAATTGCTATCGTGGTATCTGTTAAGCGAGGCTCAGGAGTGGCATAACCGATTGCTTCGTAGATCTCCTATTCTCGTCCCATTTCCTTCCTTCCTTCCTTCCTTCCTTCCTTTATTCTAGTCTCCTCCTTTTAACACGCGATCTACCTACCCAGCTTCCAATATATACAACACAATCACTACCAATCACGAACCAGGGCGAAACATCGATCCTTTTGATATACGATCGATTACGTTCACGATCTTGATCGAGTTCTTTATCATTATATAAGTCATTTCTTTTTCGACGTATTCGAGATAAGTTTTAATTGAATCAAACCGATTAATCTTCTAAACAACCTTTTTATCAAATGATTAGAAAATATATATATATATTTTTTAGCACCGTTGAGTCTTATCGATAGTTTAATTAATCGGAATAATAAGATAAAAACAATGTTATTTCGAACACGTTTTTGTCAAATAATTTTAAAATATTTCTTTTTTTCATCAAAATTATATATATTATATTTTTCCTATGATTTATATTGTTTTAGAAACACTTGTAATCTCAACAAATGCAAAAGGAATATTCTTAAAAATATTTTTTCATATAAAATCGTTATACTAATTAGCAAAAGATACTTTTTTGTTGTTACTAATTAAATTAATTAAGGTGTTGTAATTAGATATTATATATATTTTCTCTCTTCCTCTCTCTTTCTCTATTAATACAAAGCAAGTTGAAAAGGAACAAAACTGAAGCTAGAGTTTATCGTTTGGCTTTGACGTTCATTCTGTAACGACCGGAGAGAAACTGATTTACTAAATAAAACGAAAATAATAAATACATTATGGGTCACATCGTTATAAGACAAACAACGATACAAATGCTTGTTTTAATATTTTCCAATACTTCTTTCACCTAAAATCAATGAAAAAGATAAAATGGATTTCTTTTTAATTATTATTATTATTATTCTCGTTTTTATGATTACTAGTATATTATTATTTTTTCGAATTTTTTTCAGCTTTCTTGTTGAAATTATTTTCAATAATATTTATACAGAGTTTTAAACAAGTTAACAACACGGTATGGATATATTTTTGTCTGTGTCTATTTATTATTTTTATTAATTACTGTTATTTTTATTATTTTGTTTTTCTACTTTCACATGGGATTTTCCTTTTAAGTCGCCTTTTACGACAAGTAGAGACGAATGCGGTTTATTCTTATTCCACAAATCCGCAGTTGGTTCATTATTATTATTATCACTATTACTATTATAAATTTTAGGGATTATTTTTTGTTATTTCTTTTTGTCTGATCGTTAGTAACATCGTTAGTTAATAGGTGAAAATAATTGAGTGAAAAGAGGATAAAAAAAAAAAAGCGTAAAATAAATTAAGAAAATAAATCACTTTTAGCAGGTTGAATTATGATGATTAAATCGACGATAGTTTCCCAATATTTTTTTCAGTCTTCAAAGAGTACCCCTTTCGATTTTTTTCCATTTTCGTTTTCGCAATTCCATCGCTGCCAATTTAAACTTTCATTTACTTTAATAACTTCTCCTTCGTTATTGAAGGCTTTCCTTCCTCACTTATTTCTTTTTTCTTTTTTTTTTCATTTGTTTTATTTTCAAAGAGAATACCTACACGCGTATATATTTATCGTTCGCTTTTCCCGAAGGATTTTTTTTTCTTCTCTTTTTTCCTTGCACTATCTCGAAATTTCAGGTACATAGGTTGATCCGTCGCTTTTCAAAACGCAAGAGCTCGCAAAAGCTCGCCATGATGCTTTTTCATACTTTCCCTAAGTTTCTTCTTCTTCTTCTTCACTTTGTTCGTTACAAAAAATTCGAAATGAATAATAATCGAGAAATAAAAGTATGTTTGAGTTTTTCTTGTTTGATATTTCTCGATGATGGATGATCGGTTTTACATGATTTAAAAAAATAATATGGAGGAAGGGACATTTGAACGACGAACATTATTTCAGTGAGTAATATGCAAAAGAATATTCGAAGAAAAAAAATGAAATAACTTCCGTTTTACATTTTTATGTTCGTCGAAAAGAAATATAAAATTAGGAATGAACTAGGGAGAGATACTATATGGTATCGTAAGGAAATAAAGAATGACGGTGGGAACGAAAGAGCATAATTAATTTGCTAATTCCAAAGTGACTCGCAGGAGAAGTAAAAAGACCAGAATTATAAGTGGACATCTTTTTCGAGAGAAGAATCGCATAATTTAAAAATGATACTTAAAATATACAAAATATTTGTTTATGTTGGCATTAAATATATTATAATAATTATATGCATTATATGAATAATGTAAAATTTCAATTTATTATATATTGCATTACAGTAATAATATTCTATTCTATTGTATCTATACACTAAACTATATATTGTTTAGGTTCGGCCAATAAAAAATACGACAAAAATGCTTTCGACTTTCCATTTTCTATAGAATGGCAAAAGAACCTACTTAATAGTTCGAAACAAAAGAAGATTCTGAATCGCGTCTGAAATGTCCTTTGTCTTAATGTAAAATGATTTTCAGGTTTAAAGTATGATTAAGTATCGTTAAACGCGGCTAATGAAATCTATTTACGAAAAACGTGAAGATTATATTCCGAACGACCCAATAATTAGTATTTTTTTGTTTAAATTTGTACAATTTGATAATAGCAAACAGACCCCTCAAATTTGTTAAAGGAAAAGTAATAAAGACTATATACTTAATAAGGTACACTTAATATGATAATAATTAAATATAAAATTTTATTAATCATTTTTTTCTAAAATACAGTAACTGTTTTGATACTTGTGCGAAACAGTATAGGTATCTCGCGTTCGAGCTACAGAAAGAAAAAAAAAAAATAATGAATGTTAAAAAGCAAAAAAAAGTAATGAAAAATAACAAAAAAAAAAAAAAACGAAAAAAAAAAAAATAAATAAAAAGAAATATTCTGGGTGTCTGGACGTGCACGTTTTACAAAACGCATATAAGGAGGAGTAGAACCTTAAATGCACGGGAGTATTATAAATGCGTCTGAGACGTTCCTTCTTGGTTCACCTTTTTTCAAATAAGTGCTGCTACTACGAAATACACTGGCTCGATCAATTCTTCTTTCTGAGAACTTGCAGTATGTTCCTTTTTTTATTTTTTTTTTTTTTTTACTTTATTTTATTTTGTTTTATTTATTCATGTGCATCACCACGGTCAATGGTATTCACAAGGGAGAAGAGAGATAAAGTGAAATCATTTCGTCGATTTTTCTTTTAGAAAATTTTCGAGCTTTTGCCTAATTTAAAAAAGTGTTTTAAGAAAATTACTTCCAAAGCGTATCGTAAATTTCCTCGATTTACAAAACAACAAGAAAAATATTATTTTTAATATTTTTGCAATCCGTTATTGTGCTCATTCCAATAAGACGATTATGATTTTTGTTCTAACGCGTTCAGTTTTGTTAATTTTGATGTTTGTTTGTTTTTTCTTTCTTGTTTCTTTGTTTTTCTTTCTTTTTTCTTTTTTTAAATTTCATTTTTGTATAACATGATGGGTCCGTCCTTTCTCGTTTAACTTTCTTAGCAGTTGAATCCCCTTGCGGCGAAGTTATCGGCCTTTGGAATCGGGAACGCGTTTATAGAAACTCGAACAGAAAATACTTTTGATTCTCGCCTTGTTGGTAACGAAATCATGGCAACTTTTTTACTTTATAAATTATAATACTGACGGTTATGTGTGATAAACAAAAAAAATTGTGTTCTCGATTGCTCGAAATTTTAATAGAACAAAAATAAAAAATAAAAAAAAAAGGAATGAAATGAAAAATTATTTTTATACGTTCGAAATATAATAGAAAAGAGGAGGAAGAAGAAAAATGTTGTTACCGATAAAAATTTCGTGGTTTTGCTTTGAATGGGGGGAAGGGGGAAGGGAAGAGGTGGGATTGAGAGGTGGGGTCTGAAGAGAAAAAAACCAATGGAATTTCGCTGACGTAATTTTTTTGTTACCTTTTCAAGTTGCTATTGCCGACAATGAAAGGCGAATTTAGCTTGAACGTAGGGAAAAAATGCCGGCCTTATAGCTCTCCGGTATTTTTCCAACATCATAAAAAATACTTTTACCGGAACTTTCTAATCTTTCTAGGCGATTAATCGCGAGTGATCCTTCCTGCAATAACTTGGACGTATATTTCAACCAGAATTGCGTTCCTTTGTGCGAGAGTCCTTGGCCTCTCTTAACGTTTGAAAAACGCTGAAGGAAATATTAACGTTAATATAGTTCAAGAAATTAATGAAAAATATAAAAAACGAAACTAAAAGCATTCAATTCATAATTAAAACATCACTGGCACCTATTATGAAAAAAAGAAAAGAAAAAGAACGAAGGAATATTAACTCGATAGAGTATTTTTTGTTTGTTTTTTAAGATATGAATTTTATATATCATTCCTATAATTCGATATAATAAGAAAACATAATAAAAGTATATATATAAACGAAAGAACACGGAAATAAAAATGAATAAAGAAAAGTGTAAATATTATAAACGAGATAAATTAATACGTACGATTTTCTCGAAACATTTCTGAGACCTTTATAATCCCGTTAACGTAGAGTCTAATAACAAAACGTTCAGCAGTTGGTTGGGTGTTAAATTCGAAAATCGTGTTTGCAAAGTTTGTAGGATAGGCGAAGAGTAAAGAGAGTAAGAGAGAATCGTATTCGTGGGCAAACTAAAACGAACAGAACGGTGGGCAGAGATTCTGGCAGGTGTGACAGGCCGGTTAACGTGAGGAAAGGTGCCACACGGTTGGCTAATACGGCAAGTTATCCACTTAGAAATTCGCCTTAATACCACGTAAGAGTGAGAAAGAGAAAACGAGAGAGATAGAGAGAGAGACAGAAAACTCAACTGAGGTGTTAGGACTCGAGCTTTCGTTGCACTCTCAAACCCCCCCCCCCTCCCTTCGCCTCTTCCATCCTTCTCATACTTCTACTCCCTACCAAAACTTTCAACACCGTCGAACACACCAACTCTGTATGCCACCCTGTTACCTAAGTTCGGATAAACCAAGCTAAGTTTCCAGTCTGCTACTTATGGAACTGCCAGCAAGGAAAATGCCATAGCTAAAGTTTATTCGCAGTTTAGATTCCTCCTAGAGAAATAAACGCAGACATTGATTTACATATTGATCAATCCATAATATAATATCTCTTAATCAGAGTTACATTATTTTTTTTTTCATTTTTTCTCCCCGTTTTTGGTTTTTTTTTCTCTCTTTTTGTTTAATCGGTTTATATAATTAATGTAATTCATATGTTATTCATACGTAATTTTCTTAACTGTGTAGTTTTCATTGTTCTTTTATTTATTAATCGAGCACCGTTCTGCTGATTGTTAGAGAGGGAATAATTTAAAACTTATAATCGTATAGAATAGAAAATAATATTGGATGATCATTTTATTGATCGACTAAATGACTTTGCTTTTGAATACTCTTCTCTCTCTCTCTCTCTATCTCTCACTTTTTTTATTTCGATAAATAGATGAATACGGATTTTATTTATAACACGATCCAAAAAGTGGAACGCCAAGAGAGAAAACGATTTTTAAAATACGAAAAAAGAACGTAGAAATCAGGTTTGCGTTCTCGAAATTCTCGACCTACTTTTTATCCTACTCGACAGTTTCGCTACGTTTTTTCCCCTTCAAGGTTACGCTGATTGTTAATCTATATTAACCGATATTCCCACGGTTATCTATATTATAAGATATTATCTACGTTGCATAGGATAGGCCAATAATTTTTTTCGTTCATATTCATCAAAATTCATTTTCTTTATAGTTTAGAAAATATTTTACAATTTAAATTAAAGTGTAAAATACTGTAGAAATATTGTGTAAAAATAAAATTATTATTGATTAACATCGCGATATTAAATAAATTGAACAATAAAATGTTACACAAAAGTAAGAAAATAATATTTTCGAAGAAAAATATGATATCGAAATTTATCGAAAGCTTGTTTCGATCATGCTGTTCGGTAAAAATGATGTCACTTTCTCACTCTCTCTCACTTTTTTCTTATATCAAATCTAGTAGTTGGTTCATGCTGTGAGAAAATCGAAAAGGTTTGCCCTCGAAGTCGCAACTTTTGAGCAAACACATTTCCGTGCTTCTTTACGGCGCAAAATGTGCGAAATGGTTTCCTTCGACACCTTTTTTCCTTTTATCCTTTTTCTACACGGCCTTTTCGCATCGGCCTACGTAGAAGAAAAAATAAAAAAGAAGAAAAAGAAGAAGTCTTTTCGTTCTTACCTACCGTGTACACCATACGTATGTTCGTTCCATCGGGATTTGCAAAGGTTGGATTCGACGCGCTATGTATCGAAGGTACGACGCCAAACTCTACGAAAAGTTGACACGAGACGAAATTGCTTTTGGCTTCCTTCGAAGCATGCACATACACGGTCATATGTTGTATATATAGATATATATGTAAATTTTGTAAATATTATTCCAGTGTGTGGGTATACATGTTCCATGTCTCTCTCTAACCGCTTAAAATTAATGTTAATCGATTCTTTCTTTAATTTTTTTCTAAACTATCTAAAACGAATCAATATATCAATCCTGTAATTACTTTTTTCTTCAAATTTTGTCGAAGGTATGTATCATTACGAATGTTAGAAAATATTTCAATACGATATGTTTACTTAGGAGATTATAATTTGATACATTATAATATGAACTGTGGTGAAATTAATTTTCTTTTTAAACATGATATCTAATTCTATATTTTTATATATATAAAAAAACTCAAAAAAATGCAAATTGTATATTTTTCTAAAAATATGTATAAAAAATAAAAAGAAATCGTGATTGACGTATTTATTTTTTTCTTAAATATTGTCTAAACTATTATTAGGAATGATAACAAATTATTTGGATTATGCATTCACTTAGAAATTATAATTATGTATATATTAATATGAACTGGAGGTGAATCTAATTTTGATAACTATGGTATTACCTAATTTCAGATTTTTCAAACACGTAATAAAAAAAATAGTGATCGATAATATTACTGTTAATAAAAACGACCAATATAATCAATTATATGATTTTAATCTCATTGTCTATATTAGAATATAAAAATTGTTTAGAAAGATAAAAAATAATTTTCGAAAATAATGTTTTTACATTTGATAAAAACGAAACAACGTATATTATATCACGAGCTTTCATGTCGCGAGATCGTTTTCCTTGAGAGAAAAGGTGCCGTCGAAAGCAGTTTAAAACATATCGTGCTAGTGTGCAACATGAAAAGAATCCATTTTCGAAGGCAATCTTTTCGAAAGCTACCTGGATGAAATTCGCTTCAACTTGACCAGAGAAAAATAAGGAAAAGAGAGAAAATAAAATAAAACAAAAAAAAAAATAAAATAAAAGGAAAGAAAAGTAACATAAGTAGGTAGCAAAAATGGTACTCACAATATCGAAATCCAGGTTCTCGGCAATCCAATCCCTGCCTTGCTTGAACTCATCGTGCAAACCCATGATGTAAAGGGTATCCAGACCATCGACTATGGTCGCACCCATCGTGGACGTGCCGAAGATACTGGCGCTGTGGCCCTTCTTCGTGATCGGCCTTAGCTCGTTTTTCCCCCAGGCGTACCTCACGTAATTGTCCCAACCGTGCTTCATCATCTGGACAGGGCAGAAATAAACGTTCAAGTGGTATGCTCTTGATCGAGAAAACAGGGAAGGAGAGAAGGAAGGGGATAAAATATAATAAGAAAGAAACAAACAAAGAGAGAAAAAGAGGAAGGGAGAGGAGGAGGAGGAGGAGGAAGAGGAGGAAGAGGGGAGGGTTGCAATAGTCTTTTCTCTCTTTTGAACGAAAAACTAGTCAAGGAAATCTTGGAAACGATTACGACCTTGCCGCGACCGCCTTCTTGTCTACTATCTTTTTTATCTTTCATTTCTCGTATTTTTATTTTTTTATTTATTATATATATATTATATATATATATATATATATATATTTTTTTTTTTTTCTTTTAATCATACTTCTATTCGCCATAATCGTCGTCGTCATTTCGTGTTCCATTCTTTTTACTTATTTCATTTTATTTAACTCCGAAGTTTTTAAAAAACGATATATTTGTTATTTACTTTTATTCACTATTTATAGGATTTATAGGTGGAGTCAGTTTCAAAATAAAAAAAAAAAAATGCTTCTCGTCGAAATGACAGAAATTTGTTGCAGAGAAATGTCAAAAGAATGAACATTCTAAGTTCGGTAGTTGAAATTCAGGTTTCTTTAATAAGAGATATTTTCGGATGAGGGAGGATGGGGGGGGGGAAGACGACCACCCAAGAAGAAAGAGAGAAGATGGTTTCGCGGATTTCTTGGAAAAGTCGAAAAGAAAAGGGTGTATCACTTAGCGGTAGCTCGTAAGGAAGCTAGCAAAAGGATCGTTAAGGATCGTGGATATTCCAGGTGTTCCATGGGAGAGTCGTTGTTGTTCCTAGCGGTAACCGGTGGTATTCTGTGATGATAATTGCCCACGAGGCCTATTCTCTGTAAGACGAGAGGAAACGAGCAAGAGGGGCGTGGGGATGGAAAGTAGAAAGAAGCAAGGAAAAGAAACTTGTGGTGAGTGTTTCAACCGAGCGAGAGAGAGAGAGAGAGAGAGAGAGAGAGAGAGAGAGAGAGAGAGAGAGAGATAGGAAGGTAGCACGGTTTGTCTCGTGAGAGACTCACCCGCGGAATGTTTCAAGTCTTTCGTTTCTCCTCAACACACACTGAAGAAAAAAAGAAAACGATGAGGAGACGTAGAAAAAAAAAATAAAATAAAATAAAACAAACAATATACGGCGGGGAGGAGAAGAAGAAGAAGAAGAAAAAGAAGAAATTCCACTTCCGTCCTGAGGTCGTTCGTTCCTACGTTTATCTTCTTTCTAAACCGCGAATCTTTTTCTATCTTCGTCTTGTTCTCTCTCTCTCATTCTTTCTCACACTCTTACATAGCCATCAGAGGTAGATGACTTCATTCCGTGCGAAATGAAGTTCGTTTCTTCTTGAAGACTTTTCCTCGAGTTACTCGAGAAACTCAGGAAATGAGAATTTGTTTTATTTCGAAGCTACGAAATGGGTATGAAGAAGAGACAACGAAAATAACGATACTAACAATAAGAGAGAAAGAGAGAGAGAGAGAGAGAGAGAGATTTGAAAATAAAGTTAAACCATACACCTATTCGACTCTTATCTTCTAGTAATATAAATCTGAGATGATTCGCAAAAAGAGGAGAGTGTTGTTGGATTCTAATGATTTTTTGAGAAGAATTTGTACAAATTTCTATTAACAAAAATATCGATGTCATCAAGATTAATATCTTATAAAGTGATAATAATTTCAATGAAAATTTGTTAAAAATAATGTTCAAACGCAGCGAAGAGTTTAGTGATTTTTTTGTTGTTACTAGCCATCCGTGGAATATTATTTTTTGTTCCCTTTATGACTTTTCGTTCCATTTGCTGAGATACCTTCGGTCACGGCACCCTCATCGTGTTTTTATGACGGCATAATTTAAGGGCAATATAATAACCCACCACTCTTGTTCGTCCACAGTGCTAACGGCAGAAGCGTGATATTTTTCTCTTTCGCCATCTTCTTGAGAGATTGGAATAAAAATCAAAGAAAAGTAGTTCTCACTCTTTCTCTCTTTCTTTTCTCTGGTTGAAATGGAATGAAAAGTAAGTACAAAGTGGTGATCAAAATTGTTATGACGAGTTTGAATTTATTATGTCGAGTGCCGTGGAAATAATTCTGACTAAAAGAACATTTGAAGTACTATACTAGATGTTTGATTTATCGGAAACTTATTAGAAATGATAAAATGAGTACGAAGCGATGATAACAATTTCTAACAATTAGTTTGAATTTATTTTGTCGAGTATCTTGGACAAATATCAAAGTAAAATTAATGAACATTCGAAGTAATAATGTATTTAAATGTTTGTTTCTATTGTTGTCAAAAATGTCAAAAACTTAGATTACGAATAATAAAGTTTCTCAGATATAGGAATGAAAATTTGGAATGAAAAAGATTTGAATCGATCGTGGGGGGGATGTTATCACTCAGGACGAGAACTTTGGAAATTGTAGGCAGCTTCGACGTGTCAGGTTTGCTTCGCTGCTCGTGCATCGTGGCTATCAACCCTTCCACCATTATCCATGTAATCGCGGCTAATTTGTTCGTAGAAACCACGGTATATGTTCACCGCACGAGCGGCCCTCGGTCGGTAATCTGGTTAACATCCATGTTAGGATTAAACCATTAGCCTCGGTGTCAGAGACCGGGAACTAAGGATGAAGAGAAAGAGAAAGAGAAAGAGAAAGAGAAAGAGAGAGAGAGAGAGAAAGAAAGTGAGAGACAGTGAAAGACAGTGAGAAAGTATCTGAAGAAAAAAGAGATGGAAGCAAAGCTTACGTACAGGACGTGTGGCTTCACTCAATTATTCGCCATTTTCGCGCCAACTTTCTTACTTTTTTTAAAAGTCTTCTCAGGTTAGACTTTTTCTTACAATTAGTTCCTGTTTTTTTTACGTATTCCCTTTCCGTGCTACAATTTATAGGCAATTTTGTAAAGTGATTCGCAGGAAGATTAAAAAACACTGATTTCGCTCGTATTTATATTATATCAAGATATCCAATTAAATTCCTCATTTCATTCTATTCATCGAGGAAATCCTAAAAGTATCAGATTTATTAAACTTATCTATTGGGGATTTTTGGGAGTAAAATTCAACGAGAAATACAATAGGAGAAATACGATTTCCAGTTGGACTAGCTTTGACACGAATTAATCTGTATCAGTGCACATCACCACCACAACCAACCGACTAGCTAACCAACCAACCAACTAACCAACCAGCAGACTGACCGACCCAACGACCGACTCTGTTGGTGGTTTTTTTCGAGACCAATGCTGAGGACACTCGAGTGCTCGAATGGAAAATTTCGTTGGGACGAATAGTGCGAGAGTTGAAAGTACCGTTGAACTGTGTTGCGAACTATGATCCTTGAAAATTGAGAACGGGAGGATATATTCCCAAATTGGTCATATCCTGAATTTTCATTAATAACACACAGAGAAAGTTTAAAAAATAAAGAAAGTAAAAATATAAAAAAGAGAGGAAAGTAAATAGAAATAGAATAGAGGGGATTGCTTTGATTGTAAAGTTAGAACAAACAAATAAATTGATTGAAAAATAAATAGAAAAACATGATTATTTCTCTCTCTCTTTTTCTTTTTTATCCTAATTTCAATTTGAACATCAATCAAATTAATTCACAGTTACATTTTCTTTATATTTTGATGTTTAATAAATTGTAAATGGAAATTTTGTTGATTTTAATAGAACGATTTAATTCATCATGAATATCTAAATTGTAATATGATCAAATAAATCCATTCTTCTTAATTCGTATATTAAAAGAATATTCAACTTCCTAACTCTATATTGGATGATTGAATTTATCCAAGAGTTCCTGCCTCCATTGACACCATTCCATTTTTAATCGAAATTAATTTCATATTTTAATATTAACCGATTAAAGAATTTCTCTGGGATAATAGGTTAAATGCTTCTTGCTTGTTGTCAAAAACGGAAGGATAATTTTGGAATTATCAATGTGGACGCGCGTTCCAGGATGAGCGATGGTTCGTTGGATCGAAATTCGAGATTCTTGGGATTTAATGAGATCACGTAACGAATGGACGCCTATAATTGGACGCGTCCTGCCGTGAAGTCGGGCTCGCGCCTCGATGCACCGGATGATCCTCAGGGAACCGTTCGCTATGTATAATACACACATAGTAATATAGTCTATATATTATATATGTATATATATATATATATATATATGCATATACATATATGTTATATATGTAGATCCAGGGAAAATGTATAAACGTCTTTTGCGACAGGAGCAAGTTGAAGGTAATTTTCCGCTTAGCGAGCAAGAAAAACTGGCGACGATAACGTTCTTCTTCAAGCGTTGATGTAGTTCAATCGCTTACTTCCAAAGAGTTAAATATATATCAACATTAAATTTAGTAAATATTTTCTATTATTATCTACCATAAGAGATTACGTGTCTCCAAAATGTGAAAATCTTGTTAACGAGAGAGAAAAAAAATAAAAGAGTAAGTATAACGTGTTCATAAAGGATTTTCGAGGATTCACTCTGGACATACTGGGACCAAGAACATGGTACTGATGGAAGAGTTTAAGAATGGTTGTTGAACGTGTTGGTGTGTTGCACCGGTGGGCGCCAGGATACACTATAAATTCCTGTCTCAGCAAGCTCTTGTATTTTTTTTTCCTTGCGTACAAAAGGATTGGACTGGCACTGGGCTTAGAGGGTTCAGTCTGGAGCCTGGCAGGGCGTGAGAGCCACGACACTATGGGACTGTCTCTTTTTCTCTCTTTCTCTTTCTTTCTCTCTCTCTCTCTCTCTCTCTCTCTCTCTCTCTCTGTCTCTCTCTCTCTCTCTCTCTCTCTCTTTCTCTCTTTCATTTTCTCTTTCTCACTCTTTTCAAAGTACAAAATCGCTGTTGGAGAGTGCCTTAGGAGGAATTTGCGTAGACCTATACACGCACACATATGTAGAAATATTTACACATACACACCGACACCTTGCGTCTCTCTATTGTGCACCAAGTGCAAGGAGCTTAGGTAGAAACGCTCCTGGATATCTGGCTCATGCAGACAGGAAGCGAGAACGAATATGAGAGGGAGAGAGGAAGAGGAAGAAGAAGAGGAGGAGGAGGAGGAGAGAGAGAGAGAGAGGTTAAGGTCGAGGAGCTGGCCGAGAGAATCCTACACGGATGCCGTTGCTTCGGGCTACTCCAGCCGGCTTACCATAATTATGGCTTTGTTTATTATTGTTAGGCGAGTCGTGCATTGTGCCATCGAGGGGCTAATAGCGTGAATTAATCTCCGCTAAGTGGGACCCGGTGCCAACGATGTTCCACAACCTTCTCCAGCAGGTCTCCCTCGCCCACGCCAAATCTATTCTCTGACCTTCAATGAAAGACGGCATCGAATGGTGCCAGAGTTCTCTTCTTTTTCTTCTTTTTCTTCGTCTTCTTCGTTGCTCCTGTTCCTGTTCTTGAAACTGCTGCTGCTACTGCTGCTGGCTGCTTCCAACATATCTTTCTCTCTCTTTCTCTTTCTAGTTTGTTAAAAGGAACCGCCATGTCATTGTCCTGTTAGCACACCAAGCATCGATAGACAATACGACTTTGTCTTCCTTGCCGACGTCGTCCTTCAACAGTACCTACTCCTTCCTTCTCTCTCTCTCTCTCTCTCTTTCTTTCTCTACTTACGGTGGTGTTCTACTACGATTCAATGGAGAAAGGATTCGAGGAGCTGGAAATGGTAATCCGAGTGGAAGGGACTACGCTGTGAAGGTAATGCAACGATCGAGAGATTTCTTCAAAGCCATTTTACCGTTTATTTTTCCTTATCTTTTTCTTTCTTTCTTTCTTTTTTTTTTCTTGGTCCTTGTGAACGAAGTTATAATTATACGCGAATAACTAGGAGCTAATTTATTCGACGAAAATGTTGAGTTAAAAAGGTATAAACATTAGCTAGTAATTTTTTCTCTTCTCTTTTTGTCTTCTTAATTTTTTTGTTGTCCTTTCAAGATCCATTTGACCGATCCAGTTTCAAGATTACGGATTAACCGTCTCGTTGTGGTAACAAGGTCAAGAATGATTACCGAGATAGATACTAATCGCCCACGTTCTTTTTCGCGAATAAAAAGAAGACGAAGTACTAAGCGTTAGCAAGCTAATTTTATTCTCGTTAAGAAAATGGTCATGTCGGCGCCATTGCTTTCGCAATGAGATCATGAGATAACTTACAATTAGACCGGTAACCAACCAGCAACAATCATGACCAATCGTAACGAAGTTGCAAAATAAAATTAGATATCTTTGATATATATTAAAATTGTGTTATTTTCATCTTTACGGGTAGACAAATTTTTATTTTTATTTTCAATCACGACGATTCTAATTTAAAGACAAACAAAGAAAAATACAAATAGAAATTCAGAGAGAAGATCGAGCGACGATGCGTTTGCTTAGAATTTGAAATTTGCATGATGATCGCCGAGTAAATGACCAGTGTCATTAAGATAATCTTCGTGGTTAGTGTATCTACGTGATGGTGGTGTGTAAGCACTTACTTTCAACGTTCTATCTTCTAGATAACACTACGATTTAGGTGTAAACATGAATGCACCGAACAAAGCATCGATTCACTCCAGTTACCACGAGTCTAACGTTCCACTCTTTTTTTTATATCTTCCAACATTTTTGGAAGTTGGTAAACGATGCAACGAAATTAAGTTCTTTCCTTGAAATATCTATTTCTAGCGAGATAAGGAAAATCCTGATTTAAATTAGTCATCGACTCGTGATACTTGATTTTTTTCTTCTCTTCTTCTATTTTCCTCTTATTATAATCATCATTATAATTATTATTGTTATTATTCATATAATTAAGGTTCGTTATTAGAATAAAAAAGAAAAAAATGAATGATATTTATAGCAACTTTTTGATTGGTATATCTCATGAGTATTTCTAATTATCTGATCGTATTTTACAATAAGTGAATCATTGGATAATCGTATATGTTATAAGCGTTCAAGCGTACTGCTAAAGAATCAATCTACTCGAACAATAATCATCGATATGACGTACATGAATACATGAGTTAACTAATTGAGCCCTTGTTTAAATGAAATTTTTTACGACATAATTTAGTCTAGCTTGCAGACATACGTTCACGGGATGGGTTGTGGGTGCGCGTGTGTGTGATGCTATTTGAAAGCTGTGTCAAAAAAGAATGTTCCACTTATGTTAGTTTTATTGATCGCTTAGGTGATGTAACCCCTTAAGTGCTTTTTAAACATTAACAATTAAGGGATCGTAATGAATCATTTATTTTTGCCCTTTTTAATTACGCTTAGACACGAACAAGTTCGTGACATTGCAATTCCCTAGACTCGAGGGATCGTTATATCGATTAACAATAATAACTAGAAACGCCATTTAACCCAATGTTACTAATGGGAACAAAAGGTGTGTCGATTAGTATGCACAGCTCTCATCCTGCATTGCGATTCGTAATTGCAAAATGTTTTAGAGAGAGAAAGAGAGAGAGAGAGAAAGAAAAAACTATGTTGATGTGACACAGTTTCGATTACGTTAATGATATTACAGCTAACATCGAAGAAATTTGTTCAAACTATTGTAATAGTTGTTGTTGTTGTTGTTGTTGTTGTTGTTGTTGTTGTTGCTTTTCTTTCCTTTTTCTTCGTAAAAGTCAAAACAAGATGGATTTTTGAGATTACATCAGAAACACATAAGACGTAAAGAAATTTATGATCTCCATGGACTGAAAGTTTCTACGGAGTACGAAAAGAAGGGAAAGAAAAAAGAATAGAACACAAGAAAAAAAAGAAAGAAGAAGAAGAAGAAGAAGAAGAAGAAGAAAAGAAAAGAGAAAAAATATCGTAAAATTCAGTTGACACTCTTTGCCGCAGTTTTAATGGCTTACCCTTCGTAAAACTTACAAACTTAACGTATATTACCGTGGTAAATCTTTAATCGTAACTTTTAGGATATTAACAAATTGTTAATCGAAGTTTTACGAAAATTAAGATCACTAGTGTAGATTTTCTAATTGTATATAAATATATATATGTATTTGAACAGATCTCGAAAATGATCATCGTAGACGATGTCTTACGTACGAACATTAATCGGAATAATTTTCAATTGCGGAATGATGATATGTTGTAGGTTGTTAAGAGTAGGAGTAAAACTCGATGACAAGACGTAGTTATTATTTTAAAATGTTCTTGTGGGGTCATTTCGATGGAAATATACAAGGAGTGATAAGATTTTACGAGATAAATTAGAAAAATAGAAATAGGAAGGAAAAAGAACTCTGACTGAACTGATTGACTCGTTCGTTATCTCTCGAAGATATTTCTTTTACTTTGTAACTTGGATCCCAACTACTACCACCCAGCACCCCATTCCCTTCCCTACCTTCCTCGATTATCATAGATATTCATTGTAATGCTTTTTATTAAAGTAATTAAACGAATTTTTATTGTTCTTGAAAATATACATTGTTGTAAAACATCCCCATGTCAAAAGCAATGTTATTCATTATTGTTCTTCTATACTATCGGAATTAGCAATGATAGCTATTCGGTTAAAGAATAAAATCTTCTCATAGAATTACATTTCCATCTTTTATTTTATCCCTCTTGAGCCCCCCGTTCCACCTAATCCACCCTCGGCCCTTCGAATTTGATCGCTTCGTTATCCAAATTAATCTGTTTTTCTTCGATCGACGAAAAAAAGAAAGGAAGAAAGATTTCGCCACCTCTGCCATAAGTAAATTATACAAGTGATTTTTTATTTAACGAAAAGGAAAATATAGACTGGATGTACTTTTAAAAGCTAACGAACCGATTGATTTGTTCTCTTTTTGCCGTTCTGTTTTTCGTTTTTTAACTTACTTCATCAATTTCTTCTTACAATTAGTTTAATCGTTATTCGTTTTACTTTACTTATTGAACACTCGTACGACAAAAATTGTTTGCAATTCTTTTTTTTTTTATAAAACATTCGGGCTATGCAAATTTCTCGCAATTTAATTTATTTTGTTTGAGACGATTGCATTTACTTTTTTATTTTTATTTCATTTCAAAGTTGATTGTCATCGGTCTTTTTTTTTTGCAATTTTTTCTTTTCTTTTTTGATTTAAACTCGTACGACAAAAGACTCATTCTCGAAATTCCTAACGTCGAATTCTCTGTGTTCTTTCATTACCATCGTTTTTACCATCGATTCTTTTCTTTATGGTTCAAACACCACCATCAATGTTACAGTAACTACTACCACATGCCCAATACTCCTACTCCCCCTCCCCTGTCCCACACTCAAATATCGATATACTGGAACGAATGGACAAACACAAAAGACCTCGCGTCAATTTCTTTTTCCACCTTTAGGATTCCCTTTTAATTTCCGTCTACCCTTTGTCACAATGAAAAGTAAACGTTTCGTGCGAATTCGCGCAATATCGTCCTTTAATCGAATACAACCTATGTAAGTTTTATAGTACAAGTTAAAGTCAATCGTACGCGATTTTCGAGAAAGAAGAATCATTTTCTTTTATTCAACTTCCTTTCATTGAATTCACGATAGAACGATTATTTTATTACTTTCACAATTAGTTCTACCTAATTTGTTAAATAAAACATAATGTAAAAATATAAAATTAAAGGTATACTTTATTATATTTTGAAATAATGACAAATTTGGTTTAATGAATTTCATGAATAATTTTCTTTTCATTCGATTTGTTTTCGTACATCAATAAAATCGAAAGAAATGAATTTAATGATGCATATTTATTAAATGCAAATTAAAAATTTTAAATACTTAATTCATATTAATTTATATACCTGGGAGTTTGATAAATTGTAACTAAAGGATATAATTCTATTTTATTAATTCGAATGAATTTTTTACTTCAATGATATCAAAAGAAAGAGAGAGAGAGAGAGAGAAAGAGAGAGAATTCAACGAGGAGGTTAATTTATTAAAAAAAAAAAAAAGAAAGAAAAGAAGAGAAAAATTTGAATAAATTTCCGACGTTTATTTAACAACGATTTCTTTATTAATGACTTCGATAAATTCTAGTTAAAGAAAGTGTAAAAAAGGAATTAATATTTTTCAGAGAAGTAGAATATGAATTAAAGGATAGAAAGAGAATTTTTTTGTTCTTACTTTCTCAATCGAAAGAATTCGATAAAAACGTCTTCGACGTTTTATTATCGTAGTTTTATTTAATCGAATTTTGATAAGAAGAAAATGTTCTTGAAAGGCGCGTGCTTCTGGGTGACACGAGTTAAAGCAAGAACTCGAAACGTCGAGGAGCATTTCTTATTCGTCTTTCCAGGATCGACGTCGTGATTAATTCTGTTGACTCGGCAAACGCTTAAATCATTCTTCGAAGGAGGAAGGACGCGTAGCGAACTATAATTTTCAAACAAGAAACGAAGACTCAGCCGGTCGTCTCCTCGCGACGAGTAAAATAACGACATGAAGACTACGAGAGAAGTAAAAAGAAGGAAAAAAGAATAACAAATCAAGAAAGAAAAAGAGAGAATATCATAAATGTAGGAAAGAAAGAACGAATGTCCATTGAATTCCCATCTAACAATAAGTGGAAATTGGAGATCGTAAATTAAATTAATTACGCCATTATCTTAGTTTACCTTGGCATGTTCGTAGAATCGGCGAAAATCGATTCATTAATCATTTTTTTTTTCTTATCTTGTACGACATTCTTTCATATTTGTAATTTGATTTTGCCAATATATGAAATATATTTTTCAAATTAAAAAAAACAATTTGTATACAGATAATAATATTATTACAAGATTTTTTAATATTAATATTAATAAGCAATAAATTACCTCTCTATATAAAATTTTAATAAAGATAATAATTATATTAATACGAGATTTTTATATTTTTAAATTGGATTAAACAAATAAATGAAATATATTTCTAAAATTATCTCTTTTGGAAAAAGAAAATATATATACATATATATAAATCACAAACGTCAATAATAAGCAGAGAAAAAGTATTTTACTAATATTATTATAATAATTTTGTTCAAATAAAATTATTTATCGACGTTCCGACGTTTCTAAATGAAAATTATTTGTTTGTAAGACAATACCGAGGACGAATGAGGTTTATTTAAAGTTATGAAACTTTATTTCGGTCACGATATTCTTTTATATGGAAATCGTAAAACACAGAACTTTGACTACCTTTTACTCTGGTGCTTTCATCTTCTTTTTCTTCTTCGTCATTCCCTCAGATTTTTTTTCTTCTTTTCTTATATTTTAGTAAAAATAAAAAATAAAGAGATAGAAAGAATTATTTTGTTACTTACCGTTATAGCATTCGTTAGCATCATCAGAGGAGATACGAAGTATCTTTTTAATCAATATAGATTATCCGTTATATATCAATCCAAAGATAATAAATTTTTATTATAAGAATTCCGATTTTATCCAAAGTAATCTTGGAAATCTGTTATCATCGATTTTTACAAGATTTTATATAATTTTCAATTAATTGATTGATCGAGATAATTACGTGTAGTTATTTTTTTTCTTCTAAGAAAATAACATTGCAAAAATCGTACGAATTTATTTATCAATCGAACGCATTGTTACATGAATCGTATTTAATGCTTGTTAAGCGTAACAAACAAATAGAATAAGACTTGGAATGAAATCGATGATTTCGGTTCACTAGATTGCTTCGGTTGGAGAGGACGGAATAAACTAGGATTCATCGAGAGGTCGAAAAGCTCGATTCGAACTTTCGACCGAGTGTAGGACGATGCCTCGTAAAGTTACTGTTTCAAATCCATACTTATGAAGTTAATAGCGGAGCGCGATAACGCTTTAAGTACATAAACCCGTTCGTTGGTGCGCATAAAATTTGGCTGCCGGGGTACTACTAAAATATAGCTTCTCCACTAGCCAAACTTTCTTATTCCTCATACATGAGAGAATTTATTAAACTAGAAGAATAACAAATCGCTTTACGATTTAATAAACCGATAAGATTCGTTATGTTGATACTTTTGTGAAATTAGTTTATTAATCTGTATAACGAGAACGTTTAACTTAAAAACAAATGAAACGCGTTTAAAAACGCAATATGTATTAATATTATAGGATAGTAAATATATTCAAATAGCGATGATATTATTCGCAATGTTATACCGTTGATAATTACTCACCTCTTTGATTTTCTCACGACGTTGATGAGTTACATCGTCCAAAGGTGGATTTGGTGGTCTAACAACGTAAGGACCTGGAAGTGGTGCGGGTGGTGGTGCAACGGCAACCGTAACTTCGGAGGGCCTATGAACCGTCCTAACGAGATTGAAGGTTCGTCGATCTTGTTTATCTTCGATTCTATTCTCTTCCCGAGGTAAACCTGGTCCAGCAACAGCATCGGCAGCAGCAACACCATTTCCCAATATACCAACACTACCATCACCACCACCGCCACCACCACCACCACCAGGTACAGCATTGTCCTGGATCCAAGCTGGATTTACTTGTTCCGCACGTTCCTCCGGTGCAACACCTCTTTCAACGACAGTGGTTAGGTCGCGTCTGGTGACGAACGTTCCAGTCAAGAGAACGATCAGTATTACGGACAAAAGTCCACTGATCGCTACCCTTTGCATCAACCTCATCTCGCACCACTTGTTTTTACTTCCACAGCAGCCACTTTCTATCTCCGTCTCAGGCAACGTTCCGCTCTTATCGGTGGAACTGCACAATCGCATCGCGTGCCGCAGAACACCTTTTGTCAGTCAGAACCCTTTGTCCTTTTTCTGTACCTTCAATCGGTACTTATCTACCTTTCTCATTAATCGAACTTTCATACATTCATTCTCTATTTCTATTAGAATATTTATTACCTATTATTTTTTACCTATTTATTTTCAATTAATTCAAATGAAAAAGAACAATTAATTTATTTTATCAATTTGTTAAACTTATATCTCATTTCTATGTGTGAGTCAGTACCAAATTAACTATTCTATCTGTAGGTTCAATTACAAAAAGTTCAACTATGTCTAAAAACTTCAAGTCGTCAAAAAGAAAAAAGAAAACAATTCTTGTAATTATGCAAAACGTGAAGTATTCCTTATTTTTGTCTCTTTCTAAATAGAAATCCAACGAATTAGATCGTCAGTAACGATCGATCAAAAAATCGAACGTCCCTCTCGATTCTCATCGTAAGATCTAGCAAAACGTGAAATTTTGATCGCAACATGAGGAAACTGTTTCAGTTTCTCTCTTTCTCTCACTCACTCTAATTTTCTCTTTAGTCGATTGTTTTACCGCGAATCGATTTCTACGTTTCTTGCCCATTTAAGGTGTAGAATATCGAAGTTCGAAAAATAAGAAAGGTAGAATCAAGAAGGATGAGAGTCAGAGATACTTACTCGTTCGATCACTCGTCCCAGTAATTCGAGTTCGTTCAGCGATTGTTCCGGGAAGGTCCTTCGTAAACGAAGGAGAATGAGATTATCTCAGAAGAGTGTAACTCGCTGATGCAGTTGTTGCTGTTTCTGTTGCTGTTGGTAACTCGATAGCATCGGGGGTTCGAACAATTTATCCGGCAACTGTATTATAGAGGATAACAGAAACAAAAAAAATAATAGATCGTGTTAACAATCAACAAAGTAAAACACGATCCAAGTTACTATATCTAACTTGCGTAAATCCTTGATGCAGAAATTGTTTGTACTATTAAACATTTCAATACATATTTCCATGCGTTACGTGTCCTGTGTACGAGTAGATTATTATTATCTCTCGCGACTATTAACATGTCACTATAGCTTCATGTATAAAATAATCAAAATCATTATTATTATTTTTCACCAATTTTTATGTTTACTTTTATTGATTCAATGATACAAATATGTGTACTCAAAATTATTTCTCTTTTAGCTTAAAATACATATTTTCTTTTACTCGCCAATTTAACGGGTGTACGTTGTAATAGGTATACAAAAATGCTTGGGAAATATAGTGTTAAGTTTGAAATAGAAAAAAGAAGAAGAAAAAAACAAAAAAATAAATGGATAATTCAGCAAGTTTTTATTTTTCCCGATAGCGATCCCAATTTATTGTTTAAACACTCCCATGAGAATGGTGTATATAAGTATTGAAGCAAAAGGCTTTGAAAAGTCCGTCAATCGATCGATCGATCCGTTCGTCGATCGATTGATCGAACTTGTCCCTTGAGAAGCTGAGAAATATCGGCTCGGTAATGAGGATGGATATCTCTTCTTCTTGGTGACGAGAGAAGGGATGCCTGTTTCGTTGGAACGTACGAAGAAAACGAGAAATCCTCCAGACGAGGCAACGGTTTACGGATTTCAAAGTCTCTGCCGAAACGTGATCGCTGCATTTTTTATCGAGACATCCATACCAGTAGGATGGGAGTAGATGGAAGGGAGGTGAGAGAGAGAGAGAGAGAGAGAGAGAGAGAGAGAGAGAGAGAGAGAGAGANGATTACCATTTCCAGCTCCTCGAATCCTTTCTCCATTGAATCGTAGTAGAACACCACCGTAAGTAGAGAAAGAAAGAGAGAGAGAGAGAGAGAGAGAGAGAGAGAGAGAGAGAGAGAGAAGAGGAAGGTGGTGAGAGGGGAAAGGGGGAGGATGAGAAAGGAAGGTTTTCTCGGTTCCACCTCGCACCGAAAAGCCGCGTACATTTTATCGACCGCTTGCTGCGGTCGTTACACCTGCGGTCTTCGAGTTCTCCCTCTTTACCCTTTCCCCTTTTCTTTTCTTTTTTTTTCTTTTCTTTCTTTCTTTATTTTCTTTTTTCGAACAGTAGAATGCATCGTCTTCCCGAATATTTCGTGATTCAACGGGGTTGTTTAACGCATTGCGGATCCAGTAGTTTTGTCGTTAATTTTACCCAATAGGCCCAGGCAGATATACGTTTTCATATAAATACTTTAACGAGTGACAAATCATATAATGATAAAAAAAAAAAAAAAGAACTTTCGTTACTATTGTCATTTTATAGTACCTACAATATTTATCGTTGCATTGTTTTACATATACGGAAGCAATGAAATCGAAAAAGTTATATATAATCGTGTTTAATAATAATAATTATAGATTAGAATGGTATAATAAATAAAATGATCGAATACGTTGTTTAAAATATATTCTTTAATCGTCGAATTCGATGGAAGATGGTAAAAAAATGTAAAGAGTGGGAAGTAGATCGGGGAGGGTAAAGAAGAGGGAGGGGGGGGGAAAGAGAGAGAGAGAGAGAGATCGTCCGTCAAATGCACTTAAAGAATTTCCAATATGTGGCAACGCGTCTAGGCATCCAGCAAATTCGCTTCGACGATATCGCACGTCGAACTATTCGCGAGGGTACGCTCGGCAATCGAGAACTGTCGATAGTTGAAAGTAAGGAAGCTCTAACTTTGAGATAGCAGGATGGTAAGCGAAGTATACGCAAATGATATCACAGTGTTTCTCAATGTTGATAGATAGCCTGTAGTAGATATCAAAACTGTGAAAGGAAAGGTAGGAAAGGAACGGAAAGTAAAGGAAATGGAACTATATATATCTATATAAGTATAATATAATATATTCAAAGAGTATAAATATTTCATCTAAAACTTAGTTTTATCTCTTTGAAATTTATTCGATCAACGAAAATGATTTACATTACCAGGGCCAAGAGTTTCGAATCACTTGCTGCTGATTTTCGTAAAAATCAAATACATAATACCGATAAAGTTTGAAGTGATCTATCGTTATTATATATCAAATATTAACAAGTTGAATTATCTTTTAAGAAATTTCAGCATTTTCTTATATTTATAATGCTCTCGCATAAGTTTGTGCACCTAATTTAAGGAAATGCTCGGAATGAATTTTCCTATTAGAACATTTCAGTTGACTTCTATAAGAATCACGGAATATATTTCATTGGAGACGCTAATTGTCAGGATGAAAAAAATTAAAATTAAAACGAAAGAAAAAAGACAGAAAAAATAATATTAAAAATAGAAAACGTACTACTGGTAAGCTTTAATTTGCAAATCAATGTTCCTCGATAATTCTAAAAAAAAGTCATTTCCTTTCTTTCCTTCTATTGATAAATTTTCTATTTCTCTGACTTTATATAATAATGATTCTAAACTTTTGATAAGTAATCTTATACTTAAGACGGTATTGGATGGAAGATAATCGATATAGATAGATTTTTGTCTTCGAGTTATTCGAAAGTTGAGAAACACTGCGATATCACGTCGCGATTCGCAACCGATCGTAAAGGATGACCGGTAAAGAGTAGAAGCAAAGCAGAGAAGACGTGCGTGCCTCCCAGATGGCGTCGGTGAAACGAGTAGAGGGTATAAGCGAGGGTTCAACAGAACCTGGAGGTGGAGAAGAGAAATAAGAAGAAGAAGAAGGAAGAGAAGAAAATGGAGGAAGAGGAGGAAGAGGAGGAAAAGGAGGAAGAGGAGGAAGAGAAGAAGGTGAAGGGAGGATGAACGTCGCGAGAAGATAAATCGTCGGTGGTACACTCGGCGGCCAATAAATCGTGCGGCACGGCCCGGAGGTTACGAAGATTGCTACGTGTCACATTCTTGTGGAAAATTGGAGCGGAGAAGTAGCTTTAAGAGGAGGCAAATTCGCGTCGCCAAGTGGACGCTTCTTCTAAATGCGATCGACCACCCACCGATCGAGCTGTAATCGAGGAAGCCAAGTATCAAACGGCTTTACAGTGTTATTTATCGTTCTCTCAGTCTGATCCATTTATTTCTCAGTTGTCATTTTTTCTTTTCTTTGCAATCGACCCACTTGCAATTAGATTTACAAATGTTTTTAACGAGATGTTAGATACTATCGTTTATGTTTTGTCAAAAAGTAACTGACCAACATTTACAATGAATGAGAATTTACAAATTCTACCGAAGGTGTTGAGACAATTTTTGGAAATTTTTCGTTTTAATTGTTATCGTTAGTTCAATCGATATTTATCAATACATTTTTTACTATTTTTATATAATGTTTGTTGAATTAATTATGTGGTATCTTAAAATAAAAAAAAAAATACTTAACGGAAATTAGTTCTGAATAATTATTCCCAAGATATTGGCATTCAAACGCAAAGGTGTCACAATAAAACTGTGGTAGAAGTAGTGTTAATGAGAAAAATTAGATTTAGTATGCAGTAATGAATAGTAAATTAAAAATAATAATTTTCTCATTAAACAAAAAAAGAAAAAGAAAAAGAAAATATAATACTGACTTTTGATTGAATATAGACGATATCTTCAATGTGTTTTTTATTTAATATAATATTCGAATATTTCGATCACATAAATAACATCAAAAAGTTGAGCATCACTGAACAGATGGGAATGGATCTTGGTATCAGTTAAGACAATGAAGCTAACGATGAAGATGATATCGATAACGTTAATGTGTAGAGAACAATGGGATGAAACACTAAAGTTCAAGTTTGTTGTTAGAAATTGTAGGGATCAAGCTCAAGATCAAACTTTGGAATAGAACATGTATATCTATGATCCCCTGTCAAAACTCACTTCTGCCGATTAGAACATTGTAATCACTTTGTGTCCAATCTCTATTGAAGTATCAACGAGTGAATATCGAACAATCGAATGGACTTTAGAAACTTTGTAAATGTTTTAACCTTATAATACACATTCGCATCAATCTAGGAAGCACATTGTGTATAATACTTTAAACATTAATCTTTAGATTCATCTATATGAGACTCGATAATATTGTAGATCGTGGAACATTATTGATGAGGATTATTCTGTTAACGCGTAACGTGAAATTTTCCTCGGTCGTAGCCAAGCTCTAAACCATTTCGCATTTCAATGACGCACTCGATGCAAGCGTAGACTGGAAAATCGCCTAGTACATGCCGTTTACGAGTAGTACTAAACTGCCTCTAATAGGCACGTCCAAGTAAGCAAGCAAGCAAGAAACCTCGTCACACCTCATCCCTTCGTACCACCACCAAGTTTGTTAGCGCTATTCCAAAGGAAGATTGTCGACTAAGTTGGAAATGCAAATATCGGCTACTTTCTTACGCGATAATGGCCCTTTTCCAGTTTCTAGATGAGCCCATTCCAAACGAGTTTCTCCTGCCTACCAATAGGAAGGAGATCGGATCCAACAACAACGACGTGGACGACTATTAGTAGTGTAAGTAGAGGGAAAAGAGAAAAAGACAGGGAGAGAATCGTAACCCTTTCGAAAAGTTCCCTTCCTTCGCGTGCAATGAAAATCTAAAGGGAAAGAAAGGAGAGAGAATGTGAAACTGTGAGTCGTTATTACACGTTGCTAAAATATAGCCTTGTTTTCTTGGGGTATACCTAAAAACAGTTCTAGTCCTATACCATCAAATCGAGTTCGGAATTTTGATGAACGAATTTTGCATACTACAGAATACCTAGGTCCTCACTTTTAGGCAGAAACTCCGTCTGTAGTTATATATAAACACATAGATACACATACGCTATATATGTATCTATATAACGTGAGAATTAATTTCAAGCTGCGATCGATAAAAGAGTCATCGTCAAAACCGAGAGACCACTTTAGAGAAATTCAATCCATTAGATGAATTCGCTTCGATGGATTTCGATCGACTATCTTGCGCAATCTCTGTTTGTTCGGCTCTTTGTTAAAATATCTTCTCTTTACCTCTCTCTCTCTCTCTCTTTCTCTTTGCCACGAGCAAACTTTGTTTTTCATTATTTTCGAAAGTTCCTATATGACATTAATAAAGGTAATGATAATTATTTCCTTTGTCCTAGAGAAATAATCAGTTAGTTTCGATTTCTAATTAACACGATATGACCGAACAGTTTAATAACATTGAGATGTTCAATCAAATGTTAATCATTCAGCAATATTGATTAATTGGAATGAAATATTTATGGTAATATATGCCGTTGATAGTTAACCACCGAATCATCAAGTTAAATCACAAATTGAGACAATATTTATACACTTCATTAAAGAGTAAATAACAATTATTATATATCAGTGCTATGGCTACTACCTATCACTAACACGTCATCACGTACAATATAATAAGTTGAGTAATATGTCCTCCTTTCGTGTTTTTTCACAAGAATATAAAGTTTTGTTAAATTAAAATTTAATTTTCCTAATTAATTAAAAAGGAATGTTAATTAAAGGATGTCCAATAACAGATGGTACAAATGAGCAGGCAGTGATTTTACGTGACAAACTAGCTCAAAAATGTAGAATATAGTATTACTTAAATAAACCAAAAAATATCGAACAATCGAATAGATAGGTATGTATATCTTACAGTTTCATTAAGTAAAAAAAAGAAAAAAAAATTAACCGAATAATCATATCATCGAAGAATCATAATGATCTTTTCAAAAGAAACGAATGAAAAAAGTTTCGTTCTTTTATCGAGAAAACGTTGTTGCTTCTTGATTTTTAAAAAAAGTTTTTTGAAAGAAAAAAAAGGATAAAGAGAAAAATAAAGTAAAAAAAAAAAATAATAACAACAACAACAAAATAAGAAGGATAGAAAGAAAAAGAAAGAGGCGTTAGAAGTACTTGAGAAGTTTACGAGGAGGTCGGCATATGAACGCGTCAAGGTAGACCCTCGGGCATTCTGGTGGTTATCGCAACGGACATGGTCTTCTCTGTCTCTACATATGTGTGTACATAAATGTGTACGCACGTATGTGTGTGTGTGTGTGTATGTTCACGCACCTTCCGTTCGTAAGTACGTAACTGCATCGAAGCTGAACCAAGCTGTGGACCGATGCCTGTCTACTACCTTCCATGGCATGCTGTGCTCTGAATATCGGGTATTAAAGGTGACTATAACGCTCTTTGGATCTCGATTATCAAGCCTCTTCCTCCTCTTCCATCTCCGACGATAAGATGAATGGCTCTAGTACGAGCTCGAAGTCGATTCGCCTTTATTGCCAACTCGGCTACGTGCAACGATTATTATCATTGTGTGTGTGTGTGTGTGTGTGTGTGTGTGTGTGTGCGCGCGCGTCTCTGTGTCTGCATATGTTAGAGAGAGAGAGAGGGATAGTGGATACGTACGTGCATGTATTTTGAGATTTATCAAAGTAACTTTGTTTTTAATTAATCCTTTTAGATTACTACTTGGAACCAGATAATTTTTTTTCGTTATGTACGATGATTATAATTGGGTTTGTTAGTTAATAATAAAATGTTAACTTCGTTGATGACAATGATTCGACATGTTATTATCTAACAAAGTTAATTAACATATTTTCACGGTAACGTAATAAAAGCCTAACTTCGACAAACTTTTACCAACTTTACGATCGGGTAGAACAACGAGTGTCAGGTTGAAGCATTCTTGTCAAGGACGTGAAGTCATCAGCCTGGTCGTTCTTTTTTTATGATAGTCAATCTCTCTTTTTCTCTTTCTCTTTAAGCCAGACGACAACGACGACGACGACGACGAAGACGACGGCGACGGCAAGAGGATATTAATCAAGCGAGGGTAAGTTCGATTTTTTAGCGATCAGAACCTGAAGAGGATCGAGACTCGAATAAAAGCCAAGGTGAAAATGAACGTGTCGATTTTCGATGCCGTCACGTGATTTATTGAACTTCGATACAGGAACTCATCGGAAGAGAGAGAAAAAGAAATAGATAGATATATAGAGAGAAAGAGAGAGAGAGAGAGAGAGAGAGAAAGAGAGAGTTCAGCTTAACTCTTCGAGTCTCTGAAAAGTTAACAAACACGTCTTTGATAACTTGAATATATATAAGCACAAATAAAACCCCGTTAGTTACGATGTTTTATGGAAAGCAATTAAAATAAACATTATACATTCCTTGGCTCAAACGTATCTTGACAAATGATGCATAGTTATTTGTATGAATTTTCAACGTGACTTTTTTCTCACCAATTAACAGGCTTTGTACATCAAAGGCATCAACAAGTACGTCTAATGTAAGCAAGGAATTCTTATTGGAATCTCCTTATCCATATGTCTGATGTCATTTATACCGTTTGCTGTTCTTACATCTGTTGCTATTGATGCTTTGCCAGTGGTACTCATTTTAATCTCGTTAATATCCTTTAAATATTCAAATTAATATTTGACGATTATTTTTATTCTGCTTATTTTGCAATGAAATTTTTGTCAATTTTTGAAATATATATATATATACGAACAAATTTGTGAATAAAGTTTCATTAGAATTTCCATGACAAGAATCTTTATTGGGTCGTATTTTAAGCTTCTAACAACACGGGAGAAGACACAGACCGTGCAATACGGGAGAAGACACAGACCGTGCAATACGGGTAACGCGTTAATCCCAGGACACCTTACGTTTATCACAGTTTGTCCAAGTGCTGGCTGTTCTTGTGGCTTTTGAATATACGACTCCACCTAGGATAGATATGTACCTTGGAGAATCTCAGGGAGACTTCCTGCTCCTTTGGATTAGACGAGTCACTCAGTAACACGCATGAGACCACTCACTTACGTTTACCAAATTACATCAACGACTGTCCAGTTTGAAAGTGTACTGATCCTTTTTAAATAGATGTTCAAAGGTCTCAAAATTATACGAGCGTACATTTATACCAAAGTTATAATAATCCAATTCAATATCAATATTAAAAGTCCAATTCTGTTATCAACGGAAATGTTAAATTAGAAATGTAGAAAATACCGTTAAAGGTAAAAGCTCATACAATTAAATTGCGTTATGAATTAACAGATCTAATGGCAGTTTGTTAATTTTTCGCTATGAGTCATTTTACATTTCATTTATCATTTGATACTAATCAAAAAAAATACTTGCACATTTAACGAATTGTAAACATATATGAACTGAAATTAATATAATGAATTGTTAACAAGATAGTACAGATGTTTCTTCAACAAACGATAACAATAATTGTGTGAAACCTAGCGCTTGGTCTATTTATATATAACCTGGTTCAATTATACCCAAATAATATTCTAATTAAACGTCAATATCAGAACAAACAACCTTATTCCGTTATTAACGAAAATGTAAAATCAAAAAAATATCGATGAAATATCATTAAATGTATATTGTTCTCTCGTTTCATTCTCAGAAAGAGAATTCCCATAAAGTTACGTGTGTGCTAAAAAGACGAATTGCAAGGAAAAAAAGCAAGCGTTTCACGCACGGCCATTAAACTTGTCGGCGCCTGTTCGAAAGCACAGTGGCGAACGCTTTTAAAACGACGTACACGACACTGGTTATTTGCTGATATCCTCTCGTTGTTAGTTGAATCCTCTTTCTCACTTCCTTTCACAGTAGTTGCTAACTCTTTGAGAGAGATAGAGAGAGAGAGAGAAATAGAGGGGAGTGGGTTTGTGAGGTGGTAGTGGGGTGCTGTGAGAGAGCTTCTGCGTGTTTCGTTTCACGGTTTCCGCCGGATGCGGAATCGTCGTTCACCAAGTGTGACGGGTGTCGTCTTGTCAGGCAATAACCTGCTTGGTGACCGAGTCGACTAAAGCTGCTGGAACGTCTTCCACGTTTAACAATAGAATCTACGTGAACGCCATACCCCTCAGAAATATTCCTCTCAGTCAGTTCAACCAAGTCCTATGGTTTACCGCTGACAATTTCTATCTTATTTCATATTTCATATGCAAATGTTTCTCTTGTTATCAAATCGTGAGAACCTCTGTGTTGTGTGTTTATTATATTGTAAATATTACCTTATAATATTATTAAACGAAAATTAAAAAAAAAATCAATTTTTAATACAACTTTAATATCGAGTATATATAACAAATGTCGAAATATTATACATTTATTTGAATAAATAATATTGTCAATTCGGTGTTATATTATCGCTGTCACACGTTCCTTGTGTATTTTATTAAAACAATTATGAGAAAGAGAGAGAGATTATTCGATATTATTCACGTATAACAATAATATTATATAGAATTGATCTAAAAGTAATAGCGACAAATTATATTTAAAAAAAAAAAATATTTAATTAAGAATTCCGATATTATTTATCGATCTATTAATTGGATAAATTAATCCAAGTATTTCCGAAGTATCCTACCCGTCACGTAAATACATATATCAGAAATTTTATTTGATATAAATTTGAAAAAAAAAAGTATACATAAATTTGTGGGATAATTATATTTATCTTTGATTGAAAATAAAAATTAGAAGAAAAAAAAAGAAAGAAGGAAAGAATTGATATGGTATTCGATCTCAAAAGGAAAAAGATCGCGGATGTAATCAGCTAATCAACCTGTTGATAGCACAAACGAAATGGTATGCGTGTGGCAAGTCGAAAATGTCGATTTCCGTGGATCGAATCGAAAGTCAGTGACACGTTTCACGAAGCTTTCGGCTTTTTAACGACCTCCGATCATCCCGCAAAACGAGCACGCAACGCGCGTCTCTCTCACCTCGATTTCGGCCTCGGTTACGATTCAATTTCGATTTCGAACGAATTCTCTCCAAGCCCTCTCTTACCCTTCTTCTCTTCTCTTCTCTTCTCTTCTCTTCTCCTCCCTTCCCTATCCATTCCTTCTCTCTCTCTCTCTCTCTCTCTCTCTCTCTCTCTCTCTCTCTCTCTCTCTTTTCATCTTTCCATTTCGTTCGGTGCTGAAAATAAATTTCTAAGCCGGCGGGATTTAACTTCGGCTCGCCGTTTCCCCGTTCTCATTTTCAATTTTATTTCCAATTTCAATCGAGACCGTGGCTCCTTTCTCCCTCCCTCCCTTCTACCCCCTCAATGCGATTTGATTTCTCTTCATCAAAAATAATTCGCACAACGACGGATTAAATCGAACTGTCCGATATCGATATAATATCTGCCTATCTGCCTATCTACCTATACCCCTTCCACCTATACCACCCGCTAGCTAGTGTATAACATTCGAAACGAATGCAATATTCATAGTCGATCGATTCTACTATAGTCGTTTAAAAGAGATCAAAAACTAGTAAAAWAAAAAAAAAAAAAATAAAAAAAAAAGAATCCATTATTCGTGCATTTGAAATATATTTCAAAGCGTTAATATTAATCTAGGATCGTATCGATCATTCAATCGTATTTTAATTCGTATATAATAATTTGTATTTAATTAAAGATCGATCAGAAGAGATCAAAGTAATTTTCCGACAGTTTTGTAATTTTTTTTTTGAAAAGGTTTGAAAAAAAAATAAAAGTCCAATTGGAAGTTTAACGCTTCTTGAATCTGAAATTCGTTAAAAACAAATTCGGATAAGCCTTATTTTTTCTTTATATATATATATAAAAGAGGGTGACTCCAATTCTAATAGGATCTTCAATGAATTTCGAACGTGGAAGGTGGTATCTGTTGATCCAGTTAAAGAGGATTAAGCCTAGCTATCTGCTCGGACGATTGTTTACGAATCGGATTCAACGAATCTCTATTGTCCAGAGGCACGAAGCGGCATGCCTTGGCTGTGATCCAAGTAGCCATTCGGCCTTTCGGATTTCCCTTTTATTGTTTTAGCCAAACTAATAGGATGGCTTCTTGATAAGCGATTGAACACGGGATGGTTTATATAATTAGAAGAAAATTTATCAAGTTATATTACTTTTTTCTTCAGATGATTTAATTAGAAACTAATTTTAATTTGTTTGAAATTTGGCGACTCAAAAAAAAAGAAAAAGAAAAGGAAAACACGATAAGCATGATATTATACTCGGCAAGGAGATAGGTGAATGAACTGGTAAGTATCTCTCTTGGGATATGTTCGAAGTAAGATTCAGTAGAGATTACAAAAATTCCTTAGGGCTTTGGCGGTTTGAAAGGTATCGGGGATAAAAGGAAAAGTGGTGCCGTATGGTGGGGATGGACTTCCACGTGTGCCCACGAGCCAACAAGGTAGCTCCCACATGGTGAACTTGTTGGTGGGATAGGTAGGTGTTCGTTCCGTGACCGTGTCGACCTCAGCCCGGGTACTCGTAATCGCTAATCGAAGTGGTTTATCTCGAAGGTCTGCGAAGGAAGAGAAAGAGGTAGGCGGAGATAAAGCGAATTCGACTTAGGGCACAGCTTCAGGATCATCGACCGTCGTCCTGCAGTATTCAGCTGCTCGAATCTTTTTTTTTTTTTTCTTTTTTAATCGTACACTTTCAAATATCCTTTTTCTTTTTTTTTTTTTATTTATCTTTCTCGGGTATTTTAAACTCGTTCGATGAAAATTTGTCTGAAAGATTAAACAATCGTCCCTTTGGATTTCTTTCCCTTCTCGCGAGATATTATTTTTTTAACAAAGTTCCATTATTTTCATACCGGGATGATATTTTTTTTGGTCTTGCAAATATACGACTACTTTTTATATTCTGCGAATAAGAAGGAAAGACTATTATATTGTGCTGCAGTAATTTTTTCGTTGCATAATGAGATGATAAAACAAATAAAAATAAAGAGAAAGAAAAAGAAAAAGAATACAAGAAGAAGCAGGTAATGAGATGAAAATGAGTTTGTGTATAATAGTTTGAAATGTTAGATCTAAAGTATACGTATTAAAAATATAAGATTACTTTTAGATTATCGTTTGAATATATACTCACATTAATTAAAATTAAGAAATTTCTTTCTATAGGACGTGATGATGATTATGCGAATTCTTGACATACATTTAAAATTTAACATAACTTATAGAACAAAAATCTAATGATGATTAAATAATCACAGCTGGAACCACATGTTTTCTAAATCCAAATCGTTCGATTGATTACAAACGAAAATTTGAATCATGTTACGATATCAATTGGCGGCAAATTCAAAATTGTTATTCATGTTGCGCCCTATTAAATATTTTTTTTAACAATTTAGAAATACAGCAATTAGTTGAACAGGTTTACAAGTCTATTATTAACCATTGCCATAATGTCTACTGCCTGGACTAACCGATAACAGGATTATAAGTAATAATCGTACTGACCATGGACCAGAGAGCAAGCTCGTAAACGTAATTCATCGAGTTGCAACACGAGTCGTACGATTTGTCGAATGTTTTTGATCAACGATCCCAGTTTCTCCAGTTAGCTCTAGTAAGCTTGAGTTTATGACTATACTAAATTCTCCAGAGTCGATATAGTGAGTAAAGAAAAGATTCTTCCTCTCTTCTTTTTTAAGAAAGTCGAAATACCGGTCTCGTGTCGATGACGTTGTTAAATAAATATAAAAAATTAATAGCTTTTAAGACTATACAGGTATTTTCTTAATATCACGTAATGCATTCTTGATGGAAAGAAAGAGAGTGGCAAGTGAAGGGAGAAACGGAAATGGGGGAAGAAGGCCTAGTCATTCAGATGGATCCCTGATGCTAATTGGTGAATGCTAATTACTCGGAGAAACCGGTCCGGGTCCCTCGACTACCGTTGGAGATTAATTTTACATCGGTGAAAACGAAGTTTGACCGTTCGTAATGAGATAGCAGAATTTTGGTCAAGGTCAAACTCCGGATAAACCTGATTTTTACTCCGATCAAGGAAGATTGATGGCTCAGATCGAACGTGAGAGCAAGTAAATCGAGTCTATTACATGTAATAGAAAGTACTGAAATTTCTTATTAGATCCATCAATATGTCCCTAAAATGTCTACTAAAGATTAGATCAATAATAATATCTAATTGTAAGATCTTTCGTTTGGAATACTCCTATTGTTGCTTTTCTTTCAGAAATAATATTTCAACGTATATTTCATCAAGAGATCATTTAGAAAAATAAGATAATCTATGAGGATCAAGTTAGTCGGTGGTAGTCGTCCAGTTCAGAACGGTTCAAAAGGGATCAAATTCAAACGGACAGGCTGTTTATGCTTGGGAAGTTTACCCTCCAGGTGGACTAACGTGAGAGCAGCAACGCCAAGGGACGTGTCCATGGTATACACGCGTCAGCGTGAAACATTTATTAGCGAATGCCTGGTAAAGCGGTCTGCCAGTACGCTTGGCATTCTGCTGCACCACGAAGAACTTGATTAATGGTACCGTTTTGTCAGCGCATTTATAATGAACGTTTCAAGCGTTCACGACGAAGAAAGAGAAAGAGACATCCCTTACGTACCGAACTTTCTCCTAAGAACTTTTTCCTATCCCGTCAATAGAAAAAACATCATTTCGAGTTTGAAGAAACTCGCGTTGAAGAATTTTTGTAACTATTTAAAATACTAAATAAAGAAACAAAGAAAAAAGTAAAAGAAGAGAAAAAAATAAAAATAAAAATAGAAACAACCAAAGGTCCCTTAATTCGTCAAGATTTTTCTTTTCTTTATTGTAAATAATAATTTTGTTCAGGATTTATCCCAAAGAGATGAAATAAGTAAAGAAATGTAATAAGATAACAAATTTTAAAAATATAATATAAAGAATGACAACCATTATGGCAACCTTTTTGTAATTCCAATCTTGCTCCAATATTTAAAGCAGAATTCTCTGGCGAATGTTGGTAAGATAGCAGGCAAGAGCAGCAACAGCAGCAGCAGCACTACCATCACCACCACCATCACCACCACTACCACTACTAACGCAGCAGCAGCAGCAGGTTTCTACGAAATTATTAGGAGGCATCGATCATCGAAATTTGACACTTATATGCACGGAAATCTTGCGAACACGCGGCCACGGCTAACACCAAGTGGAATGATCGATTGCTCTTTGCCGTGACTGATCCATCCAGACTACTGTGTAACGTTTGGTAAAGCGTCCTGTTCGTCTCGAAGCCCACGAACCTCTTCCTCTTCACTTTAGTAATGGCCCCCACCACTACTTACTACCTAACTCGTACAAACCCAAAAGGAGAGATCTAACTGAACCGGTCAATATCGATTTCGGAATAATAGCTTCGCAAAGAGATCTTCGGACATTTCTCTGATACTAATTACATTAATTGTTCTCCGCGGAGCCAACCATTCTCTCATTAACTAACGACGTTCTTTCATTCCTCGCGATTGCAAACGTGTATAAATACTTACGTTTCTATCGTTAATTATCGTTTATGAATGACTCTGAAAAGAAAGACAAAAAAGAAAGATTTGTGAGAGAGAGAAAGAGAGAGAGAGAGAGAGGGAAAGCATTTGTTAAGAGAAGACAGGAAGTACGTGTCTCTTTATTTTACGTACCAACCAACCGAAAAATTTCACAAAAACAGACGTTCGTTTAGAACTGTTGAAAGCTGCTGTAAGCTGTTCGTGAAATGAACCAAAGGAACGATTTATCCTCCTGTCGGTATACCAACAATTTTCAACGTAACTCCATATACTTGAAAAAGATGGAGGATTGAAGAAAACGCAACGTATTTTTCAGAAACATCGAAATACCGTTATACGGGTCTTCTGTTGAAGAAACAAAACGGAGAAAATAGAAATCTCGATATTATTCTTTGTCCTGACGGATGAAGATGATTCGTCTTTGACGAATGGAAGGAAGGAAGGAAGAGGAACTAGCATTATAATTGTGCTTAAATATCTGAAATGTTTTCGAAGGAAGACAATTATGCCATTGGTTTTATCGAGGTTCATCGATAACCCAACCTCTATCGGTCTTTTGTAATCATCGATAATACGTTTCTACTTGGTAAGTTATTGTCAGGTTAATGGATACGAATTTGACTAGCTTTTAGATATCGAATATTTTCATTACGGAAATCTAATATATTTTCCATTTGTATTTGACAACAGATCAGAGAAAAAGGGAAAATGTCGTTATCGATAAAAACAGAAATCGAAAATAGAATCATCCGTAAAGACGTTTGAAAAGCTGATCAATTTCAAGCATACGTTCGAAAAGAAGCTTCAGAAAGGAAGAAAGAAATAAAAGAGCTAACAAAATGGAAAAAGAAAAAAAGGGAGAGAGAGAGAGAGAGAGAGACGATCGATGACCTGATCTCGAAACAACCCAACTGATCTTGTTGAGCCTCACCCAACGTGTGTGTCGTCGACCCACAACGTAAGCGGATTGTCTTTGTTCCCTCGAGGGAACTTGCTGAAACGCGAAAAGCCGAAGACCCGAGAGCACAACTTCTAACCGAAGTTTCTTCATCCGAGGACACTCGAGAACCTTTCTTGAACGAGACCGTGATCATTAACCGCATCACAACCGAGTCCTCTATTTACTTTATTTTTATTTCGGAAAAATGTTACCTTTCATTAGGAGTAAATCATTTAATACAATATCTTTCCATTTCCTAAAGAGGGAAACCTCATCAATTTGTTAGTTCTACTTGCAGTGCTTCCTTATGCGTTCCCAATTGTCTACTTCATCTGTTTATAACTAATTTCTTTAACTACCTAGATTTATTTTCATATATACCATTTTACAAATTATCTTTTTAAAAGGCTTTAATAAATAAAATGATTATATATGCGAGATAGGGAATAAGAATCCATTGAAATAGTTTAGAAAATGATTAGAAGAAGGTTCATTAATTTGGCACGTGATGCAATGCATAATAAGCAAGTTTCTAAGATATCTCTCGCAATGAATTCCAAAGACACATTCTCCAACGTGCTTGGGTATCATCTAATTTGAAGTTCAATTCAATGGTAGTTCAAGTATTTCGCAAGCAGTTTAACGATCATTGCTTCTACTACTAGGAATTTAACATTTTATCGTTAAATTCAGTGCATTCATTCTCGGATGTACGTAAAACATTCGTCATGTCGAATATAGGAGTGCCAGGAAACGAAGAATTCTTTCAATCGTGTATTCGTTCATAGAAAATCGAAATATCCGGTACGAAGTAGTATTTATTGGAATTTCGTAAGGGCTAAAACACGAATGTATTTTCCTCGCATCACCCATACTGTCTACTTTGCCATCGTTCTTCTGGCCTCGTTTTCGTGGCCCTTCCGCAACGACTCTTTTCCTGTGGTACTACTCTATTCTATTCTCCTTCTTTGCCTCTTCCACTCTCTCTTTTCCTCTTTCTATCTCTCTCTTTCTCTCTCACTACACGACCAGCTTCGTCACGGATATTTCCATTTGCCTTTTACCTCGAGGCAAACAAAACGGAATTCTCGTAGCTGTTCAAACGAGATCTCCAATACCCCGTGGAAATTGGGTAGACATTGGAAATGAATCGAAAGAGCAAATAACGCGAATAACTGAGGATGGGATGATTCAAAAGAGAGAAAAAGAAACCGTCTTCGATGTAGGCAAATTCACTGGAGGTTGAGGATGAAGAGAAACAGATGGAGGAAAAGGAGGAAGAGGAGGAGGAGGAGGAGGAGGAGGAGGAGGACGACTCGAGTGTATTTGAACGCTTACTCCAAATGCAATTTGACTGGATTCTTTGGCCAGTATATAGAGATGGTAGTTAATGCCTACCTTTTTTACCCAAGTCGATCTACACATAAGTAAAGTTAACCAGAATGGAGAGTGAGCGAGTATTACGATGATGATTCGGAATATCCTTTTTTTCTTTTACAAATGAGTCTGATTAAAAGGAATAAGGACTTTCCGAGTCCTCGATATCGATGGTTATTAAAGACTCCACTCACGTATCTCAAATGAATCGTGTCTTCTTTTAATCTGGATCCCTACAATTACGATGACCTGACTAATGGGATAATCTACGTTCCATGCACGTATATCTTTAACCAAAACGATATAGCGTTTCTCTCGTAGATAATATTAATTCATTATCTAGGAAAAATACTTTTTACTTTATATCACTTACCACGTGAATATCTACTTGAATCTCGTTAGAAAAAAAATAATAATAATAGGAACAGATAAAAAAAAAAACAAAAAAATTAAAAGATTAAAACATAAAGAGAGTGTGTGAGAGAAAAAGAGGAAAGAAATCCTACGATCGTATACGAATCGAGGAAAAACTTATAATAATAGGAGATCTGGATATCGTCGACAGGTGTAATTAATGACAAAGCTCCCAACGGACCAACCGCATAATGTTCGCTTAAGTAACGCCAGGTGCGAGCCTTGCCACACGTCCAAGTTAGGAAAGTCCAACGGCAGGCGTCCCCAACGTCGACACCGTTCGTTCGCTCAGCAATTACGCGTTAATGCCTTAACTTAACGTATTAATTATTTACACGCGAGGACGTGCTCTCGACATAGTCCAACCTGTACATTCTATCTCTTTATCTTTCTCTCTCCCTCTCTCTCTCTCTCACTTTCTCTCTATCCTCCAGTTAACTTCATTGACAATATTCGCTAGTCAAAATGACTTCAGTATTATCTAACTACTTTCCCTAATTCTTTCGAAAATATAATTCTTTTCTTATCACCATCGTATAGCTTCATCAAATTCCATGTAATTACGAGATCTTCATTATCATAATCAGTAATTTTCTTCAACGTTCTCGTGTAACGCTTGTTAATTTAACGAGAGTTATTATTATCACGTACGTTAAATAGATTTTTTTTTTCCTTTCTAAACTGGACTACGGTACCTTTTAAAAGCGTTTAAACGACTTAAGTGCATACGCGCGCGCGTGTATGTGTGTGAACGTATATATATATATACGTATATATATATATATATATATATATTTTACAACGTTACCGTTAACGATCCCATAACAAGACTCTGTGCAATTACAATTCCACGTGTAGCTCGTTAGATAGACATAATTTACAATATTTATTGTCCGTTACTTTGTCGAACAAAGGAATGTAATGTTTTATCACATGTCGCTAGTTATGCGATATGAACGTATATGTATGTTATGTAAATTGTATCGACGTCAAAACTATGCATTCATATTTGATATTTTGAAAAAGATATATGATTGTTTTGTGTATGAAGTTTCTATTACCTTTCGTCGTCGAAAATAAATTTGAAATATCTCTTTTTTTGTTTTAAATAGCATAGATACATCGGTAAAAATGAATAAAATCTTTGTACAAATAAAAAAAAAAAATAAAACCATTTAATTCGTGAGTAGTTGCTCGCGAGTTATTTAAGAACGTCGAATTCAATCAAACGTTCTTCCATGAATTTAAATGGTCGGAGCTTATCGCATTAATTATTAACTTACGTAGGAGAAGTTTCGTCAATGTACGTTATTTTCACATCTTTATCGTCCTGTGAATCCCTGATGCATACTAGTAGGTACAAATTGTTCCCGTCTCTCTTACTTTAATTAATTTATTTCGATCTCTTCTTTTTTTGTAATTGTATTTTTTCTTTTACTTTTTGCTAAAGCGTGAATTTCTAAAGCGAGAACTGGCATTTCCCATTAACGAAATGTAATAAACGTGTCTTTTCCCGTTACAGATGATGAATTATTTCTTCGGATTAAGGACTCTAATAATATTTAAACAATTTATTCGTCGAGTGAGTGAAAATGATCTATATTTCCTAACCAGTTCAACGATACAATATATATATACTTAAATCTTGGATCCCTTAAAATGTCTTTCAGGCGATAACGGAATCTAATTTTTAATGCAAAACGTAGACAGTAATGACACTGCCACACGCAGAATTTAATGGATGGCATTCGTTAAGTGTTCCGAAAACTAACTATGGGAGAGAAACGTAGAAAGGAAACCAACCAACCTTCTCTCGACGATTCTACTAATTAATTTTCCAATCCGACATAAATAATGGCACGACGCGTTCTACAAGAGGATGGTTTGTAACGTTTCATTAAAATTAAGCATTGCTGAGCCTCCTTTCTCTCTCTCTCTCTCTCTCAACTCTGTATATTCTATCCCTTTCCTTTTTTTTAAAATATTTCGTCCTAATGTTATTAATGTTATACGCGTAAGCATGCGAGCGTGTTTACATTCAGACATATTTTGATATTAGAAATGACGTTAATAAATTTTAAAATATCACATCCTGATGTGTTCGAAAGTAGAATTCGAACGTTGAAAATAATTTTTGAAAAAATATCGGTTAACACGTTGAGATGACATGTACTTATTTTTATTTTATTATTTTTTGTTTTTTCTCCCAAAAGAAAAAGAAACAACAAAAATATCCATATTCCGGAATTTTCCATAAATCTAACAGTCGCGGAAACGAATTTCTGCCACATCGGACATTTGGATAAAAAGGCAAATATGCGTGAAAAAATATAAATAAATAATTTTAATGTCAGTAGTAAGCGAAAAGAAGAAAGTTCATAATTCCGAACCGACGAGGGTGATCGTTCAATGTCATTGGAGAATATTGAATTAAGCCACATTAGAAACTTCCAACGAGATGCTCAGACCCAAACATTCATTTTCATAAAAACATTTTGAACCTTTGAAAAATTATTTTTTATGCGCCTATCGATCGGCATCATAAAAATAAGCTTTTCGTAGATTTCAATTACCTATTATATTACATGATTAAAAATCGTTTCTTTCTAAATTTTGTTATCTTCTAAATATATAATAGTTATTAACAATGATTATCTATTTGCAGAATAAAAGATGACATAAGCTCGTATTTTATTTCTTTTGACTCCAAAACCCACTTCATTGCTACTGATCTATAAATAAATATCGAAATCAAAAAAATGTTTCCTTTGAAATTTGGTAATAGAAAAAAGAAAAGAAATTTATTTCAGCCTGAACTTTCCGGATAACCCAATACCTAAATATCCCTAGATATCCACTAGTCCAGGTAATAAGGATTTGCCTTATCGATCGAGTTGAGAAAAAAAAAAAGGAAGAAAGAAAAAGAACTTGAAACTCTCTTACACGTCTATATAAATATGGCGACTATATTTTTGACATTTTAACGATCCCCTTACACTTAGAAAAAAAACGATTGAATCGAAGGAATAGAGTTCGCTATTTTGTAAGATTCGAAAGATCATAAATGTTCCGTTCGTCGTTATTACGCGTCGACCAACGTAAATTTTCCTTACTCTCGTGTGACGATAAAGTTGCACGTACAAAAAGAATGGGAAAAGAAAGAGAGAGAGAGAGAGAGAGAGAGAGAGAAAGGGAGAGAGGAGAGAGGGAAAGAAGAAGAGAACGATGATAAGATATTCGAAGAGGTCGAGCATAAAGTCGAAAAAGACACGCGTAGGTATTCTCCTGAGCCGTAAGCTTTTCGTCGATGGCTCAGGTGGCGAAAAATTCTACGCCATCGTGAAAACCACAGGATCGAAATCGATAAACCGGTTTTAACCTTCCCAAAGACCTGGCCGATTTAACGAAAGAGAAAAAAATGTTACAAGAACAAAACTGCCCGATCTAATTTAACCCCCTTTCAATTTTTCCTACATTATTTCCCACATTTTCCCCACAAATTTCCAGAGAATCCAAATAAAAAAGATTTATAATAATCTTTTCTTTTTCCTAGATCTAATCTAATATTTTCGATATATCTTAGATTTACGTGTAATGAAACTAGTATTCTATAAATACTCTGTTATTCATTTATTATAATATTAAATCTAACATCGAGATTGAAGTCTAATAATATGTTATAAAAAAAACATTATTCAATTAAGTTTAAATGGAAATATTTATAACACCGATTAAGTTTTTAATCGAACTTATGCTTTACAAATTTAGAGTATAAAGTTGGCGTAAAAAAGTTTATAAACCTAACAGTAAAGTTGTATTTTTTGACGTAAGAGATTAATGAATCGACGTTGACCGTTATCCAGTACTATATTTACCATATTCAATGGACGCGATGTGGAACATTTTTTTCATTATTCCTGATGGGAATTAATCTTTCAAAGGAACGTTGCCACGTCCATGCAACGACAAAACAAAACAAGTTTGGGTCCGATGAGTTACCATCTGATCAGCTATTTGTGTTCAACTCTGTCTTTTGATAGAGAATATAACCATATTAAACCAAGAAGAGAATGACGTATTTATTAATGAAGAAGCACGAGACCAGATGGTTTGCCGAGACTGACTTCATTCTTCCATGATAATTAATCGCATCGTCGGTGTCCTCCCTATTACGCAATGATATCCTGACCATATCTCATATTTCCACCTCGATACGCATTAGATACGTCATAACGATCCACTCTAATTAGCTGCGAGTAGAAATCTATCGGTGATTTCTATCTATGATGTATAACAATGAACCAAAGTAGTATGGTTCAAATAGATTTATTTGATGTTTCGCAAACGTATTTTTATATATTTGTTATATAACAGATTTATCTAACATTATATAACGATATCACATTACATATAATATCAAATTGTCCAATGAAGTTACCATAAATCGTTATTTTATACATCATATAATATATCTATTCAATTTATTTACGTCAAAGTACTAATATGTTTAGGAATACTATTTTTTACGTACGATATTAGTTTTGTACATTTATTGAAACGATGCATTGTATACCTAGATATTAATAAATATTTTGTTATTTTTTTTAATTGAAATGATTCATCGCGATTCAAGATGAAAAATAATTGGAACGAGCAACATTTCTCTGGGACGAACTCTGATACCTATTGCTATTACAATTGATTTAGTAATTGGAAATATAACGAAATAAATTCTTCGTAAAACGTAATATAAAAAATAATAATAATAAAAGAAAAAAAAAGAAAAAAAAAAACAAGCGTATAAAATTGTTCCCAGGAAAGAAACGATCGTGTGAAACTAATTGGAATACTTGATAAATTAAACGAAACTCTCTTTCTTTTATCTTTCAAGCTAATATATAAACCAAGGACGATCGATCGGATAATAACGAGCGGTTAACCACTGAACCGGAACAAAGTGAGAACGTCGAATCGCATCGCGTGGAAGTGCTATTCTCTACGTGGAAGTTAGAGAAAATAGTCTATCGTAGGAAAACGCGAACCACGACGACGACAACGACAACGACGACGAGTTTGCTGCACCGGAAATACCAAGGATTCTCCGTTCACCGTTTCGTTTCTGTGAAGCTTCCGAAGTTGAGAGTTAGACGAGATCGTTTCTACTAGACGTTATTTCCAACTGAGAACATTATTGAATCGCCGGAAAAGAATCTTAGATCGAACGATATTGACAAATTTTACACGAGATTAAAAGTCACTGAAAAAAATTATACAAAAAGAAAGAGAGAGAGAGAGAGGAAATGATTTTTCGTAAGATTTATGAACTTTTATGAAATGGTATTTTTTTATGAATTAATTTATTACCATATACGTTATAAATATTAAATTTTCGTAGCACTCTTGAATACTTTTTATAGCATACAATATGTGAACAATAAATATTCTATATTAAAATATAACAAAATATTTACGCGAACGCGTACTCGTGCTTACATTAATATATATTTTTTTAATCAATTCTCGCGCGTAAACGTGATCACCATAGAATGATTTTTTCACAAAGATTTAGAAATCTTTAAAAAAATTATTTGATTAGTCAGGAAAATAATTCTGTAATCTCTTGTTCGTGATTTTATTTTCTTCATTTTTTTATTTTCATTTTTTAATTTAATTTGTTTCTCTCTCTCTTTCTTTCTGTTTTTCTCTTCTTTTATTATCCCTCGTAAAACGACGGATTTTATCATCCTCGTTGAAATTCGTACCGCTCGAACGAGAATTTATATCGCAAAATTCTCGAGAGACAAGCACGTTTCCTAGCACACATTGAAATTATTTCATTTGTCGCTTACAGGATACATTATTATATGTAATATAGAAAAACGCAAATCCGCGAGTAAAGATTAGCATTTTACAGGGTGATTAATAACATCTCGGAAATGCTCTTGTAAGCAAAAAATAACAGAACAGTACAGAAAGGGAGGAGTTGGAAAGGAGGTGGGAGGAGGGGGGTGAGGGGACAGAGAAAGGGAAAAGGGAAACTCTTTCGTGGAATTACTATTAATGGAATCATCGATCGCATCGCATTGCACCGCTCAACTAGAAATTGAACACGATTAATCCGTAAGCAGAAACATTTAATTAACGAATTAATAATCGACGGTAAAACTGTTACCAATGTAAAAGAAAATTTTGCATGAGAGGAGAAAAATAGAATAGAAAGAAAACATATATATTGTATATACAAAATTATTTTATCGTCCCTATCGTTTTCTCCTACCCGATTAATAAATAGTAAAATATAATAAATATATTTCGGTCTTTTTTTTCCCCTTCTTATATTATTTAAATCATTATAAAAATATAAACGCAATATATATAATTTAGAAATAATACTATCAAATCTCTAATCTAGTTTCACGAAATATTTGATAAATATAAATTGATCCGACATTGAATTTCAGTCGATAAAATTCAGGAGAAAAGGTTCCTATCGTATCCTGTAAGCACGTACCGCAAACATTTCCTCTTTAGATCTAACGGGAGTTCTAACGTTCCTGAAAATTCGAGTATACACGGGATCGAAGTTGCAAATTCTATGCGAGTGGACGCAGAGACTGAGAGGACCCGACCTCTATCCCTCCTTTTCACTTCCTTCTTTCCACCTTGAATAAACTAGCTGGACTCTTTCGAGCGTGGAAACGAGTAGGTTGGTAGGTAGAAAGAACTTCGCGTTGGAATACGCCATGCTTCGTTTCTTTCGTTAAGGGTTCGTTCCCACGAGAACTTCGAAAAGATAGAAAAGAAAAACGAAACTCGTGGCAGGAGAGAGGAGGTATAAGGGGGGGGGAGAGGAAATAAAAAAAGTAACACTTCTTGTGGTTAACTTAAAAGCATTTTCTAGTACCCATTAGATATTTCAATAAGAGTTACCAAGTATTTTCTGTTTTTAAGTATAAGTTAGTCTGGTTGTTATTTTACTGATATTGTGGATATTTAATACACGGATGATTCTAATCGATCGTACCATATGCCAAGGATTATTACATTTTTTCCTTTTGACAATCACCGTTTGTTTTTTATCACAGCAAATAATATTTTTGCAACAATTTTCCTGTGTATAGAATTGACACTTAAAACTGGCTTCTAATTCCCATTTATAAGAGACCCTATATGTATAGTATGATAAGGATTTTTGTATTAAATTGTTTTAATTTGGTAATTTATATTAAAAAATATATTATCTCACGAACCTATTTTAAAAAAAGATTTTTGAGTGACTATAAAAATTATAATTTGACTTACTATTAGTATAAATTTTTCTAAACAATTCCTGGAATTCTTAATTAATGGAAATTTGCAATTTAGCAAATGTCATTTCCACGTTATTTCATTTAACAAATATCTAAAAAAAAAACGATATGATTAACCTCGATATCGAATGATCAGCTTGATTTTAAATATTTTATATCGGTTGATTTGTTAGTCTCTCCCAAAAGGTAATAATTATTTCGTTAATAGTCTTGTTGCAGACTAATCGTATACCAATTATTTTTAATTAGATTAAAAGAAGTAATACCATTTTATAATCTCTCTTTTTTCCTCTCTCAAAGTATTTATCTTATAAGCTATAAAAAAATAATTAAAAAAAAAAAGAAGAAAACCTATATATAGTAATCATTAAAAGATACGTATCAAATTAATACGAATTTCTAATGCGAGATAATAAAAAAAAAAGAAGGAATTTATATTGATTTATCAAAAACTTATATGATAACACAAAACTCTGAACAGCTACCACCTATCACAGCAGTAGAAACCAGTAGTAGTAATAGTAGTAGTAGCAGTATAGTAGTAGTAGTAGTAGTAGTAATCTAGTATATTTGAAGGTAACAGCAGAGAAGCAGAGAACGAGTATAAAAAGTCTATAGAAGTGAGTCTGCTTTTTCAAGTAGGTAGCTGCTCTTCGCCAGTATATGAGGATAGAACTTGGTGAAAAAAGATTTCACAGAGCAGAGGAAAAGAGAAATAGAGATAGAGATAGAGAGAGAGAGAGAGAGAGAGAGAGAGAGAGAGAGAGAGAGAGGGAAAAAAGGAAAAAGATAAACAAAGAAAATAGAAAAAAAGGGAAAGAGTGAAGGGAAAAAATAAAAAAAGAGCTGGAAAGAGCGTAACCTTGTAGCCGAATCGCTGACCCGATTCGACAACGAGCAGGTTCTATGAGATATGCTAGAAACTCGTGTACCCTATACTACCTGACCCTCTCCCTCTTTCGCTATCCCTGGAAGCTTCATGGCCCACTTTTCGAAACTTTTCTCACAGCTCGATAGGCCATTTTAGTCTACGTGGACAATGGATCGCGATAAAAAGTCGGCCGACTTTTCTCTAGACAGCGAATGAACGGTCGAATTGCTTATCGGCTTGTACTTGGGGGAACCACTGTCCCCTTTGTACATACCATCTCAAATAGGATTGTTCTCGACACGGAGATTGAGCTGGATATTGTATATTGGATCTTCTTTTCTCTTCTCTCTTTCTCTCACCCCTTTTTTCTTTCTGCCAGTTGACCAACGTGGCCAAGTATTTTCTCTTTTCATTTTATTTCCTGACAAACGCTGGACACTTTCAACCTTTTCTGCCTGAAGTATACAACGACGATATAAAATCTATACACCTATATAAATAAATATATCGTTTTCTTTTTTCTCTAATAAGTTACTTCGATATATAGAATTCAATTATTTCTTTTTATCATATATATATTTTTATTATTGTTTTAGTGTTTATTATATTTATTTTTCTTTTTATTTTTCTAATTTTTATTTTTTATTTTATTTTATGCACACAAGGATATTTTCCGTCGCAAGGGAAATTTATCCAGCCCCACATTTGAACGATATAGCATAACTTTCTTTCTCATGGACAATGGGCCACAACAAAAGAATCGTGTTGTTGCGCTTAACAATGAACTTGAACCGTCCCATAGAACCAGCTGCAAACAACAGAACCATCCAATGGGGACCGATAAATGTTTCCGGATTTCCGGTGAATCTATTGAGAATAGAAATCGGTTCGATGTTGAGTATCGTCTCGTTAGAATTTGACGAGACCGAATGAATTCGATATCAGCTGTAATAATTTTCTTTTCCTTCTTTTTCTTCCCTTCTCCTGTCACATTTTTATCCTATTTCGCAAACACAAAAAAGAAGAATTATTATATTTAAATCCGCGTTTTGTATGTTTCAAATAAAACTTTTACCGGTGTTAGGGGAGGAAGAAAAAGTCTTAAATCGTTTTTGTCGAAAAGGAAAAAGAAAAAGATAGAATATTTAAAAAGATTTGTGGAAGAAAGATCGATTTGGCTTTTATCCTTTTTGATATATCGATAAATCATTCTCTTCTCACTTGAAAGAGAGAGAGAGAGAGAGAGAGAGAGAGAGAGAGAGAGAGAGAGAGAGTGTGAGAGAGAGAGAGAGAGAGAGAAGAACTGAAGGACGAAAAGTTTTTGCTTGGATCTGTCTTGCCCTACGTCGAATTTTTTTTTCTCAGCTCTTTTTCATAGCTCTTTCATTTCTTACGATCACCAATAAACATTCTTTAAACCCTCGAAGAGAAAATGTCAAAAAGGTCCTTGCTATTATTGTTGAAAATAGGATAATACTTTTCACTAATCCGCCTTCAAACGTATCTCGATTGTGTGAAACAAATTTTTCTGATACAACCAATAAATAAGCTAACTGGTTGAAAAGTATCTAACCAAATATAGTAACAACAATTTCTTTTTACTGTCAAATTTAATTCTTAATTCCCGATATAATCTTAAAAGTCTATTATTAGAAAAGAATAGGCTTATAAAAGTTTCCAATTCACGCATGTGTTTCTTCTTTTGTATCTGCGTGTTTTCTTATTTTTTGATTTTTTGATTTTTTAAGCAACCCATTGAGTCCGAAAAGACAAGTTTTTTTTTTGTTGACGGGATTTCATGGTCAAAAGAAATCATCCGAAAGTTTTTGGCATAGTTCACTCGTCTAGATCGATCTACGCTAAAGTTCCCGAAGGGAAAAGTTTCTTATCTCTGGCGAACTTTCATTATGTTCAACCTAACATTCAACCCCCCCATACCCGGCCCCTCAGCCACCTTCATCTTTTCTTCTGGCTCGAGGTTAGATACGATTGGAAAAGTTTCGAGCTTTGGATATTTTTCCGAATGTCGATCTCCGACGACGTTGCGAACCTAACCGACACGCATGCGATTAAACCGTTCAAAGTGTCCTTCATATCATTTCTTTTTTCTTCTTCTTCTACACTTTTCTTCCTTTTTCTTCTTCTAACTTCCCATTTCCAACGTTTTTCGATACTCAATTTATATTCTTTCCTTGCAAAGATTACTTTCTGACTAAAACTCGAAACTATTTTTATATCTCGATTAAACAATTATTTTATAATAAAATAAACGACTCTTCGGATTGTTAATACTAAATTTATCTTTTCGATACTTCATTTAAATAAATCGCGGTACTAATTTTATATCGATTTTTTAGAAACTTTTATTTGAAAAAAGAACAAAAATAAACAAATAAAAGATGTTTATTATTATTATTATTATTATTATTTGTCGAGGGTCCAAATTTGTCCATCCATTGTATCGTACGTAAAAAATTATCTTTGATATTCCACGACGTAGAAATAGAAAATTGTTTATACATATATATATATTCTATTAAAAAAACAGCTTCGATTTTCAACAAAAGTTCTATATTATAAAATATCTGTTTTGATTCTTAACAAGATATAAAAAAGAAAAAAAAAGAGAGAAAAATTTGAAAATAATCGATTGCGTATTTACATTTTGATTTCTCTCCGGTTTATTTTTTTATTTCGAAAATCGATAAAAATAAAATGAATACGTAAAAGTGAAACAACACGTGTGTGACATATGTTATACACAAAAATCTAGTCGATGATTTTAGTTTGCACAGCCGATTCACGTTCGACTACACCATTTGGAAAAATCGTGGCAACGTATGTATGCGCGCTCACAAACTCTACACATTTCATACATACTACATATATTATAGCTACGTGTGTCACGTGTCGTAAAAATTCATGCTATTTGCTTGGTACGCTTCGATACGAGTGGTATACTAGTTGTGTTGCTTATATAACCGATAAGAATTTGCTTTGTGTGCTATTATACATGACTGATAAGCCTAAAGAAAAATATTCCTCTATGAAAATGACCGTTGCATGTTTTTATGTAGCATGAGTCCGGATAATGTCTTACAAGAAATTAACGATTAACATCTACATTTTTCCTCGCGTTCGAGACCGTGAAAACTTAAATAACAAGGAAGTAATTACTTTATACGTTCAACAGTTGTTTTCCTCTTTCTCCCCTTCACTCCCCTTTAACATTATCTAATTTCTATTAAATATATATAAGAATGTTTTTTAATCACCTTTAACACTATAAAATAATCGCTTGAATTGTAAATACTGGTTTGTTTTTCTGATACTTTATGTATTTTTATTATGTTTTCTTGAAATTGTTATCAAATCTTTATTTTTCGTTTTTTTTTCTTTTCTAATATTTTCAATATATTTTATTTTAAATATTATCGTTTTTAACATTACTATCTATTTTTTTAATTAAAACTATATATTATAGTATAATTCTAATAAATCTAATTTAAAAAGTTATCATTCAACACACAAAATTTACAATTATTGCTAATATATATATAACTAATTTACAATTTAATACAAACGACATATATTAAAAAATTATTAATATAATTTAATTATCTCTCAATAACACAGTTAGAAATTATAATATTATTATTTCTAAAGAGCTACAAATGGAATGGTTTTAGGTAGGAAAGACCAAATACATACACCGATGCTTGTTGCTTGAAATAGAGGATTGTGCAGTGGCACGTGAGAAAGATGAAGATACGAAAGGTCTGAGAGGGAGTGAAAAGAAGGAAGAAGGACAGGAATAAGGGAAAGAGAGAGAAAGAGAAGCTTGCAAATCGCGTGACGCAGGACTTGAATGATCCGTCGAGTAGTGAATTGCCATTCATGCTGTAACTACTACTACGATGAAGTTACACACTTACATATACATACAACTATATAGATATAATATAAACGTGCTCGTAAATAGATATAGTATTCTTCTCTTTCTCTTTATTGTGTCTCTTTTTCTCTCTCTCTCTCTCTTTCACACATCATATATACATACACAAACATACACACACACACACACGCGCGCGCGCAATACACACTAATCTGTCTCTTTCATCTCTTCATGTGATCCAAGCTTTTCCAACATCTTTCTTCGTCTATTCCTATTGGTAAATAGTAAGAGTAACCGACTAGTGGTGGAAAGGAAAGAAAATAGGAGGCGAGAGCCACATTCTCAGGCTTTTCGTGGAAGGCCTTGCGACTCGTGATGCTTCACGAGTGGGCGAGTGCGTTCCGCAAACTCGATTTTGAATAGTGAAACGTAGAACGAACTATCCCCCTTATCCCCCCTATCCCCCGCTCACTACCTTTTCCTTTTTCTTTCTATTCCTCCTTCGCCTCCTCTTTTTCCTGTTCCTCTTTCTCCAGCATCAGCATCCTTTTCCATCACACCATTATATGTGTGTGTGTATATTATAATATTGACGAAATTCTGCCTTTAATCCTGGCAAAATTGTTTAACAATTATCAAAAATAAGTCTTCGTAATTAGTGTCATGACTATAGACGCAAACACGAGACTAATTTATTACATTTATAGGATTTGAATATTTTAAATGAAATTATGTCAAATTTATGTAAATAGTAAAACAACTAATTAATAAAAAGATATATTTTAAATTGCCGCGTACGCGTGATAGCTTAATTAATATTTAATATTTATCTATCTTTTTTTTATATATGGAATTTCTAAAATCTAATCTATCAAATTTAATTTTATGAGAGATTAAAAAGAGAAAGAAAAAAGAAATGGATTTATTATACGTGTTTTGAATCTTTAACGACGCATGCGTATGTAGTGTGTATCGTGCCACTTTCTCCAGACTATAAAAAATAGTATGAACATATTTGTCTAGAATAAAAGAAAATTGTCTTATGTCAGATTAGATTATAAAATATTTTGTACGATACATAGACTAACACGTAAACTCATAAATTATTATACATTATATCAAAAGCACGGTACAAGTACTGTATTAACAACAATAAATTTCGAATAATTAAACATTTCTCTCTTTTTTTTTTTGAGTAATAATGTGGCAAAGAAAAAAAAAGCTAAATAAAAATAAAAAAATGAGCAAATATAACGTAAAGAGATGTAATAATTGAAAGGAATTAATACTAAACTCGTATCAAAGTGAAATCTCGACGTAGCAAAGACGTCGAACTCAAATGCTTTTGGAATATCTTGGAAGGAACGAGTTTCGAGCGTTCCCGTTCCAATCGAATCGGTCTATTTTTCCACTTGGACTAGTTTTTATTCCACCGTAGCCGGGCGAACCGTTGGTTGCTTCTTCCGCGTGCTACTTCTTTTCTCTGATTGCAGCTATCGAGATAACCGGCTGCATAATTCATACCTTCCAAGGAACGGATGGATAGTTTGTAACGGTAGGTCTAAGTGACTTGGTGTTACCGAATAAAATAAAGGATGAGTAAGAGAAAGAAAAGGAGGAAAAGTAGAGAGAAAGAAAGATAGATGGATTATATAGAGAAAGAGAAAGAAAAAAAGATTTAAATAAAAGAGAGGGAGGAGTGCGGTGGAGCAAAGATGGAGGTCAATGTAAATTTTTGGACTGGCTCGCCACCGAGCCCACCACCAACTTTTTCAATGTATACACTTTTAAAAGCTCCTGCATAATTTAAAGCACCCTCGAGTACCTCTCTCCCCTCTCCTACACTTCACAACCCTCGACCTATCTTGTTCCAGAATTTGTACGTGCATGGAATTCAACCCCTTCTCTATTTTTTTTATCTTTTTCTCTTTCTTTCTTTCTTTCTTTCTTTCCCTTCCTCTCTCTTTCTCTTTCTGTCACTCTATCTGTCTTTCTCTTTTGTAGTTTTTTTGTCTATCTTACAGAGACTGGATGAAGTAACCATTTAATGCAAAGACTTCTTCTTCTACCACTTCTCCTTCTATCCTCTTGTTCTTATTCCTATCTATCCACTTTAAGAACAGTCATGTAAATTCACGATGCGCATCGATGTTCTTCCCTTTCCGTGTTTATGCTTTTCTATTATCTTTACTAACTGTTTCTAATTGTTAAACCTGCATTTTTAATTGCGTATGAATAATACATGAGATATGCATATGTGTATGGCGATAAATTAAATGTAAATAGTACATTGAATTAGTTACAATTTATTTATAAAAAATATATATATATATATATGTATGTGTGTATGTGTAGGAGCGGTACGGGTGGCCCAAGAACAAAGTGACGTGAGTGAACGATAAAGAACAAATGAAAAGAAAGAGTGTGTGTATGAAAGTACGTGTAAGATGAAGGGGATCGCTTTCTTCCCAGTATGTTTTGTTTATAAGATGTACAAGGTGACACTGACTTATCGCTAATTGCGTACAATCGCGCCGAAGTTTCTAGAGAATTCCCGCCGAACTGGAAGGAAGGAAAAAGGATTCGGATGTCTGGCAATCAAGAATGGTCGAGAAGTTTCGAAAAAGAAAGTAAGAACTGGGGAGGGAGGTGATGTATAAATTAGCGGCGGAAAAAACCGACGAAGGGAGTTTGTTTTTGGAGGGCTTTGACGTGTTTGTCTGCGATGGCGTATATCGGTCGATTATAAACCCAAGTTTAATCAAGTCAGATCACATTACGTTATCTAAAGATCGTGAGGTATTTCTGTAGCGCTATTTCTATCATCTATTCGGTGTATGTTAATTACACACCTCTACACTGAACCCAATCCTATCTATATATATATAGATAATTAAGTAATGTAAGTTAAGAATTTAAATATAAATTTAATGTATTGAGTTGTTCGGTAAGTTCGGTTATCTTCAATAGAAAACACGATAAAAATTATTCATTAAATTAAAAATAAAAACATAAAACTTGATTCGTTAATTTTGTTATAATATTTGCACAAAATTAATAATTGTTAAAATTACTATATATCCACAAAATATCTGGATAAACTTTTATTTGTATTACCAATAGTTATATTTATAGACTGAAACAACTCTTTTTTTAGAGATAAAATTATTTTAGAAAAAATAAAAAAGAAAAATATAGAATGAATTATAGTCACAGCAATTAAATTTGAACATATATTAATTATTTAAATATGCACGACTTTTTTAATTGAAGTATTCGAAAATTATAATGACCGCACACGTAATTATAATAAATCTTAAAATTAAATTAATGTCTAATACACAAACTTTCGAGATCTCGATCGAAATATTGATAAAATTTCCTATTAATACAAAAACAACAATTATAATATATTATAAAAATACATTTATATATATTATAACACAAACATTCGAGATCTCTTTCAAAAAATTAGAAAGCAAAGTGTGATTGCAAACAAAACAAATATAATAAATTTGGAACTAACATTAGCATTACTAGACGCTTTTAAGATCTTCATTTAAGTGTCCGAAAACCACTGTGACTGTGCACTTACAATTAGTATAATTTAGTAAACTATTCTCTGGTTTCTGGCATCTCGCCTACACATTTTGGACATCTATCTTTCTCTCTTTTTCTCTTCCTCTCTCTCTTGGCGTGGATCTACGAAAATACCATTCCCGGCAAAAGTCTGGATCGTTAAATCGCTGCTATAAATAAACCCGAACGGCCTTGGTCAACCTTCTTCGAGTTCGTCGACTCGAACCGGTACCTTCGCACGCGTGCCGAGTTATTTCGCTACGAAAGTACGACGAAGACGCATAGACATTGTGAAGAAGGGGAAACGAAAGAGTTTATTCCTTTGTTTTACGATACTTTATATCAAATTCGGTCGTTAAAATCTTAACTTCTAACGTTCGATTTTAACGTAAATAAATTGACTTATAGTACTGTACCTAACGTTCCCCCCATTTTATTTCCCTTTTTTTAGTTACGTTTCGTTCTAATTTAACGATTATTTACGTAAATATTTGTATAACTTTATTTATACAATAGAAGTTGAGAAATTTTCAAATTCATTTACAACGATTTGTTCTTTAATCAAAAAATCAAATTGTTTGTTAGACTCAAAACTTTTCCACCCAATTACATATAATCAAATCGATGTTCGTTTTAAAAATTTTGATTTTATTACATTTTGAAATAAATCAAAGTAATCGCGTTGTAATATAAATCACTCTTTGTATTCCGCACACGTTACTAGTTTTCGAAAGTATCTCTACGTAAACACTTTTCTATGGACGAATATTTCTGTGTCTTTATTTAGTTATTGTTATTTTATTTGTTACTTTTGTTCTCTTGTATTTGTTCCTCTTAGCTATTCGTTGGTTACAGCTGTATGTATGGTAACAGTAGTATTTTATAATGCATCGAAACGTTCAATTCTAAGTTTCCCTAAACTCACACGACCCTTTCATTCCTCCTACCCCTCGCGCCTTAGCAAAGATTTTAGTGTCGAATGCCGAAATGTTGATTTATCGAATATAACGAAAGTGGTGTCAAAAACAAAACAAAAAAATATCCCAACGACAAAAATAAAACAAAAATATCTGTCCCATATATTTTTTTTTTTTCAGGAAACAGTTCGTAAAATTCATAACGTTCGAAAACAACAAATCAAATATTTTTATTTCTTTTTTTCTATTTTTATTTTTTGATCGATGACTAATACCAATCGAATGTTGGCTTGAAAATATGTAAATCTGGAAAAAGAATATCTATGTTTAAAAAAAAAAGATAAAGGTCGACTGCTGCATAAAAGGAAATTTTTAATTTCGAACGTTATCCAATTTTCATTTATCTCTTAAATAAGTTTCTTAATGTGTTTGTATGTTGGTTCTATGTTGAGTATAAATATATCTCGAACAGTAGCAAATATGTATATCCTGCTAAAGAGAATTTCTTGTAGAAGAGACAATTTCTGCATCAAGGTTTGTCAAATGATAACACGGATCTTTTTATTAATATTTTAAGATCAATACTTGAGAAAAGAGAATGGATAAATTTTAAAATAAATAATCTATAAACCGAGTACATTTCGAATTAAATTTTTATCAGTTTCGGTAGAAATTGTTACGTCATCTCATGTACTTATATATATATCTCAATATTTTTATATAATTTATCAAAAAAGAATATAGAGATAATTTTCTAAAAGTGTTACTTACTATATTGTAAATATTATATATAGTAATTTATTTTATACACTGTAATAACATCTATACGTAATGTATTTTATTATGGAAATAATATAGTAATTAATATATACATAAGTGATATATGTTAGTGAGTTGAAAAGTTTTGAGCCTAACATAGAAACAATTTTTGTTCGAACAAACTAATTTTTATTTAAAAAAAAGGTTCTCTTTTCGAGATTCTCAACTCCATTCTCGTGTATAAATTATTAAAATTAATAGAAAAATTATTTCATACTTGATACATACGAATTATTTAACTTTACACAGATTTTATGCAATAATATGAACAAAATTTTCTTCTATAAAATAAAATTATATATTGATAAAAAAACTTTTCTTTTCTTAAAAAAAAAAACAGTTCTATATATAAGTCTTATAGAAATGACGTAACAATAGAATAGATAACTTATTAATATTAACTGATAATGTAGACAAGTCGTCATACGCAGACTAACGATCGTTATTCCTCGTTAATTTTCGTGACTTTCTGTCAGTTTCAAATTACGTATTAACCACGCATGTAGCTGGACCGAACACGATCGTATCAATGATCCGACATCTGACGCGTTCACGAAATGATTATCCCACTTGCGGTCAGGATCGTTAAATATACGTACATATACATATAGGATATCTCAAAATATGTGTACATAACTTTAGGACTGGTTTTATTTCACGTAATATTACAAAACAAATTGTCATACAATTATTTTCTTATATTATACGCGTTGTTATATGATTTTCATAAAAACTGTTCAAAGTATTCTCAGTATTATTAGCTGATCTATTGCAAATTGAAGATTTTAAGTATCCTCGTAAATAAAAACCCAACGGATTTAGATCAAGCGATCGGGCTGGCCAATTAATTGGCCCTCCACGACCAATTCATTTATTTTGGAATTAAATGTCTAACATAAGATAAGTAGCTTACTCGTAAATACAATAGTTAAAGCAAACAGTCATTAAAGTTATATGAATATGAATAGAAGATAAAAATAACTTTAATTCAAACAATTTTTCTTTTTTTTAGTATATCGAAACCATCTCCGTTATACTCACATATTTTGAAACATTTTGTATATATATATATATATATATATCCACAGTTAATAGTACTTATTCTTAAACCTACACTTCACAGTGTATCAATTCATAGTGTGATATATAATTCTTTGATTATACTAAAAATAAACAGTTCCGTTTCACTTCTCTATAAATATATTTACTCGTAAAATTTATTCGTTCAATTTTTCCAAAATAAAAATTTACTTTTAATTCGTTCACTTTGATCAAATCTTCCTTGGAATTTTTAATCAAAGATTACAAGTAAAAAGATAAAAACAAATAAGATCATCAGAGAAAGAATTGAATCTTTTATTTTTCGATTGTAAAACGATAATAATGACTGACCTGATTGAACGAAAAACCACGTGACCTGGCAACGCACGTTTCGAAACTTTCCCTCTGTGAGAGCACAAATTACTATACATACATATGTGAATATATGTATATATATATATATATATGAGTACGATCGAGTTCACTCACATTAGAAGATAGGAACTTTTTTATTAGTATTTTTCTCTCTTATTCTCGAAAACAAAACTAACGTTTTAACTACAGAGTTCGAAAGAAGAATAGAAACGAGGAATTACGATCGGGAAATAAATGAGGCTCCATATATGTTTACAAGTAAATATTTACCTGTATCAACTGTGTAAAACAGAGATAGAAGAGATGCAACTAGCTATAACTGGTTGGTTTCAGTTGGTTGATTGGTTGGTTACTTGGTTGCTTGGCTAACACGAGATATATCACACAATTTCTTCTTTTTGTCACAGCACTGCAAAACGAAGGTGGTCGATCGAACGAAACGTTTTCCTCTACTACTATTTAAACGAAATTCGTTCTTTTTATTTATTTCACTTTCACTGACTCAATAAATTAAGGAAAAAGAAATCACAACCGTAAGTACAAAAAGATTATCGTATCTAATAAAAGATTGAGAACAAAATTCGCTTTTTTTAATCTAAAAATTGACTAATAAAAGTAAATGCGATCATTTCGTATTTAATTTCATGTAAAAATCAAATTTGTCGAACTTGGTCGTTAAAATAATTTACGTATGTGAAGGTCCGTTCAAATAACGATGCACGAAAACTGTTTAATATTTCCGGTATGAAAAATTCGTCGAGTATATTAGACGAAGATTGCCGAACGTCTCGAACACAGAGTAATATGGCGTTTTGATAACCGAATATTCTTTATGTTCCACCAACGATAGTTAATAAACAAACTGATCGTTTTTTTCCTTCTTTTTATATTAGCTTACAGTTAATTCGTAAGATCAACGAAAATATTTATTTACGTGCGTGCAACAATCCAGTGAAATTCGATAGAAAGACAATAATTTTGCTCCTTCGATGTTTTCTATCCGTTGATTTATTTTCGTGTTTTTTTTCTTCTTTCTTTTTCTATTATTCTCGCACTTTCGTTCACCCGATAGTTCGTTATCTTTATCTAACTCGTTATCACGGCGATAAAACAACTATTTTCACTAAAGCGGAGAACAACGTTGTCGAGTAATTCCAGGAATGCGATAAGTTGTCTATTTCTGTTTCTTCTTTTTTCATTCGTCAAATACAAGGAGTACACATTAATGAGGAAAAATATCAACGTACACTTACACTAGGTTTTATTAACGAACGATTAAATGTCTGTTATCGTCGGAACTTTCGAAAGTTCGTTTATTAATTTTCTAGAGGGACTGAAAAAGACGACGATGATGAAGAGAGAAAGAGAGAGACAATGAAAAACACGTCCACTCCCAACCGCGTCCGAAACAGCACTGAGAAGCTGAATACGAGAAACCACGAGTGGCTGAAGCCTCCCGCTACTACCGAAGGTTACCGAGCTTACTCGAGGACGTCCGAACTCGGTAGACTTGCTAGACGCGTTGACTTAAGCGTCACTTCCCTCTCGGCACTCCACCGAGAAGGTTATCGTGTTCGATGAATTCTTACGACTCCTGACATAAAATCGACCTTGGGTAAACACTCCAGAACTTCGATTTATTTAATGAGGTACTACTACCATATATTTTTATATTTTTATTACATAAATAAGAATTATTATTTTTTGTTTGTTTTGTGTTACTTTCTCATATCAAAATAGAAAATACATAAAAAGTGTAGTAAGAAAATAAAATCGTACAAATTCGCGAGATCACCAGCTATTTCTCAAATGTTTCCTAAGCTCGACGTGTGATTTATGGTTGTTATCGCAACTACCGTATACAAGCTTGTAGTTCTTCTCGTTTGAAATTTGCTGCAAGTGCGTGATGGGAATCGTTTCACTTCCTAGAGAAAGACTTTTCGTGCGTCCTTTTTAACTATAGTTTGCTGCTCCGTTTGTGAACGCGAGACAATGGATGGAAACTCGAATGCGAGATGTGCATGATTCGATACGATATAGTTCTAATTGGAAAGAAAATATAGAGTAGTAAATAATGTAGTTTGAGATTTGTACTTTTTTGAAAAAAAAAAAAATAAAAAATAAAAATAATCTCAAAAGAAATTATAGCATTTCGTTTTAATATTATTCAGCAAATATGTATATTTGTAATACTTAATAATGAGATTACTAAAAATTTTTCCGAGTCAAAGTATTCTTTATAAAATATTTCGTGATTTTCCATTTTACGTCTTTCATATTAATGCGATGTTAAAGTAAGCCATGTAATCGGCTTTAAGGATAAGATTCTACTACAAAACTAACGTTTCAACTTTGTTTTGCCGATAACTATTTTAAAACTTTGATAAAAGTATACGAAAGATATATTTCTAAATATTCCGTTATATTAAAAAAAAAGAATATTAGTAAATTAATAAACAACAACAAAGATGATATTTAACCCCCTACTCGTATTTAACCCTAGAATATAATAGAGAGAACTTAAGGAGTAACTCCTAGGAGTATGGTTACTAGCATATCTTATCCTCTTACATTCTAGAAACCTAACAACATCGAGACTCTACCTCATGCAACCTGAAAATGTTTAATGCAAACTTCCTTGTTTCGCTAGTATGGTACACCTTTGCTATCGATTCGAGGGAAAGCAATTCTCGTATATGTGTGAGAATAAGTTCTAAAATATAATATACAGGCATATTTTATTTTTCCTTACACAAATACGGAAAAACTTTTTCCTCGATCTGTATAATATATTGTACTTTATATCTCATTTAATTTTAAATTATTTAAAATTATAATATCTCTATTTTACATATAAATAATAATAATATCACATATCATATAATTGCATATAAAGTAATTTATCAAAAAAAAATACGAAAAAATTTTTGATTCAACCTAATAATTAAATACCAGAGATAATTTGTTCCTATAATTTTATTCGAAAATTTAATTTAGTCACAAATATACAAAGATGAGATTATTTGAGCTAGAAGTCGGTAAAAAAATAAAAAGAGAAAGAGAAAAGATTGAAGTCTTCGCTCGAGACGAGTCATCCAGATCTTACAATTAGCAAGATACCACGATATTTTAATTCGCAGTCCAGTAGAAGCAGCCGTGAATCCGTAAGATTCGAGGCATTAAGAGGTTTCTTCTCTTTTCCTTCGTTTCCTACTCTTTTTCATGACGGGAGGAATACTTTTTTTCTTTTCTTCTTTTCCTCTCAACGGCACATCGTCGCTAGAAGAGTTACGTGTACTTCGTTGAAAATTTATTCACGATGAGGAGCTTTTCACCAGTCGATGCGATTTCCTTTAAAGGAAAAAGGACGATTTTTCAGCCGTAAGAAATAATAATAATAATAATAATAATAATGATAAAACATATTTTTTATGAAATATATATTTATTTATATATTATATCAATAAGTATGAAATGTCTGATTTCGAATTGAAAGTAATCGAAATAATTTTGGACGTTTATTACTTAATTATTTAATATAATAAAATCATTTTTATACACATATTCGTGATTACTTTCAACGTTATTTTGTGCGTTAAACGTAGTAAGTGTAAAGTTTTAGCGACGCCCCCAATTGTAACAACAAAGATCTTTCTTTCAATTCAAACCACGATTTAATCAAATTTGATAAAGCTTAGAGAAAAGTCTCTGAGTCGAAACGTGGACACGTTCGTTGAACTTTGATCTTACATTCGCACGTTTCCTTTGTACATTCCAATCACGTTTAGACTTTTCTTTAAACTTTTTTTTTGCTTCACAAAGTTTCTAACTAATAAAGTAGTGTTCTTCTATCGTAATATTGTTTTATTTTTATTTCGGTAACATCTAAAAAGGCTACATCGACGTTTCCTCATTTGCTCATTACACTTTTAGTTTACAGTTTATCATTTTGTTTTATGGTTTCATTTTGATTTTATTTAACTACAGTTGAAGACAAGATAAAGTTATATAAATGTATTCATTCATTTGATTGTTTAATTAATATAATTAAAGCTTACAAAAAAGAAATTAAAAAACAACACATATATGTATTTATTCATTAACTAACTGAGCACTGATTCATGAACTTATTCACTGATTGACTGATTCATTCACTCATTTGCTCTTTCTCTCAAAACTCGTCTTTGTACAAGCGAAGGATCTGTAAGTTTAATTTGATGCGAAAGTCCAGTATGCCCGAGAGTGTCGCGACCGTTCTCGAAGGAACTTGATTGCTTTGTCCTCGGAGACTCTAATATGAATTACAAACCCGCTCCTTTCTTCTTTTCTTTCATTTCCCCTTTTCTTCCTTTCCTCCTTCTGTGACTTCACTCGTGCCGTCTATATACAATTCCTTTTTCAGTTTCCATCCGAAGAAATAGTGTTTCTCGGTGAGACCAGAGAACTAAGATCGCGACAGTTTCGTGGAAAGTTTATCGACTTTCCTTTTCCTACCAAGGAATCCTAACTCGTACCTAATACATAAACTATTACGAATTTTTTATTCCACTAAAGAAACTATATCGTGGTATGTATCTTGCGGGATAAGAGAAGTTTACTTTTGAAGAATAATTTTATCATTTTCTTTTTCAAGTTATCCAAGAAAGAAAAATTTTTCTTTAATTATGTATCAAAGGATTGATTATTATTCCATTAACTATAAATGTTCAATAGTCCAGGAAATGATAAATTGTTGTAATATTTAACTGGAGTATTTTTATTTAAAATATTTTGCTTCAATATCAATGATATTGTTTTCATTATGTTTAAATAAAGTTTGTTAATACTATTAATTTAATTTGATAATAATTTAAATATTTTTATTAGAGTAATGTATAACAAATATTAAGAATGAAGTAATACAATTTTTGTCTTCTTTTTTTATTATGCCATACTTGTGACAAAATATTTACTTGGCAATATTAATTCGATATAATATTAATTTTTGTATTTTTATTTCAATGGCAATGGATTGTGAAAAATAACGATAATATATTAAATTAATATTGCTAATATAATGACTAAAAGTGTTACTATGAAATAATAAAGGAAAGAAACGTTATTTTACAACTATGTACGAAATAAACGATAATAAAAAGCTATGATATAATAAGTAAGTAATATGAATATAAAAATATAATTTAACAATAAGTATTTATATAAAAATACGAATGACTTTTATTAAAGTAATAATATGTTTATTACTATAACGACAAATCGAGAACGAACACGAATAAGGAAAGATATTTTGGTTCTCTTTTTATGATGTCGTAGTAATACGTTTGGTACTTTGCAATTTGAAGCAATATTTCGTAGAGCATCTGATAAGAACCGTAGAATAGAATCGAGATTAATACCAACCTCTTTTTCCGCGAAATCCACCGCCGTCGAATTCATCTACCGATGAAATGCTAAGAGCAAACGTTCTCTGGAAAGAGGAAGGATAGAAGAAGAAGAAGAAGAAATGAGAAAGTGTGAGTGAGCGAGAGAAGCTGAGAGACTCGAGGTGACGGCCGGCTTGCAGATTACGAGGGAGATGAAAATTCGGGTTCGCTTCTGAGAGCACGTCGTTGTGTTCTTATACGAGCGTAATCATCGAGCGTGTCCTATTCTAGGACCTTTCCCTTCAAGTTTCACAAATTTTCCCATGGGAAAACTTTTCGAATGGCTTCGAACATAATAATCATAAAATTTCTATTCCGTTATTGGATAGATGATATCGTATGATTAGAAATTTTATTAGTATTATTACAATTATTATCATTTCTAAAAGTTATACTATTATTAGTTACTAGTATTGTTAATATCAAACTTTTACAAAAACAAGTTAAAATGTTGCAATAAGTGTTATTCCTTTTTTGTTTTTTAATTAATTTTACATCAAAATAATTGTAATAAGTATTGTTGTATTTGCTATCCAAAAAAATTATTTATTAAAATTACTAAAAGAGTTACTCAGAAATATTAATAAAATTTAATCCACTACTCGCGGTTAAGTGATCGAGTTTTTAATTTTAGAAATTACAATTTTTTAGAATAAACGTTATTATTTTTTTTTATTTATATATATATAATTTTACTCTATTATGGTAATTATAATAATTTATTGTTACCTAAAAATTATTTTATGTATTATTTAAGCCATTAGCTAAATTAATAATTAGATACATTTTTCTCTATCAACAGTTTCGAAGATATCTAAGTAAATTGATTTTAATGGGATACTCTGTGTATATATTAATAATTTTGAAAAAGGAATGAATATTTTTAGAAATTTTTTGATTCTTTCCCATATCTTAAAAAATGATGTTGAATTTTCTCACGATAGATTCAATTATTATAGAAATATACTTTCAGTAACTCACCTTAGGCCCTTCGTTGATGTTGCCAAGCATTAAACTTTCATTTTCCGCACGGATGTAGCAACAATAGGGGTATGAAAAAAAAAGAGAGAGAGAGAGAAGGTTCTTTGTACGATCGGTCGTTCACAAAAGCGGCAAAGAATACAATGGACTCCTGGATTCTAGCAAGATACATTCGAATGGTGGCGCCAAGTATCACAAGGGTGAGATAGAGAATAGCGAAACTTCAAGAGGAAAAGAGAAAAAGGGATGTTCTATCCTCTCTTCTCGAAGAGTTCGCCATTCCAACGAGCACCGTAAAGGTCGATAAGGTTTACTGCGAAGAAAGCCATAAGACGGATCCTTCTGGAAGAATAACTTTTGACCAGGACCCTAGATCATTCTCTTTCTCTTTCTTTTTTCCTCTCATTCTTTCTCTTTCTCTTTCTCTTCCGCTTCCTTTTCCTTTTTCTTTCTCTTTTTCTTTGAATATTTCTGATCGAAGAAAATTTGCTGAGATGGAGCGTGCCACCGTGCTCCCTTCCTATCGTTTTACCGTCGATATCTCGAGTTTTACGAGCACGAAGCCGCTTGTCTGTGCATTAGAACACTGATGTGAGCTCTAGATTCTCCTATTTCGTCTGCTTGATTTAACTATGCGGTCAGAATTATTGATAGTTGCGATACGTTCTCTCTAACGTCAATTTTCATGAAATGAAAAATAGAAAATTGTTCGCGAAAATGTTCTTTGATCGTCTCGTAATACCTATCTTTCTCTCTCTCTCTCTCTCTCTTTTTTTTTTTCTTTTTTCTTTTTTGAAGTGATACTTCTCTGGCAACGATAACGATAAAATATTATGAAACGATATGAAAAGAAAGGAAGTATAGAGAGTGAAATAGAACCCATAGTATAGTAGATCGACATTTGAATGAGATTATGGAAGGTCCTAGTGTGTTAGTGTGGTGTGTGTAGTTTGTATTTGATACGTAGATCGATACTTATTGCAAGATGCGTTTGTTTATAGAAGTATGAATAGGGATAGTGACATAGCTTGGGAGTATTCAATATATCTTAAATGATTGTTAATTAATCGAAAGAAATGTATACAGTAGTGCAGGGCTCCTTAAACTTTTGTCATTCACGACCCCATTTATGATTGCGAGTTTCTTGACGACCCCATACAAATATTACTGCTGTCGGTGGAGATAGCTCAAAACCTTCAACGAATGCACGTGTCTAGACGCTGCAAGTCCACTGTATTCCGCCAACTCTAGTGATGTTATAAAATGGTATATATAAATATTTGACATTAAAATCTCTCGCGACCGCAGAATTTTGCTACGCGACCCCATTTGGGGTCGCGACCCATAGTTTAAGAAGCCCTGCTGTAGTGCATCGAATATAAGTTCAACGTTCCATCTCAAAATTGATTATCAAAATATATTCAAATTTCTTACCGTGTAAATAGCTAAATTGAATACGACAAAATAAAATAAATGAAACTAACAAAATACGGAGCAACAATTATGTAATCTAAAAATTACATTTAATCCCTACTATTATATGTAGATGATACGAATAAGAATTACAATAAATTAATATTAAATAAAAAAGATAAACACGCGTGTTTGATCATTCGATTTGGATCAAATTTGAACATTCAATTAAAACGTTATTAATTTATCTGATGATGATGATGATGTAACTAATCCTAAAGTAATCCCTGTCATTTACAAGTCAGATTGAAAATGTGAAGAAAAGTTAAGATCCATTGGTAAGATAAGAAAAAGAAGAAGAAGAAGAAGAAAAAGAAGAGTAAGCTTTTGGTTTGCTGAGTTGGTCCAAAGGTAGAGGTTGCATTCGGTAGCACTCTTTCTCTCTTTCCTTGTCTAGTGTTCATTCAGTTGGTCATGACTCAGCAGACGGTAGTACCTACCCTTCGGCTGTCGTATTTCTGTCTGAAGTTTACACACTCGGCGATCGGACACCGCGGTTGGTCGATCGATCGGTTGGTCGCTCGGTTAGTATAGGTAGATATCAAAAGTTGCCTTCAAGCGAACCAACGAGTATTTCTCTGGCTTCGCGGCTACCTCTGCCAAGTTCGATCCCTTCTCTTCGAAAGTCTTCTCGAGTTTCGTCCCTTTTTTTATTTTTTTTATTTTATTTTTTTTCCTTCTATTTTTCACTCTTTCCGTTTCATTTTTTATCGTTTTCATTGTTGATATCTTTCTCTCGTTCTCTTCTTCCATTTACTAAATAAACTTCTCGTTTTCCGTTACGTTTTTCTGTTTTTTTTTTTTTTTTTTTTATTATTTCGTTGATTCTACCGACACTTCTTTTTTTTTCTTTTTTGATAGCATCGATAACTGGTTGTGAGAGTTTATAAAAATTTTAGTTTATACACATATTATATATATTGTTATATTAATCTTATTAATATATATTGAAATATTAATGTATAAGAATAAACCCAAATATTCGATCTTTCACCGATGTATGTGGTACGTGTTGACAAGCGATCATGTAAATTTTGATATTCTCTAATTTCGGTCTATCACGATAAGATATATAATATATTACTAATGGTATATTAAGTTATTTTTGATGGTACAATATTTATATAAAATATTTCAATAAATTTTCAGAAAAATATATTGTCGAGTTTCATTTTTACACGAATATAATAAAATAATATTAATTTAAAATGTTTTATTGTTTAATTATAAACACTTCATTTGGGATGTAATTATTTTTGATCTAGAAATACTTTTATGATTTGTACGTATATATGTTTTGATTCATATATTTACATGGTAGAAAATATAAAAAGTTTGTGAAAACGTTATGAAAATTGTTTGCGTTCCTGTAGAAATTTGATAACCTTTATGATTGAAATTAGAGATTGGATTGTAAAAATTGTTTATGTTACAGTATAAACTTGATAACATTGATTTGAAATCCAATGAATTTCTCAATCTACGGATCGGTCTCTCTAACAATTGTTAACGAACTAGCGAATGTAATGGTAAGCTTGATAGGAAGCGAAACATCCTGAGAAACAATAGGAAACTAGGAACCTAAAGTCGTGACTAACAACACATCGCAATACGCATGTATATTTTGTATACGTGTATACACATATATGCCTTTACGTATCGTAACGTTGTTGCAACATTCATTGAAACTTTGATACAGTTTCCGCGTTCTAGTTAACGAACTTGTAATATTGAAAGAGAGAGGAGAAGGAGGATCACGTCATCGCGTTAAGATCGATTCGACCATGAACTCTATCTGCATGTTGTGTGATCAAATTATCAATATTCTTAATAATACTGTAAATTATAGAACATCTCTTATCTTGTTAAAATAAACGTACGTATATACCATATTTCATAAGCGTGAATTCGAGTAATTTTCCATTCTTATTTGTGTCGGAAATGATATAACAGTGGATTAATTATAAGTAAACAAAAAAAATGTTATAAATTTATTTTATTCCATTTTTTATGTGACTTAATTCATGGTCGCCCAATTGTTGATGCATATTTGAATAAATTTTATTTGATTTTATTGACACGAGTTTTAATACTAACTTCATTTATGATAATTTTAAATGATAATATTCGATATCGAATAATGGTAAAATTAGGAAAACTTTTTTTCCTGTATTGTTTTTTATTGACTAAGGAGAAATATTCGATTTTGATCGTACGATAAAAAATATAGTCGCTTATCAATCATCTTCGAGTATGGCGTTGAAGGTAATAAATTATTCTTTAAAGTAAACGAACTACTATAGGGTAGAGTTTACGTAGGTGAAAAGATGATGGTAAAAGAAAAAGCGTAAGTTGTTCGTTGCTTTTGATCGTGCACGACTCGAAAGAGATTTTGGCTGGTAACGGTGTTACATCTATCATTCCGCCACGTGACACTACTGCTTCCGCTTCCGTATTATTCTACTCGCACACGGAGCATCCGAAAACAGACAAGTACGCTTGCGAAACAGATTATCTGCGGATAAGGTAAATGGATGGCATGGGAGAGCTCTTTCGTTCGTGCCAAAAGTGGATCGATTCTAACGCAACCTATTAGAGAAAGAGAGAGAGGGAGAGAGAGAATCATTAATCATTTATTATGAGAATTCCGTTATTTTAATTAACAACGAACCGATACATACTTTTGAATATCGATTAATAAAAGAAAATATCAAGTCAAAAGTCACTAACTAACATTTATGCCAATTTGCGTTATTGCTTTTAAGATAATAGATATTTAAAAGAAAAAATTTGAATTGACAAAAGTTTGCTCTTTTTTTTTCATATTACTTTAACTCATTACTATTAATAATATTCTTTATGCAGTATTGGTTAATAAATTCGAAAAAGTAATTTTCTCATCGAAAATGTCGAAAATATCGTTAGTGACAATTGGGTGTGAACAGAATTATTATAAGATATACAGATATTATTTCTTTAATTTTAAACGAATTGAATATTTTTGAAAGGGTTTGCTATTTATTTCCATTTAATAATACGTCAATTTATTTGCACAATCCGTGCCAATCGTCATTGGATATCAAATAAATTTGTTTACTTATTGTTAATTATTATTTCCAAAATTTTGTCTACCTTCAATTCTACTTATTATTTCTAATATAAATGGGTAAGGCCACATATTCGATTACGATGAAAAAAAAAGAAAAAAAAATTTGCAAACACTTTCTAATCACGCGCGTTAGATTGCTTTTTTCATGTTTATATTTTTTATCCGCTAAAGGTGAGAATTTTATTTTGACGAAATTTTTAACGATGTCAAAAAAAAAAATAGGAGAAAGGGTGTGAAACAAGTTATTAAAAAAAAAAAAAATGAAAAAGAGAAACAAATCGAAATACATATAGAGAAAAAGAAAAAGTGTGAAACAGAGAAAAGGCTCGAATAAACCGACAAAGTTTGGGAACAACACGCAACAGGCTGCCCGCGGAATTATTTTTCAAGGTAGGCAAGCAAGCAAGCAAGCAAGCAAGCAAGCAAGCAAGCAAGCGAGCGAGCGAGCGAACCGCAAATGTGAAAATACTCTCTCTGATCGTTCCCGTTATTCACCAATTTTTTTGATCCCCCTCGTTTTACCCGTTAACGCTCTCCGATTAAATACTTTATTCACAATATATCCCAGCAACCAGCTCCAGTACTTCCCCCTCTTCATGCCACCCCACACCAATCTCTCTCTCTCTCTTTATCTCGTTTTCATTTGTGAAACTGCGAAACGTGACCTCGATTTAAAGCTTTCAATTCGAATCCATTCATTAGGATAATCATAGAATAAAACACTATGTTGGAGAAACAAGTTTAATTGGGAAGGGAAAAAAGAAAAAGCAGGAAAAAGGGAAACAAAATGCGATATTATTTATTTTTAATAGGTAAATATAAACAAATTGATCGTTAAATCGAGTAAATGAATTACGTATTGAAATTTATTTGTTTTTTTTTTCCTTTTTTTTATTATAAAAATATAATACGTGAAATATCTCGCAAAGTATAAGTATTTTGATATAACATCGTGTTAATACTTTTATACGTAGGATAAAAAAATGAGTCGATTGGTTTTAAAAAAAAGAATTGAATAGCATTAAAGAATAAAGTGTAATTATACTTGGTAGGTGTATCGGTAGACATAAAAAATGAAAAAACATTTCTTTATCATTTTTTTTTTCATTTAAAAAAGAGCAGTAGCATTCTCTACAATGTCCATAACCCCGGGCCAGGCATTCTGATCGATCTTTTAATTTTGTAATTTTGTAATTTAACCCTTAACGCTCGAGTCCCCTCGCTTGTGTCTCTCATGCACCACCGCCGATGTACGGCATTGCAAAATAAATCGGAGTTGCCGATCGATATAAACAAATAAAAGTCGGAGCTTTAAGGGTTAATATTCCACATAGTATTATTCCTAGAGCTTAAATTTTGAAATGACGTAAGATTACGTTACCGGTGTTCAAAAAAAGAATTAGAATTACCGTAGGACAACGTTAGCGATCTTAAATATGTTAATTAATTGTATTTTTTGGAAATGTATAATAAATAAATTATGAAAATAATTGTCACTTGTGTTTTCGTAGATATTTGAATTAAGAAAAATGAAAAAATCGGTAGATCGGGAAAGGTGAAAATTAGATTGTAAGTAAATATGAAATTAACTTGCCGTACTCGTCTTAATTGACGGAACAATTTTAGAACTTGTTGTGGAAAGACCACCCTGAAAAGAGTATAAGAGGAAGAGAGAGAGAGAGTGAGAGAAAAAGAGGATCAAAATAAACGTTTCGTTCGGCTACCGTTCCAAGAACAGAAGAGAGTGTCGGGAGTGTTGCGAATTGTTTGGCCCAAAAGTTAATTTCGTAAGACTCGCTTGTGCGGTCCGTGGATGGTCGAAAAGGAGGAGGGTGCTGCAATTTAGGGACGGAAATCATCGATTACAGTGTAAGGAAGGATTAGTGGTTTTGACCTCAGACCACAGTTTTATCCTCCCCATCTTTTCCTTTTTTTATGTTCAATTATTTTTCTCTCTGTCTTATTTCAATTATAATCGAAATTTTTACTGTCAAATAAACGATTTTTTTAATTTTATAATGGAAAATATTTAACACATTAGATTGCTTAATAATTATTTTTCTTTATCTCGTTTCGCTTTCTAAACGTAACTTTTTTTTTTTTTATTGGAAAACGGATGATTTTATACATTTCCTTACTTTAAATAAGCAAATATATTTGATATAAATCATATTGATAAAAAATGAACATCTCGATTCATTTCTATGGGATTGGAAAGGAAATAAAAAAATAAGGGAAGAAGAAGGGGGGGGGGGAAGGAAAGAAGGGAGAAAGAAGAAGGGAAGAAGAAGTTGATAGACAATTTCTTGGAGAGGGTGGTACCCAGGTACTTATAGGTACTTATGAAAAATTTTCTTTTGTCGTTGAGAAATAAGGTCCGACCTTCGACATCTTTTTTTCGTCGTGCTCGTTTGCGTTCGCGACAATCCTTCCCTCTTATCATATCGTCGAGAATTCAGACGTCTGTAAAATTCACCATGCGATCCTTTGTAACCTCCCCCTCTCTCCTACTTCTCCTCTCCTCTTTCTCCCTATACCCACTCCCTACTTTTTTCTCCTGACCGAAACGGCGTCTTCGTTATTTCGATTTCTCATGCGTGACGAAAGAAAATTCCACGAAAAGGAAAAAAGGGGAAGAATAAAGGAATAACAAAAAAAAAAAATAAATGACGTCGTCTAGAATTTATGAAAACATCAAGAAACGACCAAGGTCGATAGTTTCATGCGTTTCAGAGTAATGATGGTAAGAAAAAAAAAAAGAAAAAATAGAAAGAAAAAAAAAAGAGACAATTTTCTAACATGTTTGGACCTTCGATGAGTAAAAGAAATACTTAAGTTATAATTTGTGATTAAGGAGCACATCTAGTGTGACCATCTAAAAAAAAGGTGATTTTTGGGAATTTTTTTAAAGAAAACTACTGCATGAAATACTTTAAAATTTAGACGATATATTTATACATAATTAACGAATATTCACTAAAATTTTCAAATGAAAACAGGTAATTTTCAGCGAGTTATTCGTTATCTCCCAAGTCACTAAAAAAAAGGGCCTAAACGGCAGCAGCGATTTCGGCCTTCACCGTGGATAAAATACAAAAAAAAATTACTGTTAATCTAGAAGGTATTGCCTATACAATGACCTAAAATTGTGAAAAAATTAAAATTTAATAAAATGGCAGATTTAAAAAAAAAAATCGAATTTTGTTCAAAATTTTGATGATTTTTGGCACGCCAAAATTACATTTTTTATACAATCGAAAAACTTTTAGGTCATTGTATAGAGAAACATATACGAAACAAGCAGAAAAAAAATCAAAGCGATCGGATGATTCTTCTTCGAGTTACAACTGCAGCCAATTTGAAAAATGTAGTTTTGAGAAAAACGTGCTCAAAGATAAAATGATTGCTTTCTACTCCCTCCCTGAGCGGCTACTCTTTAGAATGCTGTAACTCTAAAACTATTTAAAATATTTATTTGAAATTTCAGTATGTTATTTTCAAAGATATAGACTATCAAAATATGCAAAAAAAATCAATTTTTTCAAACTTTCACACTAAGTGTGCCCCTTAAAATATCTGACGTATAGCAAAAAAAAAAAAAAAAGAACAGACTAGAAATATGTAAAAAATATTCCACATTTGTTCTCTTATTAATCGTACAATTAGAAGAAAAAAAAGCATCGCGACAATTAATAATCGATCGGTCAAATGATATTATTATCATTATTACTTCGTAATTATTATTGATTACAAATTAATTATTATCTTTAAATTATTATTGTTGTCTATGTTGTTTTTATTATAATTGTGGAAAACGCGTGTGGATAGATAGATCCGCATATTTTAACTCATCAGCTAACGAGCATAGAGACGAACGCACACACACACACACACACAAATATACACGCATATAGACATTTGAACATATGCACAAGCAAAGGGAAGATTAGTTTGGCAGAAATTTAAGGTGGCAACTTGAATCACATAATGCTCGGCTTACATTTACGGAGATTAATACGGTAAATGCTTCCTACTGGCACTTGCGAAACTCAAGCGAGCCGCAATTATGTACAATACGAGGAGTTACAACTCGCACCGATTCGCAGCTACCGTTCTCGATGGCCACGTTTTCCTGTTACTGGAATTACCGAATTTACCATGATTCTAATCCGTTATTAATCCTCTTTTGTTAGTATATATCTATATTTATACATTTAGGTACATATACATATATAATATATATATACACACACACACACATCTATCTCTCTTTCTTTCTCTAAATATAGTGTATTCATAATACTTCTAACTTACTGTGGAAAGAGGGCAGACTAGATTATTTTTAAGATGACACGACGTGCATGTTCATCATTTATTTTTATATTTTTACCTTCTACGTGTTTCTCAGCGCTTAACCTAATTAAAAATCGATAAATGATTAAGAAAACACTGCAAAATATTTACAACCATTTTTAATATTAACTAACTTGAATATTTGTAAAATTACAAATGAAGTTAATACAATTTTCAAAGAAATTTATCATTTCTACATTTAATCCAAGACATTTCTTAGATTAAATCTAATTAAACGGTGGTAGCAATCCACGTGGACAGCACGCGCCCCCAGCGGTTGCGATATTTGGGGACGGAATATTTCTTTTGCTAATGTTCAATTATGTTTACTTAGTAAAGAAAAAAAAGAAAATAATTTCAAGTGCGTGAGTGATCGAAATAATTGATAAACACATATATGCGTCCTTAATTTAAACTGATAGCTTTCGTGTTGAATGCATACAAATTTATATAATATATTATATCCCCAATATGTTATATATAAATTACATTCTATTTAAAACATCATATACGAGAGTGGATTGAAAAATTTTGAGCCTATTTTGAAAATAAAAGGGACTTTGTATTAGGCTCGACACTTTTCAACCTACTCGCGTAAAATCATTACAATTAATTTTATTAATAGGCAAATAAAATTTTAAATGAAATATGTAATTTTTTGTTAATAAAAAAGGAGTATAACTTTATAAGGAAAAAGAGAGAAAGAGAGGAGAAGTGTTATCGATCCAACGTATACCCAATTCCATTGGAGGTAAGTGCATACGTTCGATATAAAGGAGTCATTAAGACCTTTATCCGGGAGAAAACACGAATAGCAATTTGAAGCGTTCCACTTATCCTACCCGAAGATTGCACGAGGATCGTACGAGTAGCTAAATCCGTGCGGACGATAAACTACCCGAAGGGTGCAGAAATTTATCGAGCGAAAGAATGTTAATTCCAAGAGTCTGCCTCTGTTCCTTCGACTTTATCAAGAGAGCTCATCATTCCGTTTCGTTTTATTTTTCATTTTATTTATTTATTTATTTATTTATTTATTTTCGTGCATCATCAAAGTGATACGATCATTTATGTCTCTTTAAAATATTTGTCGAATAACTTCTTTTTTTTCTGTTAATTAAAAGAAAATCAATCTTTCATTTATAGTATAAATCTTTTTGTCAACAAATCAAATTTATCGAGAAGATATGTGTAGTGGTGATAGCAGAACTCTCACTTTTTCGGTTTTCTTTTCAACACAGGATATCAGTTAAAAAACTCTTATTTGAATTTCCGGAGAGTTTTAAACCTGTAATTTTTGTTATTTCACATTTGACTTATTGTACATTGTAAAACAGATACGTTTATTTAGGTTATCTTAAGTATTTGTCAAACATTATAATTGTTGTGGTTTTTAAAAAGAAAAAGTTGTATTTATTTTTTTGACGTCAAATCTTTGTCAACATATCAGTTTATCGAGAAAACATGCGACGACTGCAGAATTCTTTCTTTCTCTCTCTTTCTCTCTTATTTTTTATCTTTATTCAACCGAGGATATCAGCTGTGCAAACGAAAGTAGTTTATTCGTGGCTTCGTCAATTCCCACAAAGATAGATAGATAGATAGAGAGGGAAAAAGAGAGAAAAAAAGTCTTCACGATGAGTTTTTCAAGGTACATGCCATTTTCTATTTGTTCAGATAACAGAGGACATCGAGAGACATAGAGGATAGGTATGACTGTAAGTTAAGAGGTCAAACATACTTTTGTTTTTTTTAACTCACATTTTCGAGAGCAAATTTTCTTGTCTTCCTTACTCCTCCTTCTCTTCCTCAAATGTCACCTACTATTCCCTTCCCACTCCTTCTTTTTCTACTCATTCATATATTTTTGTTCCTTTTCCTCTTTTTAAAGGAGGACTTAAGTCCTCTCTATTGGCACAGCTTGTATTCAAACATTCTCTTGTTCCCGCTCCTTCTATCCTACTTTTTCATCCCTGTTTGTTATTTCTTTCTTTCTTTATTTTGTTTCTCCCTTCCACCTTTCGACTCCTTTTACTACTACTCCTTCTTCTTCCTCCTACCACTACTCCTCTACGAATTTTTGTTTTTTTGTTTCGAACGAAAGTGGCTCATGTCCCAGGAGTAAACCTCGTGAAAACGAGTCGAGACAAAAGGCCGAGCCAAGCAAACACTCGACTTTTAGCTTTACGGTTTTCTTTACTTCCTCTCGTGAATCTCTCCTTCGTTTTCCTTTTCCTTCCTCTCTCTTTTTTTCCTTTTTTTTTTCTTTCCATTTTACCCTTCAATCCTTGCAAGGACCCACTCACCGAACGAATCCTTTCTTTTCTTCGAATCTTTGGATATCCCCAAACCATTTTCAAAAATCAAAGACGATAGCTTCGAAATTGAGCGTAGATTTCATTTTTATAAATAAAATTTAAACTCAATTTATACGACGAATAAATGTTTCTATTTTACATTATAAATTATTTTTAATAACACATTTTCTCTCAAAACTCAAAGCGGAGAAACATGATACCTCATTCGCTTAAATTTTCACAATTATCAGGTCACAATGTATACCATCCTAAAACCTCCCTGCCCCCTGTCAAAGTGTCACCAAACGCTTTCCCAATTATCACGATCACTAATTAAGCCAGTTACATCGAACAAACTCTATTATTTGACATAGAATCGAAAGAGCGCCCGTGTTCGAGGGTTGAATTTGTTGAAAATGGGACACCACTTCGTTTCGCTTGAACAGAAAAGAAAAAAAGAACAAAAAAGGAACAAATATAAAACGCAAATAACATTGATCTATTTCGATTCATTTCAATGAACATTAAAACCACATTTATTTTCCTTTCGTTTATGCAGGAGTTCGTTCGCAGGAGTATTCGTACCTACCACCATTTGAAATAATTTGAAATCATTGATATTTGCTTGTAATGCAAAATTTTAAAATTTTTCTACACAGAAACATATTGTAAGATTAATAAACTTACAAATTCATATAAATTTTATTTCTAAAAAGAAAAAGTTCCTTTTTTTATTAGAGAAATATAATTTGACATAAATGATTAAAAAATTGATCTCACAAGAATATTCATACACCTACATAAGATATAATAAAAATGCANAATGAATATTTTAGTAAGTAGTGCTTGATATTTTGTGTAAGTTTGTGTAAAATTTACGCTTCTTTTTTTATATTTATTTTGCATAATTTATATATATATATATATATATAAAGTTGGATAATAAATAAAATAATAATAATACATCAAAATAATCGGCCGAGAATATGTTACAACAGAAAATCATTGTTCTTTGTCACTTTAAATGTAACACATCAGTTCAAAGGGTTAAAATTGACAATTAAAGCACAAATACTCTTATGATGTATGTTACAGAAAGATGTTTAATTTCGAAATGACGGAAAGAAAGAGAGAGAAAGAATAAAAGAAAAATAGAATGCAATTTAATTGGAAAAAAATATAGAAGCAATGTTCATAACCTTTTTCTAATACATCAGAAGATCGACGTGGATAAAAGGTCAGAGTCCAATAATAAAATAATATTCTTTGCACGCGATCCATTGAATTTCAAGGAATTACACGCGTTATCGCGTGCAAGAAATAATGTTGCTTCTCGACCAATGAGAAACGAGATACATCATCTCCCTCTTTTTTCTCTCTTTCTTTCTTTCTTTCTTTCTTTCTTACTTTTTTTCCTTTCTTTTATACCGATTTTTCTTGGATATTCCTCTATTCTCTATTTTCGTTTCTCTTGTTGAATTTCTAGATCCGATAGAAATACTTTCAGGGTGGCAGATATTATTTCCTTTCATTTTCTTCCTATCTACGTTGTTTCATATTTTGTACGATCTAATACGAAACGTAGGAAATAGCACGTACCACTCGCGACACGTTATTTACCACTTGACTCGATCGAAACGATCACTAGACTGATTTTCTATCGGACGAAAATCTCCAATCTGTTTGGAAAAATAATCTATCGAGAGTTTGGTTCTACCGTATTTTCCTATTTTGTGCTCTTTTTTGTATTTGTATTTGTTTTTTTGCGAGTTTCTCCAACCGTGGGGATTTATCATGCCGTTGTCGTTTATTATTTTGATTGTGTATTGTTTTATATGGAACCTTTGATTATAAGGTGAAAACGATAAATAAAAATTATTATTAAAGTTTAATCTTTTGAGATTTAATATAATACTTCATGCGGTATTTAAATATTTTTATTTTGTTTTTGTAGAAAATAATTTATAAATAATAAGTTGTGCAGTTTTTGTGTCTATGTAATATTGTAGGTACTCGATATTCGAATATATTCAATATATTTCTACATCAAAATATTATATTGTATATACCAGATATTTTAGATATTTATATTTTGATATATTCTAGATATTATTATATTATATATTAGAGATATTCTAGATTTCAGGATATTCTATATTCTAGATATTTTAAATTTCTAGATTTTTAGATTTCTAGGTATTCTTATTCCTTATACTCTAGATTTCTTCATTTCTATATATTCTCGATATTCTATATTCCTGATATTCTAGATTTCTCCATTTATATATATTCTCGATATTCTATATTCCACATATTCAAAGTTTCTAGATATTCTATATTCCAAATGTTCTAAATGTCTGAAGAGAAATAGAGAAAACAATATATTTTCTGAATAAAAATATTAACATGGATCGTTCATTATGAAAGAGGTGTGCAACACATTTTATAATATAATAATTATATAACATTTATACATAATATTTCCTCATAATAATTTATATTAAAATAAATATATATATAAATGTATTTTTATACCAATGTCTAAAAAATTTAGACAAAATATTGAATCTGTAAATTGAAATCAACTATTGTATTATATCATCTATGTTTAATCAATAGTCATAAATTTATATTTATACTAATCTGATTTGTTGCTCGTCAAATAAATTTTTAATGATAAAAATTAGGTTTGGAAAAAGTATACATTTCGTTTATGTTTTGACATACTATTATTGATGCTTTATATGGATCAAGGATAACATTTTCTAGATTGTTTATATAATTAAAAGCAATGTAAATGACATGAATGATATTGTAGCAAAAGTGTAATTAATGAACTTTTAGTCGAATACTGGAAATATTTACTTGATCTTGAAAAATCAAACGAATATAGTCATTTCTTTATTCCTTTAGATTAAAGAAATCTCGTGAACGAAGGTTTGCTTCGTCCTGCGAGTCCTGTGAGTCTATTAAAACGATCGTTCACTAGGATTTTACGAAATTCGGTCGTATTTCGACTGAGGCGAGAGTCGAACAACCATTAGAGGAACGTTATTGCACCAAAGGTTTCGTTTTTCGAGTTGGCGAATCGGCATGGTAATCGAAACATCGCTCGGTGAAGTTTCCCTCTAGTTTTTTTCTCTCCCTTTTCCTCTTCTTTTTCTTTTTTCAACCATTTCTTTTTCGACTTTTTCTATCTTCCACATTGCAATCAGCTAGCTTCGTAGTCCTCCCGTTTCGACCCTTTTACTTTGACTCGTTTTCTAGGCCATGGAGAGGACAATTTAGCCCGGGGATTTAGAAAAAAATATAGAAAAAAAAATATATGGGTCGCTAGGTCAAGCTTTATATATATAAAAAATCGAACGATCGACGTTCCAAGGTCGATTTTCTGGACAAAAAATTCGATTACGTTTATGGCGAATAAAAGAAAGGAAAAATGGGATAAAAAAGAGAATTTCATATTTTGTTTGGTTGTTAAATTCATTTTTGAAAATAACTAATTTTATGGTCTTATCGAGTTTCTCATAGATTTTTCGAAAATTTGGATTATCAGTTTTTATTCGTTAATTTGCAGTATTCTGTTGTTATGAATTATTACAGAAGTTGATTTGACGTGTTTGACGAACCAAATATAATATAATATAATAAAGATACTTTAAAATTTGATTTATAAAAATACATTTATTTTATGATTTATATATAAAATAATGCATTAAAAAATTGTCTTATCGGTTATAATATTTTATTTAAAAATTTTTCGATACTTCGTGAATTTGAAAAATTTCATCGTAAAATATTATAATAGTCGAGATAAAATTTGGAAGACGATAATAATATAAGAAAAGAGAATATTTGATGTCCCTCGTATAAAACAAAATTTGTTCTCGTAGTCGAATTGGAAATGAAATCGTCTTATCGATTTCCAATATATTTATCGATAATTTTGGAACTCTCTAATTCGCCGGTTTGGAAAATTCTATCATAAATTATTATTCCGAAATTATCAAGTTCGAATTCGCAAATTTGAACTTTCCAATCCTTCCTTTAGTCGTGTATTAGCGGAATACCGAATCGACCTGATATTTGTTCTTTGCTCCATCAAATCGTATACGTATGCGTTTAGCCAGAGGTAATCGATTCGATAAATATCGATGCATGTTTGAAATGATAATGATATTACTAACGAGAACGGTTTGGTTCAAATTCGACCAGCTCGTATCGACCGATATCAAATTCTTTAATAATTTCGATCTTTTTATTCGTCACACATGAATTCTCAAATTTGAACGTACACATGTGCTATTGTTTAAACTTTAAGTCATTCATTTAAACGTTGTATACACATTAAGATAAAGTAAAACATATAGTATATAATTTATATTTTCACATATTGGTACAACCTATGCGTCATTGTTTAAATGATAGATAATTTGTCAAAAAATTGAATAATCATCGAAGTAACGTGAATATACGTATAGTAGAAATTATTTGCATTGAAAATTTCGCTATATGCGATCACCGTGAAACTCGATATTAACGTTGTCAGATGTAAATTATAAAAATATTGAAAGTTCGGATGACTTTCACGAGTGACGAGTCAGTTTATCGTAGGATTTCGAAGAGTAAACATCGTAAATCTCCTGATTCGAGAGTACGTACATTTTCAATAATTTATTATTTCGATTATTTTTCGTATATTTTAACATTTTATAATTAAATTATTGTATCACATTTACTAATTGCTAGATAATAATTGAACAACACGAATCAGTTTGTCGTATAATTCCGAAGTTACATTTCTATTTTTTACAAATATAAAATTATTTCAATTGATTTCATATTTAAATGACAAATCCAAACGAGTTTGAGTCCTCGTTAAAAAAGAACGTAATCGAATGATTTAAAAACGATATCTCGAGTGTATTCTAACGAAAGAAAAATGTAATAACAAATAAGAATGCAGATAAGTGAAGAGAAAAAGAAGTTGTTGAACAAGGACACGAGGAATAATTTCTTTTCGTGATTGTACTCTTCGAAATAGGACGGGCATAAAAAGAGAGATAAGGATCGTGTATAACAAAACAAAACAAATGAATATAAAAATAAAAGAAATAAATAATAAAGATAACCAAAAAAAAAAAGAAAAAAAAAAAAAAGAAATAACAGCAGGGGAGAAAGAAACGGAGATAGAGGTAAAGGTAAAAGAAAAATGAACTTATAGAGAATAAGAGGGGGGAAGGGGGGGGGGAGGGAATATGGTACACAATAGCGTCCCTTAGAATGGTAGGATTTTTTAATGAGATTCTTTGCGATGAACAAGCCGGTTGTGGTGCGTTTTCTACGAAATGAGACGAGCTTACCAGAAGAAGGCATGCCCTCCAATATCATGTACGAGCTTTTACGAACTCAAGCTACGAAGCTCGCGTGTTCCGTTCGTTCTTTCTCTTTCTCTTTCTTTTTCTTTTTCGTTTGCGTGGCAGCAGGTATTCGCCTTTGTATATTCAATTTGTCGTCATAACCAGAGCCACGGGCAATTTGCCGTGCATATACGTCGGCTTTGTGATATCGTGGCCACGTTGCTTGCTTGCCACGGAAAAATTTATTCCCTGGCTAATCTTCTTCCCAACGCATAAACCAACATTGCTAACCTTTGTTTCGAACGGAAATCTGAATTATTATGCTCGCGTTCGCTGCTCCTTCCTTTATTTTTTCTTACTCTTCATCTTCTTTTTTTCTTTTTCCTCTTTTCTTTTTTTCCCCCATTTTAATTTGCATTCCGGTTCTTCATTTTTTTACGGTATAATTTTGTCAACGCTAAACAACCTATCGACGTTTACGTTTACGTTTACTTATTTCGTAATCGTAACCTATCTTATTTTTTACCAAAAATTATATTTGTTATAATGAGATATAAATAATAATAATTGTTCATTCGGGGTATTTTTTTGGTTTTAATAATTGTTTTTATACGAGGAAATAAAATAACAACGAGAATGTAGGAATTTTATTCGAAATTTAAAGACAATACGCGATACGTTTAATATTACGTTAATTAAATCAAAAATTAATCGTAATAAAATGAAAAGAGAGATAAAGAATGAAGTTAACTCTAGAAGTTATCGGATAAAATAACAATAATAATAATAATAATAATGAAGTAATTAACATCGTTATAGAATATCACTCGATATCTAACTAAAGCTGGCCGTTCATGATGAGCTAGTAATTTTACGCCTAGCTAGCGGCGATTCGAAATGTAAACGGAAGCAAACGCTAATTGGAGGCTTTCTAACGTCTGCCAAGGTATTTCCGAGTATCATTACGAAATTGCTGAAGTCATTCGGTAGTTCCTACTTACTCACAGACCCTACCGTCCTAGAATTTCCACAACCTCCATTAGTACTATTTGCTTGGTAAAATTGCTGAAACTTTTCATGAATTCTGACTTTTCCCAACTATTTTTTCTTTCTTTTTGTCTATTTTTCTCCTGACAGTTTCACGTAAATTCAAAATAAAAAAAATAAAAAAAAAAACATTCTATTTCTTTTCATATGATATATACATACTATTAATTTATTAATGATTTTGTTTTATCGTTTATATGAATGTTTATGAAAAAATTGTTGAAATTAAAAGAACAAAATTCATTCTACGGATATAGATTATTTCAACATTTGCCTATTTTTTTTTATTACATTGAAAGTTTCACGTCTATTCTTTCAAATAAATTAGATTTTACTTCTTTTTTCTTTTTATGTGTATGTACTATTAATTATATCATAAAATATATTAGACAATATCAATAATAGAAAAATCAATCTTTATTGGATAGTTTTGATAAAATAGGATTGAACAGTCTTTGTTAAAATTAACAAGTTGAAAGGGAAATCGATATAAGTAGATGTTAACAACACGCTTGTTAAAACTCTATCGAGGATCCTCTTAATTCATTATGGCGTATTTGTTCAACGATACGACAACAATATGCATTGGCTGCTTATACGAGCTAGCTTTAAGTGGAAAATTCGTAAATCATATCAGAATTTTCGAGAGAGTCGTTGGAAAGTTTCTTTCTAACAACGAAACGCCAATCAATTGTACAAACTTCTAATTGAATTAAAACTTTCCAATTTGAGATTTTTACTCAAAATAAATTAATATATATTTTTTTTCTATTTTTTTAATATAGACAGAAAATTTCAATTTGCGTGGCGAGAATGATAACAAACGACAAATACACCAATAAATGAATGTATTACGTTTAACCAAATTATATGAGTGATTTTAATCGAGTCCATTAATAATTATGCGTATTCTATGAAATATCCAAAGGACCGAGAACTATAATTCGATTAGCTAAGCGTGTTATTTCTTATTCAACCGTAAGCTTGTTCGGATCGAATCAAATTAACGTTCGACTAGGCGATTCGAAATAGAAATCTTTAATTTTTCTTTATCGAATTAATATTGATTTTATTTATATTCAGTTACTTTTCTTTATTTAATTTGTTCAATAAATGTAGTTTTATTATTTTCTTTTTTTTCTTTTCTTGTCTTTTTATTTCTATTCATAATTATTAACGATAGATATTTTCAAACAAAATATATTAATGTATTTTTAATAAATATATTAAAAATTATTTATATTAAATTTTTATTATATTCGATTAGAATTCGTTTAACATATTTGTATTTTTATTCTCATTGAAAGTTTCACGTTTGCCCGAACAAATGAAAATTAATCGAGTTTCTTTATTAAATAAAGATTAGTTCACTTTTCTAATTTGGGTAACAAGTTATATAGGAGTTTGTGAGTTTGGCTTTAGTTGTAAAATTGAGTTAACTTATTTCTCTATATAAACGTTCTTAGTGAGTTCTCCTTTGTAGGGAGAATGGAATGTTCGGCAGTTTGCTTCGTAGCCCTTCTCTTATCCACGCTTCGATGATCCGTTCCTCCTGACCGAATACCGTATGGTAAACGAAATATTCGATCGATTTCGCCACTCTCCTTCTATGTGCCCAATTTGTGATAGCTATGGAACTCGGAAAACATACCACGAAGTCATTATATTAAAAGGAATTTTATGTACGTACTATTTTTCTCCTAATACTTGTTTGTATTTACGTCATTCTCTTTTTGTGAATGATGATTATTTTTATTATAATTATAATTATTATTATTATCATCATCATTTATAGTATTATATTTTAGTCTAATATTTAGTACACTTCTACAAATGAATATAACGAGTAATTTTTTAATTGAAGTCTAACGAGATTATTAACAATTCATTTTCTAGTTTAAAAGTACATAAATCATCACAAATGGAAATTTTTGATCAACGAGAAACAAATGACGTAAGAAAACAAAATTCACCGACTAACAAATTATTGCAAAATTATTTCGTGAAATTTACTTTTCTTTAATGTGGATTAATTAATGGATGAACAAATATAATAGAACAATATTCAGAAATAATAAGAATAATTGAATGAAACAAAATGAGCAATAAGTGATCATACGAATGGAGCTACTCGAAGGTTCTAACAGGGTCGGCCTTGCACAGGGTTTTGCGATGGATTTTCACTTCCGGTTTGTATGGAGAGGGTGGTTCAAAGGTCCCGCATCTGCTCACCCCTGATTCTACCTAGTCTGTTTTCCGTCGTGGGGGGTGAACTTCGGGCGACCACTTGTTGCTGTCCTTCGATCCAACCCTTTCTATCTCTATCTCTTTCTCTTTCTCTCTCTCTCTCTCTCTTTCTTTCGCTCCTTCTAACTTTCTTTGACGTCCTTTATCTCTCTTTCTCTCTCTCTCTCTCTCTCTCTCTCTCTCTCTTACGTTCATTCATTCATCTTTACTTCTTTTGGGTGGGTTTTTTCAATGTTAGTGTGTGTTATTTTTAAAAATTAAAAAAAATTTTTAAGTACTCCTTAGAGTTTATAGAATATTATCTCATAGTTTATTTTATTATTTATAGATTTAATTTGAAAATAAAAATAATTATTTAAACGTGATAAAATTCACGATGCTGATGGAGGATTAATAAACTGACGTTTTATTAAGAGTAGAAAAGAAAAAAACGAAGACAAAATCTAAATAATAGTAGAAATAAATTATATTGGTGTTAATTTTTGTTTAAATACCGATTAAACAAGATGCTTTAAGATATTATATTGGTATAACTTCAGGGATGGTTTTAGTACGCTAAAATAAGAACAAAAAAGTTCATGGAAATAATATATACCCAATATGATCGAGTTTCCGAATTATAGTTATTTGTCTTTCACATTGTCAATACTTTATGATATATATTTGACATTATGACGATAAAAAATTGAGTTGCATGAAAAAATAAGATGCAATTGAATCTGAAACAGGTGTACCAAGATACAAAAAATAAAATCATAAGAAATTAAAACGTATTGTGTCATAATGATATTTTCTTTCTATCATTTTGTTCTATTTTTATTAAAAAAAAAAAAAATAAAAAAAAAGGAAAACCAGTAACCCTTTCCTAGTTCTCAGAATAAGCTCGTATAATATGAAGTATTTACTTTAAAATTAATCACAATGATTAACTTATATATATTAAAATAGTTAAAAAAATTTCATTGAAATTATAATACAAAGTTAATATAATACGTAGATATGTATATTCGCAATGTAAAATCTCACGTTACCCATTGAATACACCCGAGTTCGCGAACTCTCAGTCGTTAAGTAGGTCTTTTTAGTGCATATAAATCGTGTCTCGTGGTAGGGAAACCATCCGGAAAGTTTCTTTGGCAGATATTAGCGAGAGCGTGGAGCTACAAGCGTCTTCTTTGTCGTCATGATTTTTCTTCTCCTTCTTCTTCTTCTTCTTCTTATTCTTCTCCGTCGTCTTATTCTTATTCTTCTTGTTTGTCGTAGTCGTGTCGGACTGTAGGAGAGTAAGAGTATCCGGTTTTCAAGCGAGTCTTCGCCGGCGGTCACGATCACCGATGTTTCTCTGAACCACCGTGTAAACATCTAAAAAAACCCTAAACTGGGGATAGGAGATATAATTTTGGGGATTAATATCAAAACTCCCTCCTGTATTATTCCTTTTCGCGTCTTGGAATTATTAAAGAAAATATTTATATACTTGGTATATATATATATATATATATATATATATATTCATACCACGTCGTGTAACGTAGTTCACAAGCAGAATAATAAGTTAAATTTATTTCCGGTTAATTCTCGTTTATTTTAGTTTTTTTTTCTTTTTCTTTCTTTTTAAATATGTTTAGACGAGTTTGAATAGAAATTAGAAATTGATTTGTTTAAAAAGGAAGGCTTAGTTTCTTTTTTTTTTTTTTTGAATTTGAGATAAGTGTATAATTATTATACGAACGAGACAATGTCTCGAGTTAAAAAATAAATGTTACTTATGCATATAGATTTTCTTATTCCAGCTACTCAGCTACAAATATATTAAATAAGGGAAGAAAATTATACGGAAAAATACGATGCATGTAAAATTTGAAGGAACATGATTAAGAATAATTCAAATGCAACGTATACGTATGTAAATATCATTAATAATACAAATATAAATAAATTTAATTTAAAAGTATGACATTATTCAATAATAATATCAATAATAACAAAGGAAGAATATAAAAACTAGAAATATAACTTTAAATTCACATAAATAAGAATAATTTAAACATGACGTACACGACACGCGGCTAAATACACATACATATATAAATATTTGTTATATACTATTTCTATCCTTTCGTTCTACTTTCGTGTCTATTTATTTTTTCTCCTTTTTTAAATCATTCGTAGAAAAATAGAAAAATAAAAAAAAAAACAGGGGGGAAGAAAAAACAAATATTAGAGGGATCATAGAAAACTTTTCTGGACCATCTCTATCGCAGAACGACGCGATTATTTCGAGCGTTGCTTCGGCGTGTTGTCGCTAGAATTAATTGCTCGTAAAATGGGACGGCCATTTTTATGGTCCACCGGATGTCCAATTACGGAAAGATAGGGAGACGAAGGGCTGGGAGGAAATGAGGAAGGAAGGGAGTGACGGGGTGCGAGAGTGAAGGGGGTAGGGGGTAGAAACGGTGGAGGAAGAGGAGGAGGAACGGCTGTCGTTACGATTCTCGCAATTTTCTCGCATCGTTCGACGATCGATGGCTCGTTCAACTGCGATAATGAAACTCGTGCGAAAAATTGTCAACCGCAAAGTGTGACATCGGTAATTGGATAAAAAGATCTTTTCCTCTTCTCCAATATTTTTCTTTTCTCTCGTTAACGAAATTAAATGGATTTTTCAGTAGAGTAGGACGTGTCATCAATATTTACGAGGAGATATATGTAAAACGTTTTGTACCTTTAGGTACATTTTTTTTTTTTTTTTTTTTTAAAGAATAAACTAATATTTCAATTATTTTATTTATAACCATTAATATTTTTAAAGCAGATTAAGACGATTTTTCATTTTTTAATTAATCAAGAGACGTACGTAATTCATGTTTACGATATCGATATAAAATGTCAAAAATATCGTTAAGTATTTGACATTTCGTATTCTAGTGTTAATATTGACATTGATTGGTTAAAAAATAGACATTGGGTTGTATTAAAGAATAAAGTACAATTACACCTGACAGGTGCATCCTCACTATAAATAAGAAAACAGGAAATTAAGATGTATTATGCCATATGATTTTTACCATTATTACTTTCTTTATTTATTTTTATTTAAAAACCGTAACCTGTTTGTTTCAGTTCTATCATCTTGTATATTTAGAAACAAATAGAACAGTAAAGGGAAAATGAAAATAGATGGTTTATAAGTCTTCTCCTACCAATAAATATAAAAAAAAATATTGTATATTTAATAATAATTAAATATACAAGACTTCTCTATAACCTTATTATGCCAAGAAAGAATAATGGTTTTCGTTGCGGTTCATATATCCAGGAGCGATGTAACCTTCCTTAAAAATAACTTTCGTCCTAGGTAGTTCGTAAAATACAGAAAGAAAACTTTCCGATTACTTCCGCTAAATAGGGTGAGTTAAAAAAAAAAAAAAGAAAAAAAAATGGACGTGGACGTGGATTTAAGTAAAATTCTATAGGAATTTTTTTCCTTAAGTACAATCTCCTTTCTTTCTTTTTGGTCTTGTTATTTTTTATCTTGTTTTTTTTTTTTGTTGTTGTGTGGAAAAAGGGACGGGAAAGAGGGGGTTAAGGAAGAGGGAAAACTACGGTCAAAGTTTCGAAGCACCGCTGAGGAGCCATAAATCCATAGTAGAGTTAATATAGAACGCGTTTCTCGTCTCCTTAAACTCGCAAACTACACTTTCATTTCTCTCTTTCTTTCTCTCTCTCTCTCTCTCTCTCTCTCTCTCTCTATCAGTCTATCACTTTTTAACTTTGTGTATATTTTTTGTTTTTTTTTTTTGTATTTTCTTTCTACAGAAACATCACCAAAAAAAAGAAGACAAAAGTGGATAAAAAACTAAATAAATAAAATTATATATTAAAATAAAACTCTCTCTTCAAACGTATAAACGAATTATAGTAATATTATTTATGTGAAAATAAATTTACAACAAATTGAGATGAATAATTTACCTCTTTCGCGTATAAAATAATGTTTAACTAATTGTAAGTTAGATTTAAAAATACATACGGATTATCTACCATTCGCAATCGTACTCTTATCCCCAAAGATTTGTCTTTATTTTTAGATAAAATTTTTTCTCTCATCGAACGTGTCCAGAGACGAAAGGTAAAATATTAAAAACAAGCATGTTGCCGACGTGTTCTTAAGCGCGATCATTTATTACACGATTTTTACATACAAATGTACGTTTCAGATATGTAAGTTAGTAAACGCGGATATGTACGTGCACTCGCGTGTGTGTACGCGTGTGTGTACGCGTATGTTTTTTTTTTATATGCGACTCTATTCACCATTCTAACATTCTCTCTCTCTCTCTCTCTCGTACGTTTATATTCATTTTTCTCTGGTGTGGCGGTGAGGATAAAAATATAATTAGGTACTTTAGGCCAACACTTGGTACGGTGATCGTGCACATAAATACAGGAAGAATTAAGACGATCTCGAAGGGCCTTGCCAAGCTTTATTCGCGATTCCTGGCGCGTAGCTCGCTAAATAGTTGGCTGGAGAATTTCACTGCGTGCACGTGTGAGCAAAAGAGAAGGAAAAAAAGAGAGAGAAGGAAGGAAGGAAGGGAGGAAGGAAGGGAGGAAGGAAGGAGCAGAAAGGAAGATAAATATCGCGAAACGTGAGTACCTCTAAAATCTCTGAGAATGAAAAACAACGTTCACTGCTTTAATTTTTTTAATTATTCTTTTTTTTGTTTTAATAAAAATAATTTGTCTTGATCTTAAAATAAATAATAATGTCGAGAATATACGACACTGAGAACGTAAAGAAGATTAGGGAAAATTCAAAAATTTAAATAGTTCTTTGTATTAATTATTTGCTTGTTTGAGTGACCGACAAGAAAAAAAAAGGGGTACAAGTATTATTTTTTGTTGTTATATTCAAAATTAGTGCATAACTACAAATTAAACGATATCTAGTTTGTCTAATAATTATGCACTTATCTCAAATTTGAAAAAAATCTTGCTTGTACCCCTTTCTATTTCAGCCACTCATTTATCTTAAATATATATATATTATTTTATGGAATAATTAGTAATTTCATAGATTGACAAGAAACAATTAGTTAAAATATGAAATTGAAATTTGACGTTAAGTATCATTTTCCATTCATAATTCTCCATATACACAAATTATATTGATACCGCGATAATCGTGAATATTACCAATAAACAAAGAAATAAAATACTAGGTTCTTTCATTGATTCAAAGTTGCAATTATTGCGTTATACTGTATATATTTAATATCGTATAATATTATAATTATAAATTTCCTTTGAGATAAGTTCCCTATTTGGAAATATTCTTCTTTAGTTTATATAACGATATTGAGAGAAAATAATTCAAGGGAAAGAGCGAGGAAAGGATATAAGGAAGAAAATAAGAGAAACAGAAAAAAAGAGAGAAACGAAAAGAAAGAAAGAGAGAGAGAGAGATGGAAGAAAGATCGAAGGGTCACCCAAGAGAAAGGTAAGAAGAAGAGAGGAATCGTTCGAGTGGAAGCAAAAGAGAAACAATGTGTTGGTTCACGAGATATGGTAGAAAAGAGAGAGAGAGAGAGAGAGAGAGAGAGAGAGAGAGAGAGAACAGATAGTCGATATTGGAGAGAGTTAAAAGAGACGAGTAGGGGTGGAGGTGTGGGTGGGGTTA
>NW_014569564.1:1126030-1214201 GCF_001313835.1 Polistes canadensis | reverse complement strand
GAATATAAACGTACGAGAGAGAGAGAGAGAGAGAACAGATAGTCGATATTGGAGAGAGTTAAAAGAGACGAGTAGGGGTGGAGGTGTGGGTGGGGTTAAAAGAGGGCGGAGAGGGAGGGGGGTAGAAGTGCCCTAAGGGCACTTGCGAGCGCGTGTACGATTCGAGCTAGATGATTAATCACCGCAAGAGCAGTGAAGGTGGGTAGATACCACTACAAAAACATAATTCAGCTTGTAGGAATCTTGTTAAATCCGATAGAATTATGACCCCTCACCTCCTCATTCGGTATTCGCTTCTCGCGACTGCTGCCAATGTCGTGCTTCGAGCTAAGTTGTTTGCTCTTGTCGATATCTCGCTAGAAGTTTGACCTTACTTTAGAAAAATCTATCTACGTTCAAGATAAAACGGATATTATTTATTGAGTCATTCGCGATTCGATAGTTGTTTTTTTTTTATTTTTGTTGTTGTTCTATAGATACGGCAAATGTTCGTTTAAGTTTAGAATGATTATTTTTTTTTTTTCTGTGTAATTTCGTTGTATGTATAAATCGATCGAAGTATTTTAAGGGGGTGACCTTTCATATTCCTTTTCATCTTTTTTTATATTATTTTTTTTCTTCATCTTTTTGTCATTTTTATTTCATATAGGAAATAGGTAAAAATAGTTGAATGTTATTTTATATATATAGTATAATTTTACTTATAAGTTAAAATTATTATATAATCATCGTTTAATTATTTTTATTTAGTATAGTAAAAGTTAAACGTAATAGTTGAATTATTTCATTACAATCGGATTGAATATAATCTTAAAGAAAAATGATCATTTAATTTAATCATTACCCATATCCTTGGTGAACTTGATTTTTTTATTTTTATGAATATAGAAGATATTTCTATGGTATTTCTATGAAATATCGAAAAGAAACAGAGAGGAGAAGGATAGTTCGAAGAGACGTTCACTCTCACGATATCGTCGCGTGGTTAAGTTGGAGAACGGTTGGGCCCCTGTTCTTCCCTTTCACATCTTGTAACGATCCTAACAACGACTGTGTGTGCAACGAGCGTGCAACGAACGTGCAACGAACGCGCAACGAGAACCATATAGGTGCACACGCGTATGCACGGCAAAGGCTTGCAAGGAATGCAGCCGATGCGAACCGTCACCAGGGCGTATCGTGCGAGGTTAATCATTCAGAGAGAAGGAGAAGGTCGTGTAAATCGAATGCTTTCCTTCTTTTAAACACATACATTTCATTTATTCACTTCTTAAGAAAATATTAATCAACAATTTTTGCTGGAATTATAATAGAATCAAAGTACAATAATAATTATTATTAAATGAAATTAAATCTTTTTTATATGTAAATTTATGGAGAATCGTAGTAAAATGTAAGATTTATGATTCTTATTAAATTAATTATTGTAAATTAGCTGTATAGTATTCTCAAAGTAGAACAAATTATTTCTATTTTAAAATTTATTCGATATTATATTAAAATCGAAGATAATTGTTAGAGATGAATATACTCGATAATAATTGAATTATCAAAATGATTATATATACATATATGGAAAAATAATCAATACAATAGATAAAATATAATCAAAATTAGAAAAATTATTTTTACAGATTATTTGTTTGTAAATAATTGGATTAAAATAATTATAAAAAAGATATGCATTATCATATATATTTTATTGTAATCTATTAAAAACTGTATTGAAACAAGATAATCAAAAATTAATTATTCTTAGCCGATAATAGCAACTAGAACGATCGAAAAAAAAATAGAAACAATAGAATACTTTAATAAGAGAATCAATAGAATAACTATAAGTAAACATAGAAAAGGGAGAGGGAGAGGGAGAAGGAGAGAGGGGGAGAGAGAGAGAGAGAGAAAACTAATCGAGTTCTTTCGTAGATAGGAACGATATGCATACCCAGATAGAATTCGCAGGCATTCCGAGCTTGTGGTCGACGAATACGGTAGCTGGAGGAAAAGGAAATAAATTATCCGTTGGGTAAGCACTATCTCTAAGCGACCTTTCTCCCTCTTCCCACGAGTTCCTTCTCCATCCCTTCTCGGTTATTTCGCGCGTAAACTATTTGCCGGGAGCCTCAAAATTACCGCACAAGCGTTATCTCGCCTATTGCATGGAAGAGAAAAGAGAAAGAGAGAAAGGGAGAGGACTCAAATCGCAGTGGTTTAAACTTTAAAGCGAACGTCCACGAATCGTGGATAACCATTTTGAATAACGAGAATCTATGTATGTTCTTGTTAGTGTTCGTCTACATATGTGTGTACTTACGGTGAACACCGATAACAATGTTTAATGATGAGAAAGTTCAATAATTTCGAAAAGCATAAACATGCTTGACTTCCTAAACATTAATTGTTAATGTGTTATCGAAAGACATTAAATATCATCATTTTTCTATGTTCAATTTTCAAACTTTCCATCGTAAATAACTTTACGTTAAGTAATGTTCATTTGATTAAATAAAATACGTCTATTTGTATATCGAGAGAGAGAGAGAAAAAAAAGAGAAGTTTTAAAATCAATTTTTAGAAAATTTTATGTTCGATCTCTACACCCACCCTTTACTTTAAAATTTTATCTATATTTTATTTAGAGAGAGATACATATGTATAATATATAAAATAATAGATAATAAATGTATATAAAGTATACGCGTAATAATTGGAAAGTAGGAATAGCTGATAATAAATACAAAAGGATGGAAAATAAAATTTGATAATACAGTTCGGTTATTTGTTGCTATTTCGATTTTTATCGATATATATTTATTAGGGATAAAAAGTATAAATAGAGTAAAATTTTTGTAATGTCAAAAGTTACAAACGGAGGTGGCTTTTATCCAGAAAGCTCATAACGTATGGATACGTCTTCTTTGGCGATTACTCTCCTCAACATGTTTCAAGCTTGTGCACGAGCACATTATTTTACAGAAAGTTCACTGAACTTTCTACGTTGCTTCATGCTACACCGCTACATAAACTTAGATTTTCCAACACGCTTGCTCGGTCCAAAACTTATGTCTGAGATCACCCTTTTCTTTTCTTCTTCTTCTTTTTCTTCTTTTTTTATTCATTCTTATTTTTATCCACTTTCTTTTCTCCATCCACTTTACTTTCGAGACGCTGACATTAATTACAGGTGACTAGAGACAAGATCAAGTTGAGATTCTACTTCTAATGTAAGTTTAACGTAAGTCAATTTCACAAAAGTTTATAGCGTAAGTAACATATCATTTAAAATCGTGTTTAACTCGTTAGTCGTTTATTTAACTAACACAAAAGTCAAGTTAATATTAATTATTATCTCAATTTACTTATATTTTAGAGCTTATATTCTTGTTTTAAGTTTATATTATTCCTCCTCTCCTATCGGTCTTATCTATGATATATTTTTGTTTTGTTATACTCACCTGTTTCAATGATACCATAAAAAGTATTCATCAAAATAGTACGTTAAAAATGTTTACACTGAAATAATTCTAATTGAAAATTAAAAAAAAAACAAAGAAAAATTAATGAAAGTAATTCGCACTTACCATTTGGTATAACACGATTGGCCTCCATTTTTAACGATCGTAGACAACAATTGGTTGAACAAAAATTCTTACCTGCAACAAACGGAAATAAAATAGAATATAATATTATATAATAAGAAAAAATAAAAGTTGAAACGCAGCATAGTAATAGGAAAATTGTAATAAAAATAATATGGGGATAAGAAATGATTGAAATCCAATAAAATGGATTAAATGCAATAATTCTGGGAATGTTATCATGTATGCGTAAGGGTATATGTGAAAGGTAGGGTTTGGTCGAAGGTAGGGGTTAGAGATTGACCACGTTTACTATCGCAAACGACATGCCGAGGGACGAAGCTTGCTTTTCGGCTGTGTACGCCGAACGCGTCGAGCTTGACGCGATGCCTTTGAATTATGTAAAATTTATAGGCGAACCAATTTTCGGCATGAATATTGGATGCCGCTTCCTCGTAAATCCGAACAAGCGGAATAATAATTGCGAGAACGAACTTGTTTATGACCGATAAATGGCTTTGAGATCGACCGTTCGTTCGATCTATCGATCCGTTCCTTCAAATCTTTCTAAAGCGTTTTTTAACAAAATATGGCTCTCTCTTACCATTGGTTAATAGTATTTCTTATTATGTTATTTATATTTCGTAATAGATTATTTATTCGTTATTTTTTTGTTTAAATGATTCTGTAATCGTTCGAATCGATTGTATAATATTTAAAAACTTTTTTGCGAAAAATGATTAGAAACAATTTAACACTTTAATTATCGAATTTCGTGGAACTGTACATTTTAATAATATTTTTACACACAAATAAAAAGATAAATAATACTTTTATAACGTAATATTTATATTCGTCAATTCTAAAAGCTATATCTCGATGAAAAATTCAAATGATCACGTTCTTGGATAAAATAATTATTCATTTTCAAATATATGCATATGTCATTTTTAAAATGAGCCCCCAACACTTTACGCGTTCATATTAAATTTCTATTTAACAACGAATAATTTTTGCGCAAGCATTTCGATTAATTCCATTTGAAATATGAAAGAAACAAAAAATGTGATCGATACATTTTATTTATTCATACATTCATAATAAGTGATATAGACGGTGAGAGAGGGAGAGAGAGAAAGAAAAAAAGAGTAGCTTGATGATCGTTAAAAAGAGAAAGAAAATGGCAATAAGAGAGGGTGGTAGTAAAGGGTCGATTAATTTGTGCTTTAATTCAATCAAGGCGACAACCGTCTGGGACATCTACGAGGTTCGCTATTATTAATTACTAATTGGCCTTAGAGTAGTATGCGCCGTTTTGTAAGATAGAAGCAGTGTACCATCAGCTCCTATAATTAGTCGGATGGCGAGGGTATTCAGGCGAGTAGGATCATTAAGGATATATTTACAGCTCTTACGGTGGTGCCTCACCGATCTGCTTCGCGATATCGAAAGACCTTCTCAGCCATTTCATTCTCCAATCCCCACCACCTTTACCACCACTTTTATCACCACCTTTACCACCATCTCCACCTTGGCCACTACTGTAATTTCTCTCTCTCTCTCTCTCTCTCTCTCTCTCTCTCTCTCTCTCTTTCTTCCAGTAGTAGCAAGCCTTCGTTAAATCGTAGTCAATACACTTCCTTCGGTTACCACAAGAAATATTTTTTGCTTCCTAATTAGCCTTCCAAGAAGCAATGATAATCCTTGCGAAATTTTTGTTTTTCTATTTTCTTTCTTTTTCTTTTTTCTTTTATGTAATATTTTTTATTTAGCTAGGGATTATTATTAAGATGGGTCTCGTAAATATTCGAAACGGTGTTATGAGAAAGAACGAACGGAGGGACGATGAATTTGTTGTTACACAATTTTTAACGAGATACTGGTAAGATCATTTGTGTGTGTGTGTATTATATTTTAAATAATAATTGATAATATTTTAAGAAAGATTAAAATTAAATAAATAAGTATCGTAGGAAAATTGGACATTAAAAAGAACTAGAACTTAGTTTTGATTAATTGGACGTTTCGTCCCTTTATTGGGAATTCTTCAGCAACTTCATTTCTAACGTTCAGCGTCTTTTTCATTTGAGCAGACATACATTCTTGTAATATTCGAAAAACTAAACATCTAAACTTCGTTTTATCTTAATCCGTTATATTTGAACACTCAAACAAAACTAAACTGAAAACATTACTTTATTAATATTGGGATTAAAAATATAAAGGAAATATATAATGAGAAAAGAATTAATATTATGTCAACAATGATTCGTTGATATTATGTTCGGTAAGAATAAAAACTGATCGTTAACTGAGAAAAATTGAAATTTAATTTTATCATAATAGAGAAGTTTACTGTTCTTTAGACTGAAGAAGCTGACAGGTGCTTGCTTCCGAGTCTACTGCATTTGTAGCACGCATAGCTATAATAGTTTGTCTGGATGATAGTTGAAGTAAAGAAATTAATCTAGATAAGGAGAAATGCTAAAGGAGAAGACAATTAAATATACCCCAAATAAAATTTTAGAATTTAACAATAGACAAAATACTTAACGTATATACATATTTTTGTTTGTTTTTGGTTTTATTCTTTTATATCTTACTTTTAAATACAAATTATAAATTGTAAATACACGAAGGAGTAAATTTAAAAATAGAATCAAAAAGGTAAAATAGAGTAGAATTTTTTGATCGAATGGCAATGAGAGATTTCACAGTTGATCGAGAAAAGAATCAATGAAAGTGTGGAATGCCGAGGTAAGTCTAAAGGACTGTGCCCATCTGTACTTTTGGGGTTCGAGCTTAAACTGCAAGGATTTACGTAATGTGTTATCCTTGTCCTTCCCAGTCTAAAATTCGTTCGAGTTTGGAGTTTCGGCCTAGTTTCTAGATTCGTGAGGAAGCAAAGTAGGTTTATGGGAAATCGATTCGTTGAAGAGGATTATTACGGTCCGTGGAGAAGGCCGTAGATATATACCCATCTCTCTTTCTCTTCATCTTCCTCTTCCTCTTTAGGTCAAACGGGAATGTTTACCTCAAAATAACTGAAAAACCGTTACTGCTCAAACATTGTTATTTAAAAATAAATGAAAAATGATAGAAATAACATACAGTAAAATTCAATACCAACGTGTTATTATTTTCCATTATCGAATTTGAACTAGAAGAAAAATAGTATGGAATATTTTTATATCAAAATCGATATATACGAGATACGTGAAACGACGCATTAGTTACACCAATGCAAAAAGCATAAGAGAATTATTGTTTTAATTATTATCGAGCTGCTTTTCGATAAAACTGGTCCGATCATTATTGCTATTATCCGTAATACCGTTGGGCCATTCTAACGTCATTATAGTGCTCGATGTTAATAACGCTGATATTATGGTCCTAATTATCGCGATTTATCCATCTCCGATAAAATAATATTCAATTATTATAGCTTTGTCAAAGTCGTGGAATATGGAAAAACTATTAACGGACAAATAATTTATCATTCAATATCTATGATTTATCTCATGAGTTTGTTATCGATTAAGAAAAATGTGTTCCCTTTTTCCTTTCTTTCTTCCATCATTAATTTCTTTTTTTTTTCTTTTTCATTTTTTTTTGGCCATCTATATCAGAGCGCTCTATCTGAAAATAACTCACGCGAGTAGTCTTTGCTAAATTAATCAAAGGGTAAGAAATTTGTAAAAATATTTCGGGAAAATATTTGCACTATGACAAGTGTGCTAAGAGGAAAAGATAATAATAGAGTTGAAAATGAGGAATTGGTTTTTCTCTCTCTTTCTCTCTTTCTCTCGTAAAAAAAAAATCTGCACGAAATTCTTGATTTTCGAGATTTACGGTATATTTTTTTATTTTTAAGAAATCCGTTGAGATTTTTTTTTTTTTTAAGAAATCCGTTGAGATTAAGTTGAGATGAATGTACGTGAATTTTTGAGAAATATAGTTGATATCTCACACAATGAAAATATAGTACAAAAGAAAGATAATAAAAGGATTGGAAAAGGAGAAACTTGGTTTCTCTCTTTCTATCTCGAAAAATACTTATACGAAATTTTCGAGAATCGAGATTTATGGAATTTTTTTTTTTTTTAGAGAAATCTGCCTAATCGATTAGGTAAAGGTAAATGTACATGTATTTTTGAGAAATGCAGCAGATATATTATATCTCGGTGAAAATATAGAAAAAGAGATCGGGGACTGGTGGCGGGGAGCGGGAGGATGTTGGAGGAAGAGAGCAAGAGGAAAGGTTGAATTGCGATGGATCATCGAGAAAGTGGGCCAACAAATAAATTTTTCTCTGGCAGATAAGCAATGCCATTTCGCAAATAGATCCCTGCTTCGTACAGGTGTCCTGGGAGCACCAGTACTTTTCTTCCTTTTTTTATCGGTAGGAGCTTCTTCCATGGAAGGAAAGAAGAAAGGAAAATCGATCGATGCCACCACGGACGGTTATTTACTTTTATCCGATATCGACGTTTGCGTGATATGCACTTATACGTATGCTTTTCTTGTCACTACCTTCTAATGTGAGAGAAAAAAAAGGAAGGAAAGAGAAAGAAATAGAGAAACAAAAATATCGCATAGATCAATTTTTATTATTATTATTATTATTACTATAATAAATAGAACACTGTAATAGAGGACACCTTACATTGAAGATATCTAAACTAATAAACACTAGTCTAGATTGAAACAGTTTTGTTGAGGGTTTTAAATTATAACGAGCGAATACTTAACGAAGTTTAGATGTTTTGTGTTTTGAACATTAATAAAAAGAAAAATGTATGTCTAGTCAATGAACAAAGACGCTGAACTGTAAAGATTAAGGTAACATGTAAAAAAATTATATATTGTATGAGCCTCATGTATGTCGTAATATAAGAAATAATAATAAAATAAAATTTCCAGTTGCTGAAGAAGTTCCAATAAAGGGACGAAACGTCCAACTTAGTTAAATTAAGTTCTACTTCTTTTTTATGTCCAAGTTCCTTGTGATACCTTATCATTAAGAATTATAATTTTGGACGAGAGAAATAACTGATTAAATTATTATTACCATTTAACTTATCCAATTGACACGGGAGTATAAAAATAATGTACATCGTAAATAAAAAACTAAGCAAACACGTATTATATTGATCTAATTTCGATATAGAGAAAAGTATGAAAGTTATTCGAAGGGCAAGTTTAAATTCAAGTCCACGGGGTGGTGGAAAGAAAAAGAAAAGAGCGAAAACGAACGATGGCATATGGTGGACGGATGTCGTGATAAACAAAAACTTAGCTCGTGACGTTACTTGCGCTTGCTTACATTGGCGTGCCAATCGCAAAGAGGAAGAAAGGACGTTTGCGTTTGTGCTCTCTCTCTCTCTCTCTCTCTCTCTCTCTCTCTCTCTCTCTCTCTCATGGAAGATATCTCGCGGTGGCAAGTTAAATCTAAATCGACGATCTGGCTTCTTGCGAGAAGCGTAACCGAACGACGATGTCGATGTTCGATTGATCGACCGGGGTGGTCTCGTGGAAAAAACTTGCTGGATCAACTAAAAATTATTAATATCCCTTGATCGATAGGATCGATAGATCACGATCACGTTAGACCTATATTTTTTATTCTTCTTTTACCCTTCTTTCTATATTTTCCTATAATAAAAAATCTACTTTTGCTAGCAACAGGTCTATGGCTAAATATATAAATCATATATAATTATATTTTATTTATATAATATGTTATATATATATATATATATTATTAATTAGCATATTTTGGAATGAAATCGATGCGTGCAAGAAGTTTGAAAATACATTTGCGAAAGCCACTAAAGACAAGATAATTTCGTGCTCGTTTTGGCTCGTCACGCGAACCACCAACTTCTCTCTATCTTCCATCCTTTGCTCTCGCTTACTTAGGATCCACAAACGATATTTGCATATCGCTTACCGATCGACCACTCTAAACTAAGACGTCACACCCCATCCAGGGCCATAAAATTGTCCTCCTACTAGCACAAGACATATCGATCACCAAGATTATCTTGGAGAAGTTTACACAACGATATTTACTGACTTGTTTTGTTCGATTTTTTTTAACTTTTATCGTATTGCGTTACTATAAAATATCGTCTATATATATGTAAAGTGTGTGTTACCTTTAATATCAAAGAACAAAATTATTATCAAAACACATTGTAAGCTTTATTTCATTGGAAAAAAGATATAATACTGAAGATATTTATTATATTTTTGAAAATTAGACAATCTCACATTTGTATTTTATACTTTAACGCGATAACGTGTATATATAATTTACTAGTTATGTATAAATGTTATATAGAACATAATACATATATGTATATTGTATTACATAGGAAACATTTCACAATAGGAGATCAAACTTCCGGCCTTTCTTTTACCCTTTCCCATTTTACTTTCGGCACGATAGCACCGAACTCGAACGGCTAAAGTATTTCGCCCTCCGGGATTGATGATCGATCGGTGTGCAACAGCTGTGCGATCGATCGACGTCTGCCGGGGCCATCGCGTGTCGGTGGAAAGCTCCGAGGAGCCGGTCATTATCGTATCAATTTTTCATCGACGATTCCTTCGAACCACACCAAACTCTTCTTCTTCTTCTTCTTCTTCCTCTTCTTCTTCTTCTTCTTCTTCTTCTTCTTCTTCCTCTTCTTCTTCTTCTTCTTCTTCATCGAAAAACGTACCAACGTTTCTTATTCTTCCTACCCCCTGTTTTTTTCTTTTTTAGAAAAGAAAGTATTTTGTAAATCCTTTTAAAGAACAGATGGATCGAAACGATCTAGATGGTTGTCGCAATCAATTGCGAACAAAATTTTTTGTACAATTTCAGTATTTATTTACTCGATCAATAAGATTCATTCATTATTTTGTTCTTTTATCTAATTTATAGAAATAAATATCATTTGCAGATAGGAGTAAGTTATTATTATTATTATTATTATTATTATTGTATATACAAATATAAGATAAGATTAAGAAAGGTTAGTTAAATGTCGAATTTCGTTCTAAGGAAGTTAATTATTTCGATTAAAAGATAAAGATTATTCGGAGCAATATACTTAAGCTTTTATGGTCGTTTTATAAATATCGCTAGAGATGCAAGGAAAGTGGGATTAAAGTAGAGCTCGCTCATTTCGACACACGTGTTACACTGCTCCGCGTTACTTCCCTTACTGGTAGGAGTATAAATTTTTAACGGGCATATTCTCTACCACCAAAACTTATATCGCTTAATGACGACCCTTTCTGCGACGCTTTCTACTTTTAACGATCTTTTACGAGAGAACCTAACGCGCCTCGAGTTACTACTGGTATTAGAGTATTAGATATTGTATAAATTTTCGGTTATAATCCTTGGTTAAAAAATTCTGAAGATAAATATCTTAAATATTAGGATTATATCTCATTATGTATAATAATTTTTCGCAAAAATCGTAATTAATTTGAATCGATAAGATAAATAAAAAAAAAAAATGAAAATAATCTTAAAGAGGATGTAATTAAATACGATTGACGGTTAAGCCATTTTTGGAAAAAGGTTTCTCTCTTGCACGAAGATCTTGTAAGTCGATATATCGATGTCACGCGGAAGAGAAGTGAACGCAACAGCGCCGATCTCACCGTGAGACTAGCCAATGAAGTTGAAATCGCCTTGTCGAAATCGACCTCCACGGAAAACCGGTCGAGCTGGAGGTTCTTGCCGGAAAGTGAAGAGCACCGACGAGGAATGCTGAACGTTGACCTTACCCAGAAGCAATGGCGTAACCAAAGGAGAAACTTTTTTATTCTCATATACAATAAGTACATAGTATTTGATAAATGATCATTATTATTATTATTACAAACATTTCATGTTGAATATAATTGTATATTATGAGATTTTATTATTCCTATTAATGGAACATCATTTTAAGAGACGAGTCATTGAATGATTACTCTTAAGACAATTTTATTATTGATAAAATAGAACAATTAAAAAAATATTAATGGATAAAAAGGTTGGCTTTATTTTTCTGTCATTTTATAAGATAAATTATTGATTAAACTTTCGAACACAATTCCGTTAGGATACCATAGTTAAGTCAATACATCATTGAGGAATGTTGTATAGAAATACCCCCCTTCAAGATCGTCTATGAAATGGAAGTAAACCGGTTGGTATGAACTAATCCGGAAAGCGTTTGTTCGATGTCATGTCGAGAGTGCTCGTATACGACCGATTATAGATTCTGACTGTTAGTTCAGAAAAGGGTTTCGTATGACGCGTTTCGATATTGGAGAAAAATGTTAAATACCAAAGGACTCGTTTGACTCCCTGGCGTGCCAGACATTTTGTTTCACTCTGTTTACAAAGGGTTCCAACTCTGTTTGCAGGTACATATGTATGGGTATACATGAGAGTGGGCAAAAGAGAGAGAGAGAGAGAGAGAACTACGACGAATTTCGTGTAAACGAAGGGTCGTCGGCCATGCGTGACGCCGAAAAAGCAATAAATTATAGTACGTTGGTTCTCTCACAGCCAGTGAAAAGTTTAAACGGGCACGATTAACGAATATTACGTGGCCCGTGAAACGTGTTAACGCTCGGTACGTAAAAAGTACGACCTGACTCGAGTTTGGTTCAATGGTGAACAGTGGGGTCCTGATAAATGAACACATTTCCAAGCTCTCGTTAACGACAATATTAAACTTTGTTAATGATCTAATTTGTAATTAAAGTGTTACCCCCGGAGAATTACCTTTTATTTTTTTCTTTCAAATATTTTCATTATACTTTTCTAATAGTTAGAATTCGATTTGACTGGTCAATTTGAAATTCATTCATTATTTCACAATCGAACGAAACTTTGACATCTTTTCTTCTACTTCTACAATTTTCTATCTCGATATTACATTACATGGTTAAACGATATTTCAATGACACATCGAACAGTTAATATTCCCCGTTTCGATTTCCTCTTTGTCACAATGTTCCATTATTTATAAATCTATAACCATGCGCGCGTGGTTCGTAATTGTTATAGTTATAACCGTTCCGTCCTCCATTATATCGCTTTCACGGTCATAGTATCAGAATTTCAATGAAATTCTACCTACCCAGCTCTATGATGAGACTCTCATATTTCTGCGTTGTAATGATTGACTTATGAGAAATACTAGAAGTAGATATTTCACGACATAATATTGAGATACAAAATAATAATACATACTTCAAAATCATTCCAAACATTTTCTATCGTATATCACGCATTTTCTTTTTATTATTCTTTTTTACACGGAAACCAAAATTTCAATTAAATATTTAAAAACAAAAATGAGGAACGAATTGCAGTACAAATTATTCAGATGAGTCCAAAAATAGAAATTAATCGTGCGGGAAGTAGGAACTCGAATAGAGAGATACAAATAGATTGAACGGGGCTAAGGGGGCGAGGTTGGAGGTAGGAGAGTGGGAAGGAATAGGAGGAGGAGGGTGGGGGGGGGAGAAAAAATGAAAAGCTATTTCGTAGCTGACGATACCGCGAGAGGAAAGTGGTGCGTTGGTGGTAGAAGGTGAATTGTGGGAGGGGAGTGGGGTGTAGGAGATGAGGTTAAAGGTGTAGGAAGAGGTTGTGGGGTTGCGAGAAGGGGGTCGAGGGGTGGGCCAGGGAGGGGAATCGATTCACGGGAAATCGGCGCGCGCTTGCTCGCTCAAAACGCAGAGGTAATTTATCCAGAACGAAAAGCGGAAGTCCCAATGGCCAAACCGGTGAACGGAGGCAGCCGAAATTGGTATGCAAAACGAGATAAATCACGCTTACGTCCGGCGCAGCTGCACCTGGAAGCACGAATTCGTTCGTCACTCGAAAACTCAGTTATGCTGCCCTCCTGGACGAGACTTTGCTTTCGTGTTCAAACTTTCGAACGTGGGAGAAAGGAGAAATAAAAATAAAGCGGGAGGTTAGGGGTAGTTGTGAGGTGAAATAAATAATATAAAACAAATAGTAATAGATCAGAGATCATTTTGATAAGAGAACGAGAATATATAATTTATTCTTCATTTTTAGATTTTACTTATGTAAGCGTGGAATAATTATTTTTGTCGACAGTACGAAGAATTTGGTAAATTTAGCATAGAAAAAGAAAAAAGAAAAGAAATTAATGTACTGTTATAAAGGGTAAACGTGAAAAATAGGAAAAAGTGTGAAAATCTTTTGTTCGATGTAAGAGGGAAAAAAAATGCTTGGAAATGAAATGTGCACTTGTTTAATAAATATGTTTTGATAAACAATTTGAGAAAGCTCGTTTCGTTTATTATATCGTTCTTAGAAGAAAAAATAAATAAAGAAATGAATTCTTGAAAAATTTATGACACTTGTGCTCTCGGTACAATATTAATGAAACAAAAATAAAATTTTCGCGTATGGTTAAATACAGCGCGTACACACACGCACAAACACAGATACATCAAAATACAAGCAACGAGAATGCCGGAACGTTCAACTTAGAACGAGGTGAAACGAAACGTCGTATTAATATTCAATTTTGGACGCTTAAGTACGGTGGTTTAATAATATCTATGCGACGTTTCAAAGGGCCTGGCAAATAACCATTTCGAGTGTGTAATATTGTGTCGCCGCTAGGCGTACCACGTTTCTCGCTGTAAACTTGCCTTTGGCTTGGCATCAAGGCCGACTCTGTTTAACCAATGTCGCTGGTCTAGTATGTATATCGCGAGGTGGAAAATGAAATACACAAAGTTTCCTATTGTAAATTGAAACATTCTCCAACTGACACGTTTGATACAAACTGTTTTTAACGTTTCGGTATGTTACGCTTACGTACCCTTAAATGATAATACCGTTTTGTAATAATTTTAAGAATACCACATCAAAATAAATGAACAATTATTCTTCGTATTGAAAATAATCAGGATTAATAAATAAAGCAAGAACGAATGAAATTAAAGCAAGATAAAAGAAATATTTATAACAGATTATATAGAATCGTTACGATCAACCGTCAACAGTCGATGATAGTTATTATTAATAATAATGAATTTTCCTACCGTCCCCTTCTAGGAGAGTGTACGCAATTAACGAACACATCGTTAGACCGTTCGTTATCGTTGGTTAAGCGCAACGAAGGAGTCTACGTAGAATGTTAGAGTAGAGAACGTGAAAAAGGGGAAAGGGCTTGGCAAGGCTTGGCAAACACACGACACACCGATGTCATTATGTCATGCTGTGGAAGGAGTATCCACGACCCCTTTGCAGTCCACACCCCCGGGACAAGTTTCGTTTACGTTGGCCCTTACGTTCGCTAATGAGGAAGCTATAATATTACGTGAGACGTAAGTAATGGACGGTCGTGGTGCCCCGTTACGATGAAGAGAACCTTAGTCCTTCGGTACCTTAGACCTTTCCTTTTCCTTCTCTCTCTATCTCTCTTGTTTTTACCTTCTTAGGCTTATGGTATGCGAAGAATAGACCCCGATCTACGACTACGATCCTTCGAGCTTATCAATGGTGATCTTCCAACGCTCTTATACCTCTCATCCTCCAACCCCCCTCTCTCCGGCATCCTCATCTTCCTTCTTCTTCTTCATCTTCTTGTCTCATACTTCGCATGCCCTGCTGACTAGTCGATAATCGGATTTATTAATAACGAGTCCCTTAAATTCCAAGAATGCCATCTACATCAAGTTCCCACAAACTTGGTTTGGATCAATTTTTTGATGATTCTTTTGATACGAGTCTATGTATCTTAATTAAAAACTTTATTCGTTTTGTATAGTAAGTAAACTATCATATATTTAATATCATCTGTTGCTAGCAAGGATTACTTAAAGGAAGAAAATACTTGGATGTTCGGAAAAATTTCACATGCCTGATTAAAAATAATATATGTTAATTTGTAATTTTTTTTAAAAATCGTTACGAGCTTTTTCAACGATTTAATATTTTTATTAAAATCAAATCGAAAGATAGTTTTTCAATACTTGGTTTACATATAATAATTATTATTAATATAAGTACATAGTTTAATCCTTACTATACAATCTTCTAAATGGAATAAACCTACGTTGACGTGCCAGCTTCAGAGAATTCCTATATCCCTAGGATTTGCTCGATAGGATCGTGAGATGTTGAGTAAACGGCGATCTTGTTGAAGCTCAAAATCACGCAGGATTTCCGGTGAATTGATCTACGATTATAGCTCATATACCACCAACCTCCCCCTACTCACTCACTCTGTCTCTGTCTCTCTCTCTCTCTCTCTCTCTCTCTCTTTCTCTCTCTCTCTTGAAACTTAAACGCTTCGATCAGTGAGCTTCGCACACATTTTTGTCATTAATATAATAATATTATTAAATTAATATAATTCAATTAATAATTATATTATATATTATATATAATAATAATATTACTGTGTGGATTATATACTAAATTAAGTTTAACATTGGTTAACTTTTTATTTATAATATTTGTAATAATTTAGAAATAAATAATAATTCATTTCCCTTTCTCCATTGTCTTACTTACGTTGCTTCCTTTTTCTTCATCTTTTCCTTTAGCAGTAAATGTAGTCCTTGAAAGTTTACGCGACAACATCGGTGTAAAGCTGTCGAGTTAGGTGCATATAGAAGTCGAAAGGTATCTGCTCTCGAGGAGTAATTAACGACGATTAGGTATAATGGCTGATGGTATCTTCGTCAGTGAGAGTTTCTCTCGAAGAGTTCGTGACGGTGTTCGGTGGACAGTAGAAGAAGCGTAGGAGAAGCGAAATATAAGAGATGTCTCAGAGTGTCTTTAACTTTTACCTGTCTTGTCTTGTTGCTTAGGTAAATCTCTTGTAATAAGAGATTCGAACTTAGAAGTAATCAGAGAAGTATATACACGGTGCCTTAGCTAAAAGAGGCCATTTAAATATATTTTCTTTGTTTTAAATAATATTTAAGAAATATTTTGATTGGGTTCAAAAGAGGTATGCCATGGTAGAGGGAAATTGTTTTGTAAGGTAATTTTTTATGGAATTTTTCCAGATCATCGGTATTTTTTTGTACCCTATAAGAATGTATAATTTTATATCGTATCTTGTAGCGGGTGAACAAACAAATATATTTAAACATACCTGTATCATGATCTTCAAATGACATTTGAGAACCAAAAATATACGGCAAAGAACAACCCTGATACAACTCTGACAAATCTCGTTTAACTTTTAATAATTTGTTTAACAAATTTTTTATATTTTATTCCTGTATTAGTCACATAATTCAAATATACAGCGATTTTTTATTTTTAATCTAATATAATTGCAATTTTAAAATCAGAATAAACCTATATAATGTATTACAGGGTTTTCAAAATTGTGGTACCGGACCGCAGAAAAAAATGCCGGTCCCTGGAAAAAATTTATAATAAAAAATACAAAATTTTCGCTATTTAAATATTATAATCATTATTAAAAATAATTTAAAATATATTGAAATGAGCAATTTGTCCAGTTTAATAAAGTTTATTTAAAATAAATAACCTGATTTTTTATTAACTCATTTATCAAAAATTAAAATTTAAATAATATGACATATGTATTTTGTTTTTTCTTTTTACATGAAAGAGGACCGCGTAAAAATTGTACAAAAAAAAAGCGCGGTACGCTACAGAAAAAGTTTGGTAAACGCTGGTAATATTACGTCGTTCACATTTACATATGATATTTTTGGAAAAAAAAAAAAAAAGAAAATGACCAATAATTTGATCAATCAGAAATTTTTGTTTCTTTCTATCAAAAGTAGCTATCAGAGTATATTGTAGGCAGGAAATCGCGAGAACGAAGTGGATAAGGCTTGTCCAGACGCGTTCCACCCACGTTTCAGTCGGTTAAGTCTCCAGTACTCGGCAGTTCCCGCGATATATCGAACGATAATGCTTACAGCCTTGGCTTTATCTCGCCAGGAGACTGGAGAACCTCGCAGTTTGCATATCTATGAGCGAACGGACAACCGACGAGGACTCGAGAATGGCTACCGTGTCTCGAGTATTTTACTCGAGCATTCCACCATACCACGAACGAAGGAACGAAGGAACGAACGCTCGGTTTACTAGAATTGTTTGCTCTTGCCGGCATGATCAAAAGAGTTCAAAGGTTACTACAAGAAAGTACACTTTGAGGTAGCACAGAAGCTATCAGAATTTTTTGTTCACAAATTATGACATACTTTCGTTTATATCGTTTTTCATATATATATTATGTTAGTTGTATAATTATCTTAACAATTATTATCCAAGTAATTAATATTAAATGTATAGATACGTTTAATTCGTCATTTATAAATTATAATTAAAAATATAAAGTATGTATTTTATAGATATTTTCAGAAGATAGATAATTAATATAAAAATGTATTATCGTAATGATTCGATAAGATGATATCAAGTACTAAAAATACGAAGTGCTTTTAAAGTTTATTCCTTTTGCTTTTAAAAATCTGCGAGTTATGATCGTTGGCTATACAGCTGACTGTGTATAGGTGGTAAAGTAAGAAAAATACGTGAGATTCCGATGTAGAAAAGCATCTACCTTAAGCTGCCATCTTTCGACGCAGTCACTGTTACGATGTAACGTTTCACCAAAAGAGCTTTCCGTAGATCTGAAAATCTAAAAGAAGCTTAAAAAAGAGAGAAATAAAAAGAAAAAGATACAAAAGTAAGACAGGAAAAAGGATGCAATTTTTTTTTTTTGTACGTAAATATTTCCCAAAAGAAGATTACAACGAAGAAAACGTTGAAACGCCTAAGTCTGTATTTTCGAAACATTTCTTTAGCCAGGAAGAAGATGACGAAGAAAGAGGGGTGGTAGTGGTTGTAGCGGGAATAAGGGGTAGGGTTTTGAAGGTGTATAGAATCACTAATATCTTTTGGTTGAGGATGTGCGCTCGAGGCAGTTGTTTCCTCGCAGCTGATGTGATAACATAAACAGCAAGCATAATTTACCGTACCGTTTCTGCCATGCACTCGCCTTATGTGTATACGTAAATCTAACGTACATACGTGGGACGATTATCTGTGATCTACCACGTGATACAAAAGATTTTTAGTCGGTGATCCGGGCAATGTGTAAGAGAAACTGAAAACCAAGTTTGTCTTCTACTATTACTACTAGTAATACTACTATCGCTATTATTAATATCACTACGATTAATACTACCAGTATCAACATATATTATGTTGTTAGTATTAGTATTGTGCTATCATTATTATTATAATATTACTATTACTACTACTATTATTATATACTATATTATATACTAACATTACAACTAAATTACTATTAACACTACTATAATACTATTAATACATTATTATTAATATAGTTAGAATACAACTATTACTACACTATTACTATTATTATTAATATTACAATACTATTAGTATAACTACATTATTACTTTTGACCAATATGTAAAGCTTCAGAAGTTCTTGCTCTCAAAGCTCCAAAGATCATCGAAGAAGGAAAGGGCTAAAGCTAGGTAATTTACCTATGTACTTTCAAATAAGACTTAAATAGAAGGAAATAGTAGTAAGGAGATAGTAGGAGACTCTTAACAAAGGACACTTAGACCGAGACGATTTAATGATCAAACTTTTCGACGTTTATCTCGACGAACCGTACGTCTCGACTGTCTTTAATCAGAAACATTCTTGGAAAGTCGAGTCTTTTATCCAACCTCATCCTACCTCATTTTTCTCTTTCTTCTTTTTCAGTCTTACAATCGCGAGTAGAAAAGTCTAACGAAGTTTTATTTGGATCATGATACCAATTCACTCTTCTTCTTCTTCTTCTTTGTCTTGATTTTAACTTACATTAGGCTTTAACACAAATCGGAAACAATCGAACGCGTTTAAAATCAAAATGATGGGATTTAAATACAAAAAAATCTTTCAACGATCCGATCTAATTCAATAAAATTTGATTAATTTAATAATGGGATTGTGTAATTTTTTTTTTTGTATATAACTAAGACGATCCCTATAACATTTTACCTTCGTTCCAGATTATATTTTCTCCTTCAAGAGGCGATGTATACTATATATATAGTTAACTAGAACGACGTTATTAACTTCGTATACGTTGGCTCCGGAAATCCAATATCAAGCTTCGTGCCAGTCCAAATTACGATACATTATATATTCCACGCGTAAAATTTCGACGGTGATCATGACTTCGTTTCGACTTCCATGTAATTCCCTGTAGTAATGCAAGCGTGTAAGCATGGAAACTACGTAACCATGGAAACATGATTTTATTAACAACGATCGTAGGTATTAAAATGTTTGAGAAAAGTTTCCTTAATGTAATCGTTTCAAACAAATCGTTTATAAAACGATTATTTCCTCTCTTACACTTCGTCGAGAAGTTTTTTTTTCCTATTACAGATTCGTTTAACGTTTGTTACGAATCAATTAACGTTAAGCATTGAAAAAAGAACAAAATCTCGACATATAAAAGAATATTGATTTAAATTATCAATGAAGTTCGTGCAAAAACAGGAAGCACCGGGGATTGTAACTTTTTAATCATTCACGATTTTCCTTTTGTCTTTTCGATAGAGATATAATATCAGTATTTCATCGAATCCCATTCATAATTAATCGAAAGTTTACGCTCTTAATTGATTTCAAATGAAAGAACGCGTCAATCCTCCTTCCGTTGAAACTACGTTGAAAACGCGAATAATAACAGCAGCATTATTAATTGATCAAACTTTATAAGTTATCTATTACATTTTCCAATATTAGTTTTGAAATATAATACGAAAAATGTATGATTTTAAAATGAACAAAGGAAGATTAGAGAAAGAGAAAGTAGGATGGTTGTCAAAACGATCTGTCATTATCCAACGAGTGAAAAGGAAGTCCTAAATCAAAGTATAAAATTTAAATGGAATTCGCATCTCGATATGGGCTCTCGCATCGATGAGTTCCCTACTAAAATTCGTTCGGCCGTAAGATTCAATCGAACCAACCCCCATTATCAAAGGTAATTACGCCACAGAGCGAATCTTCAATGTGGATCGAGTAATCTATCGACTCCACGTCATCGGTGATCTTCCTATACGGATTAATTGGGCTTCCTCAACATTCTCTTGCCATAATTATCGGATATTTCGCATAATGAATCAAAGAATTCTACCGTGACAACGACTTTATCAAAATAATCTTAATTTTTTTTATCATTCAAGAAGAATAAACATTTTCTAATTAAATGAAAAGTTGTAATTACTTTCGTAAAAACGGCAAGGATAATAAGAGAAAAAGAAAGAAAAATAATAATTAATTGAATTTTCTATAAACCGATCGAATACTTCCGAAATGGGGTTTGTCAAAATAATTCAATTGTTACAAATTGATCGATTAGAAAGACGTTTGAATTCAAAGAAATTGTAACTGTTTGCAAAAAGCAAACAGGATAAAAGGAAAATAAAAATAAATTGATTCTTTCTGAAATTATAATGAAATAATAACGATTGAACGAGTATAAAAATTAAGAAATTAAAATAAAGTTTAACTACGTGCGCAAAAGTTAAGATAGAGAAAAGAAAATTTGAATCTTCTATAAAAACAATCGAGCACCTCGTCGGTACTAAAATTATTAAATAGGTACTATTACGATTGGAGAAATATAAAAATTCATAAATTAAAAGAAAGTTTTTGACTCCTTTCGAAAGAAAAGAAAAAGAAAACTTAACAAAGAAAACGAAATAAAAAGAAATTGAATTTTCCATAAACTGATCGATTATCGATAAGCTGATTACCATCGAACCGCGTTATCGAATCTATATTACATGCTCTAGCAGCTTGGCAAAGTGGAAGTTTCTTGAAAGTTTAATTGAAATCCAACGGAGGCGTTCGCTTCAACTATTTTTCCGAATCGCAAAGTTCTTTCAAAGAATCACTAGCCCCAATCTCTATCACTCGACGCTTTTTCATTTTTTTTTTGTACCCTCTTTTTTCCTCTATCTTCTTTATTCCAATCAATCGATAAGACGACCCTAGAATAAAGTATCTTTCCACAGTTCTGAATACTGATTTATTATCTTATAACTATCCACAATCGAACACTTTTATTCGTTATTTTCCTCTTAAAAGTGCTGAACTGACTTGAAAAAAGAAAAAAAAAAAAGAAAAATTATTTTGTCATATCGAGAAAATCATATCATTATATTTCAAAATCATTTCGTATGGGCAAATTTAAACATTTAAATGTCAATGTTAACAAAATAAGTCATCCAACTTTTCTAACAAAAGACGTGTAACTCGATCTCATCAGCACGTTACATGCATTTCCAGTTAAGAAGCTACATTCTAGGTCTAACCTAAGAGAGTTTCATGCATACAAAGATAAAGAGAAAGACAGATAGAGAGAAATGACAAAGACAGAATTGTAGATAGTAGATGACTCGTGAGAAGGGCGACAAGGACAGACAAAGTACGACAATGTTACCACGAGATTCTCTGGTAGACGCGTCGAATTCTTGATCTCCCCAGAATAGAGAGGGAAGAGGTAAGAGCAAGTAGCAAGCAGCAGCAAGTAGCAACGAACTATACGGTACTTAACTTGCCTAACTACTAGTGCTAACATCGTGCTTTAATGGCACGCCAGGAGTAGTAGTCGTTGTCGTTGGTACTCCAAGTAGTTCTAGGTAGGTAGGTAGGTAGGTAGGTAGGTAGGTAGGTAGGTAGGTAGGTAGGTAGGTAGGTAGGTAGGTAGGTAGGTAGTTTCACGCGTTCGGGATTCTGTTTCCTCAAGGCGCCTGTTTCCACCTCTACTCTATGTTGAATCCCTCAGCTGGCGAAGAGTGTAACGGAAGAACCCCGTAGACGGCTGCCTGCCGTTTGGTGGGAGTACGAACAGAGTGGAAAGGTAAGCTATGCGAGAAAGAGAGAATGAGTTTTTGTGGTATATACTAACAGCAAAGAGAGGACTGAGTAGTTCCTTAGAGAACACAGGACGAGAGACGTGGGAGTGCCCATCGGCACGAACTTATGACTCTCAGCCTGGCCATTTGTTATGTTTAGCCGCGGAGAAGCTTTGCTCGCAAACTACAACATACAGTCTTTTCTCAACTTTTTCACTTTTTCTCAAGATCTTGGAGACACACCTAGATTAAAGGAACAACAGAACTTCACTTTGGTATATATATATATAAAACTGTTCAAGTTATTCGATATTTCTTCTATTAAATATTTCGTTTCTGACAAAGGATTTGTGGTTGTCTCAATTTTGTTTTGTTGTTGTTTAGAATTATTGTAACTTGGATTTAAAGAACATTGCTTGGAGATAGAAAATAATCAAATAAGTAAGAGAGAAATAGGAGCAAGTCCAAGTAGCAAAGCGGTTTGTTTTCATTTTTCCATGTCCCGTTCAGTACCGGACGTTACTGAGATAAGTACTAATGTACCGCCTACGATCTCCTTGTTCTACGAGGAGGCTCGCTTCATGGCAAACGATAAACTGGACTTTCGTGAGCAAGAGAAACGCTGAAGAAACGGCTCAACGTGCGAAAACGAAGACGAGGTGAGTTCAGAGTAGCGTGGGTGATGTTCAGATCTTTGAGCTTTGTCTCTTTGCTACCAGACGAATCTTCAATCGTATTTCCTTTTTTTATTTTTGTAAGAAAGATTTATCGAAATATCGTCTTTCCTACTATGTTATCAAATCGGCCAAACATTATGTCGAATCGATTTATAAATTTCAATATTTTGTTTTATTCTAACTAGAAAATTTTAATTGTTCTAATGGTAATATAAAAATGTAACAAACTTAAGAAATATTCCTATTTTAATAATTATCTTGAAATTATGGTAAAAAATGTAAAAAAATATGATATCCAATACGGAACGCTAGGAAACTTTTTATAGAAAACTCAAGAGACTTTAATTTTACCTCTCTCTCTCTCTCTCTCGAAGAATGAATGAATATTTATTAAAATAAGAAACGCAAATAAGCAAATATCTATAAGTTTTTAACTTTATTCGAAATTATACTAATTTAAGTATCTTGAAAAAGAAAGTATAGTTTAATTGAATCCAATTAATATATATATATATAATATATGTATTTAATATTTGATAATAAGTACAGTAACAATAACGTAGTATATGCATTTAGGTTAATGTATTTGAGCTACAAAGTTTCAAAAGATCACAACACCTTTTGTGTAAGCCACACGATCCTTAAACGTTTCCACCCACTTATTTCCTGTCGGCGGCATCGAACTTTTTGTCTGTTAATGTGCAAAGAAAATATTCGAGAGTTCACCTACGCATTTTGTGCATCATCGGCCAAGTAGTCTTCTTATTAAGTAAGACTTATTATAAAAAAAAAATAATAATTTAAAAAAAAGAAGAAACAACCGTTCTTGTATTTGTTGAATAAGCAAGGATCATAAAAGTCAACTGATTAACAAAAAAAAAGAAGAACATGCAAATTATTAGGTAGGATTAGGAGCCTCAAGTCAAAACACTTTGGTTGTAGAGTGAATTCATGGGACGTCTTGTCCACGTGTCGATCGATCCATTCGATCCCTTCGTCTTCACGCGATCCGTCTGGCTCGTTCGAGATATGCTATCGACATTTTGGACACCGATCCTGAATAGTCGATCCAATCGAATGGCACAAATAACAAGAGTTAAATTCTATAGTTAGAAATGGAACAGCAACGTGTCTATGTCAAGTCATACAACGATCATAATAAATGTTACGAATCACACAGTGCACTAATCTATAATTTCTTATTTAATAATTTATTCTAATATTATCTAAAAAATATTTGACTTAAAGAATAATCAATGTAGACGAATAAAGAATTCGCCATGAATCTTGTGTAAGAGAAAAACAAAGAAATCATTAGTTTTATAACTATATAAAATTAAATAATAATAATATAAAAAAGAGTATTTTTATATTAAATTTATGAATTAAGTTAACGAACAATTGTTATATAATCTAAAAAAATGTTAGTTCAATTGACAAGAAGGTGTCAGGCCTTGCAATTTTAAGAACGATCAAGAATCAAAGATCAATGTATAATCCGAAAGCTGATGTGTCTGCCATTGGAGAAACGCATCATGCTAAATGGGTTGTAGCTCGCGTAAGATCCATCGTAAGCTCCGATCAAAAGCACTTACTGAAGGAAAGAGAGAGAGAGAGACAGAGAGTGTATATATATGTGTGTGTGTGTATGTGTATATATAGGATTGAAAGGAGAGAGTTGTTCGATCGCCACCACAGGATTACGTTCCTGGCATAATGCCAAGGAGCAAAGGCCACTGTCCTGAATGATCAAGCGTTCAATGTCGGTAGGCTCGCAGCATTGGCCCGCAGCATTGGCCCTCAGGAATCAGAGTCGTCTCTCTCTCTCTCTCTCTCTAGGCTAGGATGCGTTTCGAGAGGACAACGCATACACGTAGATGAGGCAAGATGAAGAGGGTGGAAGGGTGGTGAGACGCCATAAGGAATTCCATTCGGCTCAGAGTAGCCCCAATAGAGATTAGCTTCATCGAGTAACAATACTGCATTGTGCGTACCGTGTTCGCATTGCTTCGAAAGATCCTTACGCGTTTTTCGCCGTTTACAATTACCTATCTTTAACCAATTTCTTGTATTTCTTCTATTCAATGAATGTTCAAAAATTGTGTGTATGAAAATTTCATTTTACGCAATAACGATCTAATATTTGAATTTCTTGTGATCTTGCTTATTGTTAGATAATCTTGTTAGAAATAATAATAGTATATGTTCTATTATTTACGGAATAGAATATTTTCACATATCTAATGCGGGTATACATATAATATATAATACGCCAATGGGGGAGGGGGGGAGAAACATTTTGTGAAAATCGAGGTGGTCTATTCGTCGAGAGTTTTCCATCATCTCTTTGCGTTAGCAGCAGCATATGACACTCGTACACGTACGTTCTTCAAATTCTTGTTAAAAAAGTTTGAGTGGATTCCAGGTTGGATTCATGAGTAGTCGCTCTACTCACTCTAGACCTTTCTATATGTATGTGCGTACATATATATATATATATACACACACACGCATATATACATATGTTTTACTTAAAACGAAGACCTTCCACTACGTTTATCTTTGCGTACCGATACTCCATCAAGTAACGTACTCGCTCAAACAGTTATCCACGTAGTATCTAGGTATGTGTGTACCATTAGGAAAACTCGAGTTCCTCGGCACGTAGTCTCTTGCTGAGAGAGGGAGAGGGAGAGGGAGAGAAAGAAAAATAGAAAGAGAAAGACCTATGTGTAATTCCGTTAACCTTGCCATTGCACCAATGAGACTACGATTATCTCGTGAATCTTTCTCGCTCTTCTATCTGTTTCTTTTTTTATTTTTAATTCTTCTTCTTCGACTTCATCTTCCACCCCTCCTCCTCCTCCTCCTATTCTTCCTCGTCTTTTATATCTTCTTTTTCTTTTTCTTCTTGGTTTTCTTCTAGTCTACTCAACAACTCAAGAAAGTAACGTAGGTTTTGCTTCCAAGCCAGCAAAAAGGGTTCTCGTTGACCTGAATCTCGCTCGATGCTCATTACCTTCTATAGAATTAATGGTAATTCCTCGTCGAGACTCGTTGGAAGTTTCGAGTCGTTGTTGCAAGACCTCCTCACCGAACTTTTACACTCCACTTTGTGACCCTTTCGAGCTTTTCCAAACTTATTTGCTCTCTCGCTCGTCTTTTCTTTCTTTTTCTCTTTCTTTCTCCTTCTCTTTTATGCAATCTCTATTCGTACGATTTAGGAAAAGCGAGAACTTAACAAACATTCATAATTTTTCGGGTTTTAATAAATCAGTAAGTTACAGTCTCTACGTTCCACATATCCTGAAACATCGTCTGTTTACTTACTTTCTTTACACTACCTAACCCATGCGTTATCTTCTTCTATAAATATTACTTTTCCAGAATGAAAGAAGGAGAGAGAAAGAGAAAGATACGTAGAAAGATAAAGGTAACGTATTTTAGGCTTCAGTCGTCGTTTATTTGCGAGGTGGCAAAACATTACGGAGAACTTGGGAATTTGATTTTTCTTGTAGCAATCAACAACGAGCTTGCGAATCGACGATTTGACTTTCCAAACGAGTGAACGTTCAAAGTTAGCAACTCCTTTTCAACTCTGTCTCTCTCTCTTTCTCTTTCTATATTTTTTGTTCTTTCTCTTATGTCAATGTTTCTGGTTTATTTTCCACGCTTCCTCGATTCTTGTCAACAAACTTCGCTTCGAATCTAAATGTAAAGAGAGTAAAGGAGAGAGAAAGAGAAAGAGAAGAAGAAGGAGAGAGAAGAGAAATTCTCTCTCTTGGACTTCTCGTAATTCTACGCTCGTCTCATTTCTAGAAGTAGCTAATAGAAGACTAGCTAAAGGATGAAAGGATTAGGAAGGAAGAAGGAGGTATAATTATCCGTTGCTAGTATACACGAAAGGTTCCACGTCATCATTCGTAACGTTTGTTGAAGTTTAAACGTATTTCTAAACTTATCGGATCTTAAGTATGTAAGTAACGAAGTTGAATAAATACGAATAACCGTTGAGATGTATTACTTTTTGTCGATATTATTAATACTTGTTAAAAAAATTAACTTTCATTTTGTATAAATATTTGGAAATGTGTTAAGTAAAAAAGAAAAGGTTTTGTTCTTTAAAGGGTTTAAGGTCGAGTTGAATTTTTAGTATCTATTTAGTATTTAGTTAAGAACATCAAGAGTACTCTAACTTAATCGTATTATTAACGATGAACGCTGATTAGACTAACACCCAGTTATATTCTCTGCTTGCGATCGTAATTATTCCGATCCTTGAGAAGTCAGAGGAGTGTAAGCAAATGAGAGAGAGAGAGTCAAAGTTCTAGACGATTTCAAGACGTCGTTGTGAAACTGGTGAATAGTGAACATAGCACTACTTATCTCTCAGTAAATATCATAGCTGCTTTCGACGAAGCCACGAAAGGTTGAAGAAGATCCTTCAAAAGTTTTCTCTCTTACTCGTTATACCTTTATCTATCTGTCTATCTATCTGTCTATCTATCTATCTAACTATTATATCTATCTATCTTTCTACCTATCTATCATTTTCGAAAGGGTCAGAAATTTATCGAACAGAAATTGTGCTTAATGAAGAGAGTAGAAGATAAAACAAAGTAAACTCAGCTAAATGAGTTAGTAGAACAGGACTCTTCTCTTAATGGAAATATGAAAAATCGATTGATCAAGACTGGATATATTTTAACTGTTGTAATTCATTTTTAAAGATTTACTTTGATAAAATTTAGAAATATTATTATTAGGTCCTTCCAACAAATTTCTTACTAATATAAAAAATACCAAATTATTCTGTGTGCACGATCTATATTAAGAAAAAAAATAAGAAACTTTTACATATAAATATATGTATAAAATATAAAGAAAAAAAAAAAGAAATAGTAAATACGTTCGCACGAACTCGTTGACGTAGTTTGTATATTTTAAAGATATTCGCAAAACCGTATCTTGGATTTGAAATATTAAAGTACACTTTCGGTATGAGTCGCGATAAGCAGAGTTTCTCAAAGGACAACGAATTACGGTCGAAGCGTAGAATACGAAAATTCTTGGGAAACCAAAACGAAAATTGTCTGCGTTAACAAAACGAAAATTCTCGAGAAGTGTCATCCAGAAGCGAGAGAAGCAGTGCGAATCCAATTAAAATGCTACCGCTTGACGACTTGAAAAATTAGCATATACAAGTGGAGGGTGCTCGTAAAGTCCGCTTAATTACAGAGACACGACAGACTGGCGAAGAGATAACGCGTGAGCTTATACGTGACGGGTAAACGCGTATCTTTTCTCTATCAAGGATGGGTCTTCTCTTTTTCATTGCGAAAATGCGACCACCCTCTCTTCTCTTTCCATCTCTTTCTACCATTCACAAAAACAAAAGAAAAAAAGGGACGTAGCTTTTAATTAGCGTCGAAAGAAACGCAATTAGTTGCGTAGCGATATTAGATGAAGAATAATTCACTGAGGATTAACTAAAATTAGTCGTTGTAATGAATTTTTCTAAAGATGATTGAGAAAAAGGATTTAGAAAAAAAAAACAAACCAAAATCATCGTTGAATCAGAACAAAAATATCGAATAAAAGAAAGAACAACGACCCACGCGATCCACTTTTCGCACAATATAAACGATTAACAAGGTAAAAGCAGCTACCCCTTTTTTTTCTTCAAATCCTGATGCGGCAGGATCGGTAATTAATTATTGCTCGAGTAGCTATATAGGGATCCTCTTTTCTTTTCTCTTCACTTCACCTCACCTTATTTCTCTTCACTTCACTTCACTTCACTTCACTTCACTTCACTTAACTTTACTTCTTTCCTCTCATCTCTCTTCTCGTCAATGACGAGCCACGAGAAGACAGTGAAACTGCGTGTAAACCACCCTTCACCTTCACCCTTCTTCCACCTCCTCCCCCTTCTAGCTCTTCTTCCTTTTTCTCTTCGTCCTCTCTCATCCTCATTCTCGGTTGTCGTTGCAAGTCATCAGGAGTGACTCGGTTCGTTCGTATTCTCTGTGTGGTCCCTCAGTGGCCAACGTTACGACGAGAAAACGAGATCCCACGAATTGCTTCGGCATACAACGTCGCATTATCGCCGTCTCGGTTCGTTGCTCTCCTTTCGTTTCTTTTCCTCTTCGTCCTTTATTCGGCCGATGATCTCTTCGACGACCCATACTGCGTGTCCTCGATCTTCTTAATATCGTCGATAAACTTTTTAATCTCTTTCACTTAATCTCTAATTTTTTCACTCCATTTTTCTTAAGCTTTCTTTCCTTTTTCTTTATCTTCCTTTATTTCGTTTCATTTATTCGTGCTTTTTTCCTTTCTCTCCTTTTAGTCTCTTCTCCCCCCCCCCCCTACCAATCCACTTTGTATCTTTCGTTTCTACTCGTCAATTTTGTTTAAAAACGCAATTAAAGGAAAAGATAAGGGAAAAGAAAAAAAAAAAAAGAGATTAAAATTTAACTCTTTCTTCGAGAATCATTCAAAAATTTCCTCTTTGTCTTCGATCGTCGTTTAAGATGTTGCGACTAGACAGTAAGAAATCGCTGACTGGAAACGCGTTTCTTGCTAATAAGTCTGGAAGGTTAGTTGCATTGTCGTAGAAATTTCATTTTTACATATTTAGGATACTGAACTTCCATTATCTTTGATATTTGAATTATTTTCATAGTATTTAACGACGAACATTAATTCGTATAACATTGAAAAATCATATCCCCGTTTCACATTAAGTCGTTGATATATTAGCTGATTAAAATAGAGATGACATAGTATATATGTATATATAAGTAAATTAATATACATAATATATATGAGTTCGATTAGAAAATTGAAAGATGATTAATAATAGTATTAGGTTATGCTAGGTAGAAGGAAAATCTGTTAGATTTTCGATAGCTACGCCAATGGAAAAGACCTGACGCTCCCGCTGAGTGACTGACAAGATGTTTCCCTTCGTCTCCCTTTCTTTGCGAAGCACCTTCAACTCTCTTTTACTCTCATACTCTCTTTCTACCCACTCTTAGCTCTCTCTACCAACGGCATGGCGCTCTCCTTTTTTTGCCACGCTTGTCTTCATCCTTTCTTCGCTTTGCCACTCAATATGCTGGCGGACTCACTTATTTAGGGCCGCCCATAAAAGAACAATGATGTCGTACTTTGTCAGAGAACCCAGGGCTTACTTAATTGAGTCGAATCTGGGAAGAAGACGCGCGAGCTTTTTTGTCACGGTGGCGCCCGCCGTGCCCACCCTTTTAAACCCCCCACCTACCCCTATCTTTCTTTCTGTCTCTATCTTTCTCTCTCACGCTCTCTCCCTCTCCCTCTTACTTCTTTACCATCACCACCGCTCAAATTTATCTCTCGATCGTGATGATGTATGTAGATAAGGGAACAAGTAAGATAGAATGACTTTTAAAGTGACGTAAGTGACGTTTATTAACCCTTCTGGTGACAACCAAAAATGTTGTTTTACTTGTACGAATAATATTCGTCAATTTGATAACATTTTGTTAAGTCCTGAGATAAGGAAAATATATACATTTTGTCAAAAATAATAATCACGGAATTCTCTACCCTCCCCACACTACCAAAAAGAAACACTAATCACATTTTCATCTTTTCTGATAAGAAAATTACTTTTTTTTTTTTTTTAATTTACTCGATATTACTTCATAACAAGCATCTATGATAGTGAGTGAAAATACGAGGAATTTAATTTGATTAAAAATTGATGTCAAAAGTGATAACTCATTTTAACATTAATGTTTGTGATTTTTGGCTGAATATAAACGATATTAATACTTTTTCGATCGATAGCCGACTAATCAGTTTTTCGATTTTATACACTCATCTACTTTCTTGATATTTTGTTGTTTTTCTTTAGGAATACATATTTACTTTATACTGTACACATAAAATATTGTATTTAAGGGCACGTCGGAATCTCACTAAGTGGATGGTATAAAATAAAATAGAAACATTATTTCTATCGTTCGGATTTTGGATTTTTATAATATCAGGTTCGATACAGACAACGAGTTCGAGCTCAACTAAATTGGTACTTAACAAATGTAAATTTCTATCAGGAATGGTCGATAAAAGGTTAAGAAATAAATGAAAAATAAAATATAAGAAAATGTAATTCAATATTTATCAATAATTTAAAAAATGATTTTGATTTTTAATCATTAGGAAAAGTAGGAATCAATTGATATACGATATTTAACAAAATCAAAATAACCATAATTTGATTTCAGTTTGATACAAAACACATACAAGGAAACATTAATAATATGTTTTTTAATTACTTGTAACAAAATGATTAATATTATGAAAGAAAAATGAAAGATGATCCTATGATTACCTGTTATTACCTGATTACGGTTACCTGATATTAGGGATCAATTGGATTATTTTAATATCATCTCTCTATAGGAGTTTATAATTTGAGTAAATATTATCGGGTAACGATATACCGTTGTTCGACACTATAAAAGTTAAGGTGTCTTTCCTGAGTTAGTCGAAAAAAAGAAAGAGAAAGAAAGAATCCTTTTTACGAGATTGTTTCCATTTGTCAACTTCCAAACTGGGATGTAGAAAAGTCGTTCTTCCAGAAACTGCCTCAGAGCTTTTGCACGAGGAACAACTCGCTGGAATCGGATGATGCTACCTTTCGTTTCCTACTCTTCTCCTTCTCCTTCTCCTTCATCCTTTTCTTCTTCTTCTTCTTGGATAATGAGATCAGCAAGATGTTCATTATAGAACAAGTGGCACGTTCTTTGATCGTAGAACTTTCGAAGGACACGTTGATCGTTAGTATTTGAATCCAATCATCCTGCCAATTATTTCTGATCGCTCTGACATCATAGCAGTAAGTTGACAGTAGTCAGCAAAAGTGTTCGTTACATTTCCTTCTTCTTCTTCTTTTTTTTCTCCTTCTCTTTCTTCTTCTTTTTCTTCTTCTTCTTATTCGTTTTCTTGGATGATCAAGCTGAATTTTTATCGATAATTTTTTATCGCGCAACAACTACAAAAGTAAAAAGACATCGAATCGAAGCTAAATATTCCGTTTTAAGTATCTTGCCGTTTGATCGGGTAAAGAAGAATTCGTGAATCTTGTATGAGAGAGAGAGAGAGAGAGAGAGAGAAAGAGAGAGAGAAATACTAACTCTAGAATACGAAAAGTTTCCTTAGAAAGTCTCGATGAAGGGAGCACAGTATTTCATTTAATTTTGAAATCGTATCCAAGACCAGTGCACGAGCAAATACGGAAAGAAACGTTGGGAAAATAGCCGAGTCACCTTCTTCTTCTTCTTCTTCTTCTTTTGCCTATTCCTTTTCCGATTGCCAAGTCAAATTACTCGGCTCGTTTCCTCGCTAACAATTCAGATCTCTCTCTTCTTTCTTCCTACGATTATATCTTTTTGAAAATAAAACTATTGTGCTTTTCAAATAAAGACGCTAAGGTTTTCTTTCTTTAAAAAAAAAAAAAGGAAAAGGTAAAGGAAAGAGAAAGGGGAAAAGGATATCAAAAGACGAAATAATCTTAACGAAGATAAAAAAAAGTAAAAACCAAAAAAAAAATACAAGGAAAAGATGAAAGAGGTATTAATTAATGTCGAATCGAAGGTGTTTGCATAAAACTTACAAATGGTAGAAAGTAAATGTGGAACATGTTTACTAGGTCAGAGAAAAGGGCCGAACGTTAGAGTTTTATACTTCGGTACGGTAACCACGGAAACTGAACAACCATGATTTATGTAGACGCGAGGGAATACGAGCTCGAAATGGGAATAACGTTTGTCGCGTGGGGGGAAACGAGAACGAATAGATCACGATTATCCAACGACAATGTTGACCTCGCGAAGACGTATGGTAAATAATATACAACACCCTTTCTACTCCATATCTTGAAATTCGTGCAGGAAATTCGACTAGGAGGATTCCTCCCCCTTTACGTTTCTTGATCTTCCTTCGTGAAAATAGCTGGAAAATGATGATCCTCAAGCTCAACGACGACGACGACGACGACGACGAAAAACGGTGGAACTTAGGAAGATAAACAAATTTGGAAGAATAACGATCATTTATTATTTGAAAATACGTACAATTTTCTGTTATCAACTTTTTTCTAAACGACTCGGTCGTTTATCAATGGTACTTAAAATTGAGTCAAATTTTGGAAAAATATCAAAATTTAGATAAAAAATAGATGATCGCTATATATAAAGCAATTATAAAGTCTATCTAAATCAACGTAATTCAACTTTGGGGTTATGGCAGCTAAAAGTCATATTGAGAAATTTAAATTACTGCAATCTATAATACTCGGAACAATTGTTAACGCTCCATGGTATATTCGGAATGATGAAATCCGCAAAGAGCTAAACCGGTCTCTGTTGAAATAGGAAGACTAATTGTAAATAAAAACTATAAATCCAGATTAGATCATCATCCCAATTTTGTAACAAAAGAATAATACTTATCCGACCAACCCAGAAGACTATCTAGAATACACTCGATTTATTTTGTGTTGATTATACTAATTAGTTTACTTTCCGCATAAAACATAAACATAATTATAATATACTTAGACAGTTTCTTCGACAATTTTCCAATAGAAAAGGGGATAAACATATCCACTTGTTATAATTATCAAATCGTTAAACTAATTTATCGAATGTCCACAATTGTTAATATTAAAGGTTGCGTTAATAAAAGAAAAAAAAAACTTTACTTATCGGTATACATGAATTTCCATATTCGATTTGGACAGGAAGTTTCTATTGTAAGTGATTTTACGATTGAGAGATTAAGAAAGCAATTCGATTAGTTTCCTGATAAACGAATAGCTTAGCTGACACACGATAGCAATCGGATGAACTCTCAGGTTCTATATGTCGTTGACCGAGAGCATCGTGTATAAAAGTGGCCATCTTCTCGATTCGACGGCAACGTCCACCTTACGTTTTCATCTTCCAATGGGACCGTTGCCAGGAGCGTGCAATAATGCGAAAGTTACTGCAATCTCCTCTTAGGGAGACGTTCCCTAGCTCGATAAATCCTGGACGGAAAGTACGGCTGAGCTCGCGTTAAGAGTAGAAGGTTCTAAAGAGAGACCGATCCTCCCACGGGTTCCTTTACTCTTTAAGGTGCCAACTCTTTCGGGAAAGAACGACCACAAAAAGGGAGACCTCGGATATCTTCTAACGAATTACCTTCATTTTATCTATCCGTCTATCTATTTATATATCTATCCCATCTTTATCTCCTTTTTCTTCTCTTTTTTGTTTTATACCGTAACAAATTTATGTTATTAATTGTTGCGATACTCACCTCTGGGTTGAACATTCCATCCCGGATTTTAGATATCTTTTTACAATATTATTAATAATAAAAAAAGGTAAAGAAAATATTGAAACATTATCTTTCTTCATACTTAAACAAATTTTTATTATTAATTTGTTGTAACATCATCTTGGATTTTTTTATTTTTTTTTTAATATTAATATTAAAAAAAAAGATTTTTCATTATTGTTCTTCGGAAAAAATTATTATTATTTTTAACAATCTGTGACTCAATTTTTATGCATAAAAAAATAATTACAAACATTTCGATTGTTGGTACATAAAAATTCGCGTTACTAGTATGATTTTTTACTTTTGATTTCAAAAAGTCGGGATGTAATGGTTGTGTTGATATTTCACGTTCTCATCGTAAGTAAAGTCATTGTGTCGAAAGGTGAAAAAGTGATGACGTCATTCCAAAGAGAAAATACTAAGAGAGAGATTGAGAAAAAAAATGTTTACGTTCGATGAAGGTGGTGCAAAATGAAGTTGGACTTTACACGACGATCGGTCACGACGGCAATCAGGTCTAGACTTCCTGTGGTGTTAGACCCTTCATAGCTGCATAGGGAGTTCACCCTAGTTCAGCGGAACTACAAACGATCGAAGTTAGTGAACTCGACGGCTAGACTATCCTCTTGAAGATTATCTCGTGTGACCTCGAGAGTTCTTGCGATTATTATTCCGTTATTATTATTAGAAAGTCTACTAAATGTTCTAAATGTCATAATAATTAACATAAATCTATTTTAAAATCGGATAAAATACTTTATTCAAAAAGAATAGAAATCTTTATTCACATTTATATTTGTAATTAAATCTTTATTCGATACTCTTTCTCGTTCAAAATAAATTATATATATATGTATTATATTAAAAAAATATTTATTATTATATATATCAAAATAATCATTTTACTTGAACAAATAATTTCGCGACTTGTTACGATAATTGTAATATTAAATTGTTATATTATAAGGTTTAATTAATTAACCAGTTAACTTATATAACAATCATATGAATTTCGTAACTCGTGAGATTAAAATTACCATAGTACAACAGAAGCAATTGTTCGTTGAGCATAATGAAAAGGCAGAAGGGATGATAGAAGGACTAAAGCATATACGTTTCTCTGTTCGAATCGATCTTACGAACGATTAATTAATTAAGGGACAGTGAAGAAAGAGAGCGGTCGAATTCGGTTAGATCAGCGTCTATAATGAATGGAGGAGTTGTTTCGTACTATAATCAAGGGAGCAAAGTTAACGACTGGATCGTGAATCTTCGGAAGGAGATCTTGCATCCTGTCGAGACATCAACGGTACCAATTCCCTTCAGTGCCCTTTGTTACAATCGATTCTTCCTTCTCGAATCTACGTACATGAAGTTTCTCGAATCCATTCCATACACACACACACATACACACACAATTCTCATGGGAGATAATCTCTCGATGATTACAACACAAGAGATTCGATCTTTCAACGGAATATACGCTGTATTAACACGTATCAAACTTATTTCACGTTGAGAGAAATTTTTCTTTGAAAAAAAGTCGATAGTATTGTAGAAAACCTTAAAGAAAGTTTTAACAAAAATGATATTTGTTCAGGCGAATTCGAAGGACATTCATTTAACTATATATAGATATACTTACTACCATCTATGTAAGTTATGGGACTTTGAGACGAAGAAGAAGAAGAAGAAGAAGAAGAAGAAGAAAAATAAGAGGAAAAAAGGAATGAAAGAAAGAAAGAAAGAAAGAAGTAAAAGGAACGATCACGAAATCCTGCTCGCTTCGACACGGACTGCTCCTACTTCAGGATCTAGATCTCGCGAGAGCCCGTGGCGAGATATCCTCGTGAGAGATTATCTCCGCGATCCCGAGTCTCTATTATGATTCAACTGACAAGCTATTTGTAGTCCTCGAGGGAAGACTCTCCGGGCAGAACGTTCTCTTTTCTTCCTTCTCTTTTACTACATGAACACGGAGAAAGGACATACAAAGAGAGAGAGAGAGAGAGAGAGAGAGAGAGAGAGAGAGAGAGAGATGTAGAAGAGCGAGGACACGAACTCGTCCCTCTTTTCTTCCTTTCCCTTCCTCACGTTGCCCATCTCTTCGAAAAGAGAAGGACAAGATAAAGAAAAAGAAAGAAAGAAAGAAAGAGAGAAGGTCTGAGCACATTTTTATCACTAGCTCGAGAATCACGAACAGCGGACCACGCGAGAAAAGGACCGCGGGATACAAAAAGTAAGATAATAAGAGAGAGAGAGAGAGGGACTCTTTCGAGCAGAGATGCCGACTCGATATCTCCTCCTTCAGCACGAACCCTGCACTCCGACGTGCGCGGCATTTGTGATTTGTGACCGATGCGTCTCTTAACTGGGACCGTGTGCGATCATCAAATGTTGTAAATATACATATTTCTTGAACCACGAACCTCGTGTCTCAAGGTCGAGATCGAAATTCTAACTAATTCAAATAATAGAATTATTATCAAAATTGGTGTATAATTATTGTTTTAAGATATATTAATATTTTGTTGAATTTAAAATAAATGGAAACTGAGATCTTTTTAGCAAAAGTTAATAGATTCAAGGTAGGGTAAAATATGATGGGAAAGAATTAGAATTTTTTTGTTAGAATATCCTGTCAACTAGAGAATATTCGAGAAGCAGACGTGAGCTGTGTTTTGTTAAAGTATTCGCTTACCGGTGGAAAGAAAAAGAGAAAAAAGAGAAAAAAGAGAGAGAGAGAGAGCTTTGAGAAATACCCGACAACGTTATCGGTGCACACCAGGAGTTGGACTGGACGGCAGAAGAACGGCGAATATCGTTGGACTCTTAGGAACCTTCGATCCATCATCGAGCGACTCGACGTCGAAACTAACAGATCTCTGGATCCCAACTGTTGCAGGAAAGTGACTCATAAATATCTCTCTTTTCGTCTTGGAACCCCCCTTGGAGATGGAGTCACTTTTAATACGACGGCACGCGTTTCTCTTTCGACTTTCTGAACGTCCTAAAGGCTTAACTCGACTCGACGCAACGATGATAAAAAATTCATCGGTTTCGTTGTTAACGTTCTATAGGTAAACCCTTATCCACGAGTTATCTCGTTAAAATTCGTTTGGCGAAACGTCCTGCAATTATTCATTAGCGTCTACGAAGTTTACCTAGACGAGCGAGATACAGCATACGTATAAGAGAGGAAAAAGGAAAGTTTGCTCGCAATCAGATAAGTGATTCGATCTTGATCTCGTGTACCAGATAGAGTCCAGTTATATTCTCCGTAGTATACGTTGAATACACATTAACTTAGTTGCCTAAGAAACATAATCAAATAATACGTTGAACTAACTTGTTAGCTGATTTCAATCTAATCAAGCACGAAGTTGTGTTCCTCGACGATCAAGAAAGTTTCTTTATTCTATTAAAACGTTTATAATATTCTTAGGATGGATTATTAACAATTTCCATGGGAGAAAGGAAATCCAAGTTATTCAAAGATCAGACATAGTATCTACGTATCTAACTTGACTCTCCCATTTCCTCTTTAGCTAGTTCTCGTTGCTGTCCTCCCCGGTGCATGCTGTGTGTTTACTGCCAGATGGGATTTGTGGCCTTTGCGTGATGTATCGCAATGCTCCGTTCGCCATTCGCCAGAGCTGCCCGCTGAGTCCACCAAAAGGGATTCCGAAACTCCAACGGAGACTCGACAATACGAACGAAGAAGAATTTAGTTTAGTTATCCACGATCGTAACTCCTATACATCCAACCGATTAGATACAGAAAATGTTCTGTTATTCGTTTCCGTCTTTAAAACGGGATCAATCGTTTTACGAATCACGATCATCTTTGATATTATTAAACCTCTTTTAATAGATACCAACTTCAACATAATACGTCGATATTCATTCAATTTAAAATACGAAATTTGTCCGACGTCATATTCTTTGTTCCTGTCCCATATCCAAAAATATATAACTTACTAAAGATCTTTCTTAAACTGTTCCCGTTATCAATTAAATGACATTCTTTTCAAATATTTCATCGGATGGTCGGTCGATCATACCAAATTTATTTTTGCAAAATTTATTTAAGGTAAATAATTCATAATTTCTAATTTCAGTTACTTTTATTTAATGTTCACTGATGTAAATGCACCTAACAAAAGGAGAGCTGAGTTGACGGGACACCGATTTTTCCTTCTAATCTTATACAGTTGTAGAACACACGAAAAAGGGTTCGAAAATCGTCGGGTTTATACTCAATGGTGGGCTAAAAAGTTTAGAATTTTATGATTTTTCAAATCATGTTAGGCTCAAAACATTTCAACCCACCTCGTGTTCAGGCTCAAAACTTTTTAGCCCACCTGTGTATACTTTTTTTTAACTTCTGTCTAAAACGAACTATAACAAACTATATAAGAATGCATGTGAAATTGTTCCTTTTATTTTCTTTGAAACGGTCAAGTAGTGGGCCTTATTGCTTGCATAGTGTATGGTCCTGATGAATCCCTACAACTGTGTAGAATCCAAAAAAAAAAATCGATACCCTGTAAATTCTTTGCTGTTCCCTTGTAAGTTTTTAAGATGAAAATTATACGATTTTTGATTGTTGTACAATGTAAACAATCTTACTGTCCGTAGTTGGATTAGGAAATAAGTGAAAAACAAATATACAGATATTTTAATGGTGTAATAATCGATTTCAAGCAAAACTGTTTTATTTTCTTCTTCTATTTTACAGGATTAATTATCATCTCGCGTCGATGTTAATTACTTTGCGTAAAAGATATTAGATAGAAGAGAAACCGCTTGTTGCACGGAAAACAAAAGAAAAAAGAGAGAGAGGGAGAAAGGAAGAGAAGAAGATAACTACGGTACTAGCGCGGCCAGGGTCCATTAGGATGAAGAAGACAAGAAAATTCATTCGCGCGTCACCGCTAAAGCCAACAGTAAACACCGTGCCGTCGTTGGTGCATCGAGGTCACCGGTGAAAAGCCGCTTTTCATAGGGAAGAGTATTAACGTGTTTCTTCTCGATGCCATAAAGGGACGCCGAGAGAATTCGTCCGACAAAACGAAACTGTGCTGCTGGCTTTACAGAGATTTTTTTCACTCTTTCTCTCTCTCTCTCTCTCTCTCTCTCTCTCTCTCTCTCTCTCTCTCTCTCTCTTTCTTTCTCACTCAAAGGAAAAAAGAATACACGAAAAAAAAATCGATAAAAACAAAAAGATGAGATGAAGGAAAATGGAGCGTGTAGTAGAAGAGAAAAGAGATAGACTAAATATTGAACATTTCCTTGATGATTGGAAATTATGCAAATCTGTACTCACAATGTGATCATCATCTAACTCTTGATAACCTCCCTTTGAAGAATTCGTCGGAAGAGAAGACAAAAAACAAGGACGAGACTCACCTGAAACAAAAAAGTCAGAAAAAACTCATTGAGATTCGCTTAGGATTCATAGTTCTGTAGTGAAGGACTTTTCTACTTCCTTTTCCTCTTCTTCCTCCTTCTCTTTCTGATATCACCTGCTTCTTTTATAAGGAAGGAAACGAGCTGAACGTACCATTTCTATGCACCGACTGGAGAACCTTAAGGTGAACTTCAAACTCGATGTCTTTCGTATAACGACTTCATTATACGACATCGACGATCTTTTAGAGTGCATGAATTGGATTTCAAGGAGCCGTCCAGCTTCTCTCGTAATTTCAGGACATCGTCATGAGGAAATTGAGAAGTAAAAAAAAAGAAAAAAGAAGAAGGAAAAGGAAAAATCGTTGAAAAGGAGGATATCGAAAAAAAAAAGAAATGATCGGAGGAGAAAGGAAAGAAAAAAAAAACATTGAAAATTTCTCCTTCCTTACTTTGATTCCAGTTTTATTCACTTGTACCTCATAACTTTATTTCCTCTATGGTAGATATGGAAAATATCGTAAGATATAATTATTAACATTTGCTTAAGGGATTCGCGAAAAACCGGTTTCATCGATAACTATTTACGTAAGTATCTAACATCGATTTGCTTTTTACATTCCCACGAGAATTTGAAATAGTTGGTGAAAGTTATGTTATATACAATGTAGTAAAAAAAAGGAAGTAAAAATAATAAAAAAAGGAATACACGAAATCCTGTATCATGGGTACGAAACCGAGATAGATACGCATCGACTCGCACCTTTTCGATGAGATCGAATAAAGAGAAAGACAGAAACAGAAAAATAAAGAAAAAAGAGAGAGAGAGAAAGACAGATGTAGAAAAAGAATGAAAAAAGAGTAAGAGAGAGAAAGACAGAGGGTTCGATTACTTTTTTCAGCTGATAGAGAGCAAGGTGTGAAGAACAAGAAAGAAGGAGAGAACGAGAAAAAAAAAGAAAGAAAGAAAGAGAGAGAGAGAAAGAGAGAGGGAGAGAGAATAGACTAAAAAGAGGAATAAAAATAAAAGAAGAAGGGAAATAAAAAAGAAGATATTTAATGGTAGCCACGAAACGACTCTGGTACGTCGATCGATAAAAGTGCCCACTTTATTTTCCACCGACTCGACAGGCTCGAATAAAGAGAACCCGCCCTATTCGATCTCTTCCCACCAGTTGGAGAACATCCACCGTAGAAATTTCTCTCCGATATATCCGGACTTCTTGACATTATTCGTTGGACCGATCTTTAATCGTTCGTGAGAAAACGAACCGTTTTACATTGTTCTTTGAATCATTAGATCATTCAAAGTACCTTCTATATAAATTATTACTTTTAATTAAGGGTTATATATATATATTAATTTCGACGCCATTTAAAAAAAAAGACGACACAGAATTTTCGATCGACAGCATCGAACGATTTGTTATTTGTCATTTTCGGAGAACAAAATTGTCTATTATTTTGAAAAAAGCTAGTTTATGTTTTAATACAAAATATCAGATGTTACAATTTGTTCTCCAACATGGCGATATCGTTATCCGCCATTTTAAGGAAACAGAGCTGCCCGCCATTTCGTGTAAGCAACGGTAATCGTAAAAATATGTTGCGAACGTGGAAACATTTAATCGATGTAGTCGTTTAAAATACATAGATCACAGGACTATATCTCTGAGGACGAGAACTATGTTCCGATCGACGTGACAAATTCATTCTTGTTCGCATGGTTCCATCGCTAGCAGTACTGAAATCCTGCCAGTGGTTTTCGGTACGTTTCGAGGATGCACAATCGAATTTGCTCCCCTCCACTCTCTCACTCTCTCTCTTTCTCTCTTTCTCTCTGCCTATCCCTTTTCTCTTGTATATTCGGAAAGAGGAAGCACGCGGAGCTGGCCAACATCATTTCCGGTGTGGCACAGCGTTTAACTTCCGCCGTATTCTGATGTATCACTGTATCATCGTTCCTATCGAGTTCGTGACCAATGGAATTTCGAATCATGCTGTCTATATACCCAGTGTCCTTTGTTTAACAATTTTCACGTTCTTGATATTCTCGTTTAATAATTAAGATCGTATTTGATCTCATTTTCTAGTTTAATTCCTGATCAATAAAATGTTTAAATTGTTTCATTTATACACCTGGTGTCATCCCATGTTTTGCGATTATTATATTTTCGTTATAACAATTGAATTATTAAGATTTTCGTTGACCTATTTTCCTATCGATTTTATAACCTATGAAATGTTCAAATCGTTTTACATATTAATTCGATATCATAAATTTTTGACTATTTTCGTATCAGAAATGTTCTCATCGAATTATTAACGTATCGTTTTTGATTTACTTGTTAGTTGTCATCTTGAATTTTCCTTGATATAACTCTATAATAAAACGGTAAGTATTTTCTTATTTCTCATTCTAACATAAGATGCGAAACGAAGGCAAAGGAATATTTATCAAGATGATAAACGATCACAGTTTTCCGGCAGGATCTCTCATTGAATAAGAACGCCGTTAAGATTTATCGTCGCGGAAGGTGGTAGTAGCTATTCTTTATAGACCCTTCGATCACTCGTAAACTCAAACGACGCACCGTTGCGATTTTCCTAGCCGATTCCGACTTTTCCTTCGATCCTTACGAGTTTCAAACACATGCCGGCCGATATGTGTTTCGCATACATTCACTTACCACACATACGTGTGTATACACTATCTTTCCTCTTTTTCTCTTTCTTTCTCTCTACTTCTCTTTTTTTTCCCCCACCATCTTTTCACACGTATTTATGGTGAGCAAGCTCCCGATGGAGACTTCCTAGAGACGAACGGAAATAAAACGCGGTCGCGTGGAAGCAAACGATGCCGTGGCAAAATGCCAGAAAAGGATAGAAAAAGAGAGAGAAAGAGACGCTTACCCACCTTCTTTCGACCCTTGATAAATCATTTTAAATATGTATGAATGTCTCTGCGTATTTTTAGGGATTCTATTCATTTTACTAAGTAAAAGATCGACCAACTTGTTAGAATATATACTTCTACGTTATATGTGTTCAACATTAAATTATTTATTTGTTTCAATTACATCATTCCGTTCGATATTTTATTATTATTTAAAAGAAAAAGAAAAAGGGGAAACAAAAATTTATCTTCGGATTAACTTCAATTATTAATACCTAATTAGTGTTGAGATCTAATCTCAATTAGATAATTATATTAAAACAACAAAAGAGAGGAAAAAAATATTACCCCAAATTATGGAATAATTGGTTAGAATATTTATATACGATTTTTTTAAATTATAAATCACATTGGAAAATATATTTTGGTATGCGGTGAATATATGAAAACTCATTGATAAAACATAATAAAAACTTGTTATCAAGCGTATTATCTCGCGTTTTCAGTTCCATCCTCCAGTAGAACAACATCCGACATTATTCCCGTCCTCACGGATTTTATTGGTTCGTACGAATTAAGCGGAATTTATAGACAACGCTTTTCTGGGGAGCTTCATTAGAACGAAACAATCGAAAATTGTACATTTCTGTGGATAGCCGCGATTCGTATTGTGCGTACTGTTTTCCCAAATCTATTAACGTTTTGGAAACAGATGAGACCGTGGTATATTGGGACTGTTACTGATTCCCCTTCGCGTTTCTCGGTTTTCAATATACGGAAGGAACGAGAACAATTATTTCTGTGGTCATACATACATAGTAAACTATTGTTTAATATGCTTAAATATTAAAAATTTATTTTTTATTAATTTTACATTCCATAGCTGTAGTCAAGAAATTATGGACAGGTATTGATATAATAATAAATAGCTTCTAGCATATTAAAAATTATTATTTTCTAATGAATAATACTTATAAATTAACAAATGTTTCATTTATTATAAAAAAGATACTTTTTGACTCTCTTTTTGTCTTTTCAATATTGTTAAGAGAAATATTATAGCAATAATTAATTAGATACAATTATTTATTACAAATATAAATCATTATTTTTCATTTTGATAAGAAATATTAAGAATAATTGATACATTCGCGTTAAATATATTAAATAAATAATTTAAATAGGATTCTGTGGTTACAAGACATGTAAACTGGACCCAAAAAATTCTCCAGCAAGAGAAGAAATATAAATTTTTAAGAGTGGCGACAGTTTAGTTTCCAACGAAGATAAATTCATCTGGATAGCATATGCTCGTTCAATAACGATCGTTCGACTCGGAACATTATCGGAAGATCGAGAAACGATACTCGGTAAAACATTCGAATCGGATCATCAGTCATCGTGGAATCTTATGAAGATAGACACGCATTTCATGCTCGAGACAGAACATCATTTTTCAATAATGGTATCAATGAATCTGTCCGTTTGACTAATATCTATAAGTAATACGATAACTTTGAATTTGACTTGCTCTACTTTGACAAAATAACTAGCAAATATGTTAGTTTAAACAATTAGGCAATCATTTTAAATATTAATAATAATATATATATATATATATATACAAATATATTTCTCCTTAATTTTTTTTTCGTCAAAATTTGATAAGATTTTGTTTATTTTCAATATATATAATTTCAATATAAACGTTCGTATCTATAAATACATGCAAATTTGTATAATACAATATTTCAACATATATCTCTTTTCCCCAAACGAATAATTTATATCAACTAAATAAATCATCGGAGCGACGTAACTTTATAGCCAAAACATTGTGTGTGTGTGAATTCATAAAATAAATACATTATTGATTACATACTATAAAATTATGATGTCGTGCATCAACTGTATACGTTTTTAATGAGACAAATCATGTTATCTGACATTGTATGCGTTCCCAACACGCGTTCGAATTAAAATTAATTTTTATCTCGACTCTCTTGCGAGATAACAAAAATAAAAAACAGAGAAAGATGGGAATCGGGGGGGGGTGATTGGGGAGGAGTGGGAGGGGGTAAGGGGTTTGGGAAAGAAGACAAGAAATTTATTTACAATCGCGTTTTTCCATAAACGAGGAGTAACGATGAATATTACTATATCGATAAGAATAGAAAAGGACATAAAAATGAAAAGAGGAGGAAAAATATAAGAGATCCAATTAAGCGGTGATATAAACGTAAGGAAGAACGATAAACAGACGTTCGCGGGGTTCTTGGGCGAACGTGCCTAACAGAAATATGACGGGTTTCAAAGAGACACGCGAACATTCTCTTTCCTCCTGTCGCCCTCCCGTTAAGATTTCAACGTCATCCTCAATGTTGGTTCGAGAACACGATCGCATTAATCGTGACGAGCACGCACGGGATTTGACAATCCACGATAAACACGCTTTATCTCGTTTTATCTCTCTTTTTATATAAATCTCTTTCTCTCTCCCTTTATTTTTATATATATCCCATTCTTTTTCTATCTAATTTACTCTTTTTTTTGTTATATAATGAAATTTTTGTTTCTTTTTTGGTTCAAATTTTTGACAATAAAATTATTCTATTAATTATTTTTTCTCCTTTCTCCCACCCCTATCCCAATATTTAACCCTACATCAGCACCGTGGATCTTTTTTTTGGTGCCATGTGCCACACATATTTGAATAACTATTTTTATTTTAAATTTAAATTGTAAATATATAACAAAATAGATTGTGAGATAATATTCTAAGTAACCCTAAGGGAGTACGTAGTAAACTTTTTCAAATTTTTTTTTTAAATATAAATAATATTGAAATAGCCCATCCACGACAGTGTTAGTAAAATTCATCATGCCGACGAAAATTTAAATATAAAAACGTAAACGAGAGAACGTTTAAAATCAGACTAATTTGTATACTAAAAAAAAAAGTATGACAAAGAATGCAATAAAATTATTGTTCTGTTGTTTCGAACTTTTATTTGTGTTTATATTAAGCGTAAGAAAATAATTTTTAAAAAATGTTTTATCTCTATTATTTTATATTTACTTTTTTCTTTCTATCTATTTATTTTTTTATCGTATCAAAAATACAACTTTTCTGATACACGTGACGGTTCATCAAATTATTTTCTATCGATTAAAAATTGTTTTTTTCTTTTTTTTTTTTACTTACAATTAAACGTAATAAAAAACAAAGCAAACAAAGGAGAGAGAAAGTTGAATATAACTCTTTCGATATATTTCTCTCTTTTTATTATACCGAAAGTGCGGTCAACAGTGAAATAAAATTATCGTACCGTAGCTTAAAACTTTTATTCTTGTTTAAATGTAATAAAAATAAAAAGGGGAAATATTTTATCTCTCTTTTATTTGAATCAACATATATATCTATACCTCTACTCTTTCTCTCTTTTTATTTCATAAAAATTGTACTTTTTACAGTTACACTGTTTGTTAATCAAATTTTTATTTTACAAAAAAAGTATTGTTTAATCGTTTAAATATTTTTATATATTCGCGTTTATATAGTATAAAAAGAAAAGTAAATGTTTGATTTTTTTTTTATATTTGTTTTTTCTCTTTCTCTTTCTCTCTCTCGGTTTTACTTTATATATCGAAAATAAAATGATTAACAGTCTAACTGCTTTCGAATATGAAATTCTTTTCTATTAATTAAATCTTATATTCATGGTTAAATATAATAAAAAGGAAAAGTAATATTTGATCTCCCTATTTTTTATATCTTTTTCTCTTATTTAAACTTTTTACCACATCAATAATCGATTTTCAGAACATTCTTTTTTACCTGTACAATATTTTAATCATATTTTAGTATAATAACATTTACTCTCTTTTAGTATATCTGTCTGTCTCTCTTTTCCTATATCTTTTGTTTCTTATCATATCAAAAATGCGAATAATAGTCTAATCAGTTGTGAATAAAAATTTTGTTTTCCATCTATGGGACTTTTAATTATTCCAAATAATTTATTCAAAGAGAAGAAGAAAAGAAAGAAATATTGTTAAAGTACTGATTTCGTCACTAATTGGCCAACGAAAAACAAACTTTTTAACATGAGAATAGAAAGTATCACATATGTTTGTAACGTATGTGTGTGTGTGTGTGTATAGAAAAATCTGCGAATTTAATTTAGTTTGGTGTGAAATCCGTAAGCCAACTAAATTCGCGGCCAACACGACGCCCGTGGGAAATTAAGAGGAATGATTGATACACGTAAAAAGAGAAATTAAAGGTAGCTACCATTTTCCTTCGTTCAACCTTAACACATAATGTGCTAACTCGGGTAAAGCAAGAAAATCTTCTCCAGCGATAAGAACATACGAGTACTGTGCGTTACGACAAAACGAAACGAAACGAAACGGAACGAGGCTCTTTTACCTTCATTTTCTACCACTTTTTATGCTTATCCCATAATCCCTTTTTTCTCTTCTAATTTTAGAGAAAAATCATCCTACTGTATTTCTTAGTAATGCTAAAGAATTATAATAATTTGAACGACAATTGTACGAAACTTTAACGAATCTTAATTTTATTCATTTAATTTATTTAAACTCGAATATATATTTGATAATGTTGATATTCGATATAAAATCGATTACAATTAATTTCGAGTTAACTAACAATAAAGATTCGCGATGCGTATAGATACTCGAAGAATATTAATATCAGTAGGAGAGAACGAATTTAGTGAATTACGTTGGAGATTATGCGGACACGTTATATATCATGCATGCAAATCATTGGAAAATTCGTTTAATATTTAACGTTGTTAGCGTCGCGTGTGTGTGTGTATGTTTGGAAATTGAGATAATCTTCCAACGATCTTTTATCTATCGAAAGATTAAAGAAGTAAAATGTAGAAAAAGAAAGGTAAGAAAGAAAGAAAGAAAGAAAGAAAAAGAAAAGAATAGAATGTGAAGATCCATGCTTCTCGATCATGTCTGCTGATTTTCCGATATGCATACGAGCGTAAAGAGATCAATGAGAAGGGTTGGGTTAGCTTTTCTAAAAGCTTTTCTTTCTTCGTAGAAGTGTCGTTCAGATTACGAACGAAGCCTCCTCAACGTTGGGGTTTTCTTCTCCTCCTCCACCCTCTCTCTTTCTCTCTCTCTCTCTTTATACTTGCACCTTGCGAATAATGGAACGATGAAAGATCCCGAGTGTATGGATAGGGTTGAAAAAGAAAGAAAGAAAGAAAGATACATCGGAGTAAAAAAGAGAGAAATAAAGACTAAGAGAGACACTGTGTAAAAGAGGAATAGAGGACACTGAGAGTTCAGCATTGATGCAGATAGGAACTATCTCACGTATTAAAAGTCTCGGTGCTATTTATAGCGAGTTCCCGATCGATCACCAACAACTGCATTCAGCGTTGGATTCACGTCTAATCCAAGACTGGATGAAATGATTAATCGAGAAGGCAGATATCCGGTAGTTCGATATCATTTATTGGAAACGACGTGAACAGGATTATTGACATGAAATAAAATTAATACAATAATTCCAATTTCAAGTAGAAGAAACTTCAATATCTTTTATATATTTACAATAGAAATCAAATAAATTTCAATAAAAATAAGAAATTAACAATAAAATAGTAAGATTAATTTAATTACTACGAATGATGTTTCAAAAAAAATAATTACGTGGTAGAGTTAAAAGGTATTGAGCAGAAACGTAGAAACAATTTTGTTGTTTTTCTTGTTGTCAAATTTTCTGTACGTGACCTGTGTGTTTGTTCTTTCATTTGTGACCAACTTTACTATATTCTTTTATATTTGAGACACGTTTTATATGAAACACGTAAAATTTGCATGACAGTTGACACACACATGTTAATAAAAAAAAAATATGTTTCTTTTGTCGGGGCTTAAAACTTATCAACTTAGCCTCGTATTTATTTTGGAAACTAATAAGAATTTATAAAAAAAATCAGGTTTAAGGTATTAAATTACGGGCCGATTTTTCGGTTCGCTATTCCCGCTGAACGAGTCGCCGCGCCGAAAGTGTGCACTTACGAAACATCTGTAATCGCCCGTAGAAAGGAAAAGGTGAACAAATTATCACACATAATGCAATTAGAAAATATAACTTTTTACAATGTAATTTCGTATGTAAAGTTTTATAATTATGAACAAAGTGCAAAACAATTGCGATGGGTAACCATGACGATTATAAATATTCTCTGTTCACGAAAAATCACGGATGACTACAGTCACCACTTGTACCAAAAAAAAAAGTATATTTATTTCAAAGCATACGATACAGAAAAAACTATTTTCGTGTATATATCTGCTGTTCTTGCATATCATGAAAATAGATAGTAACTTTTGAGAGGAGATGATCCTATGTAATTTTGTTGATCGATCAAATTTATGTAATGTATAAGAAATAATACGATCAAAAACACGTATATAGATTGTGTGTTCTTAAAGAGAAAGAAGAGGGATACCACGGAAGAAATCATGGAAAATATTTTATAACACGTAAAAGCATTGCCGTTGTTTTCCTATCTACGAAGGTTTGCTAAAGCGGCTTTTAAAAGAAACATAGTCGAAGAACGATCTCTCGTTTTCCTTTTTTCAACATTCCCCTTTTTTCTTTTCTTTTCACCCTTCATTCCACCTTCTCTCTTTCAGTTTTTCTCTGTTTCTCCGTTTCTCTCCTCGTTCTTTCTTTTTCTGTCTCTAACACTTATTTCTTTCTCCTACTGTCGCTTTTGTAAACGCGTGCCAGCTCGGGGTCGTTTCGCTTGAATATTTCCGAGACACCGAGCATAAAGCTATAACGAGCTCCGCGAAAACTCTTATATCCATGTTGGATAAGTCTTGGTAGAAAAATGACAAGTAATATAATACTACGTTGATGAATATGCTACGGTACTCTGGACAACTTCATTTTCTAACGGGATAATATAGCTACCAATTGGGTAACACCTTCATGAACAGGAATAATATCTTATCTTTATCCTTTTCTTTTAGAAAAAAATGTGTGTGTTACCGTTTGTACATGTAGGTGATCTATTTTCAAATCTAAATGTAGCAACTCACCTGTTTGCAATTTTTATTATTTTTTGATGCCGATATCTGCTATACGAACGATCTCATTTTTTATTCTGAACTTTTCACGTTTCTATTCAATGATCGAAAATTTATTTCCTAGTAAAATACTCAAGACATTTATACTATTGTAGGGATTGCGAAAAATCTTGTTACTATTTATTATTAAATCTGGAATAAAAATATTTAATCGATGTCGTGTGATCGTCGTCATTTTAAACGATCTTAAAGCTTAAATACCTCTCTTTCAGATAATTATTACAATAGACTAACGATGAGTAAACAAATTTTAAAAAATATTTATTTTAATGATTTATTCGATATTACAATCATTTATATCATATAAAATAAATTAGAGAATCAATATTGTCAATTTTTGGACGAAATCCAATGTCACAATTACTGTAACATATTTTATCTCGTTATAATTAAATATTGTCTTATTTTTTCCGAGTCACTTGAAAAATGAGGGAAAAAGAAAACGAAAACTAAAGAATAAGAATAAGTAGAAGAAAAGGAGTTGACTCTTGACAAAATCGAACGATTTAATCGGGTTGAGAACGCCAGCTGGTGGGGCCAGACGGGTCTCTTGGATGCTTTTGGAAGGAGGATGTCGATTAAATTCCAAGGAAAGAACGTGCAGGTAGACTATCTATCTCTCTTCCTTTCTTACTTACTCTTTCTTTTTCTTTTTCATGAACGACTGGACCAGGGAAGAGAGGAAGAGAGAAAGAGAGAGTAAGCCAAATATAGCTAAATCATTTTATCATTTTACACGGGCTGGTTCGGGCGACTGTAAAGGGAGCAACCAAGAAAGGAAAGGACCAGGTTGATGAAGGTGGTAGTAGAAGTAGAAGTAAAAGTAGAAGTAGTAGTAGTAGTAGTAGTAGTAATACTGATGGAAAGTACTCGGAAGGGGGTTGAAGAAGGTTTTGATGAAAAAGAAAAAAATGAGTGTAAAATGTTAAAGACTATAAAACTCTTTCGGTGTTGAAAGTTATGCCCATTAAGGATTAATAAGGCACTGAGGTGGAAAAGAGCCAAGATGGCGGTTACTTTCCTTTTCCCAAGAGAAATAAAAAGAGAAAAGAGAAGAAAAAAAGAAAGAAAGAAAGAGAGAAGTAAAGAGAGAGAGAGAGAGAGAGAGAGAGAAAGAGAGAGAGAGAGAGAGAGAGAGAGGGAGAGAAATAAAGTACAGGAAAAGGAATGAAGAATAGGAGTAAGATTTAAGCCGCTTGGCTAATTTCCAAAGACGAATTTATTTATCTTTTACAGGTTAACGATTCGCGAATGGTAAGTTATGATGCTTTCCAACAGTTTTCAAACTCATTTACACATTGTTATAACTTATATTTTATCAATTAAGACTTTAAACTTATACACGTTAATTATTAAGGATGACAATAAATAAACTTGTTTACGTAATATAAAATTTAATAGAATTTTGTAGTATGTAGAAATATTGTTAATACGTATTTGTTTGTAAAAAGTGAATTTTTGAAAAAGAAAAAAAGACGAGATAACCAATCAGGTAAGAAGAAGAAAGTTGGACCAGTCTCGTAATTAAAACGTAGAAACGACATTTTTCGACGTACCATCGTCTTGCCGTTAATTAAACCGAGGTTGGCTACGTGTTGGTACCCGGCGGGAAAAGAGAGACAAGAATGAGAAAGAACTGGCGATAAAGGAACGGTAATAATATTATCCCTACCCCCAACGGAAAAAGAAAAGGTTCTTGACTTAACTTAAAGAACACCGAGGGATTGTAACCGCTAATACTTTAATAGATTCGTTAATACCTTTTACTCGAGCCTCCGAGTAATTATTTTTAATTAGATATGTATTACAACAATCTGGGCTAACAATAAGTGTTTGGAATATAGCGTTAGTTTATATTGTAATTCGGTACGGATCAAATCTAACAGGGAACATGCTTTTGCACTTTGGGTTATATTCCCAGAGCAGATCGTTGATTGTCATTTTGCATATGCCGATCAATAATGTATGCCGATTGTTAATGCCACATCAAAATTATCGGTTCTTGCTAACGAACATTACCGTACGAGAAATTTGATCGAAGTATAATTCTTCGATCGATCGCATGTCATAAAATTCGTATATCTTTCATTTAGATTATTTGGATTATTCGTTACAAGTATTAAATTAAACACTAAACTTATCCCATTGGCGGTCAAATGACCGCGTCCTGTATTTTGTAAAAATAAAAATATACCGTGAAAATGCATAAAATGTGAATTATTCATTTCCTAACAAAAAAAAATATTTTCTTAACTATCATCCAATTGGCTAAAAATTCATTCTTTATTAAGATATATATATATTTTTTTTTAAGACCACTCATGGTAGACAATAGATATACATGAAGTGTCGGTAGGTTTAGTGATAGATATTTAATCGATATCATTTAAATATGTAGGAAAGGCTAATTCATTTTATGTAACATGTTATTTAATGTTATCAAAATTAGTTTCAGGGTAACCAAAGTATATGAGAAAAGGAATGACTTGCCTAAACGCTTAACCGATGACCCCGATATCCTGGATATTTATGAGACGAATCTCCGGATTTTGGAGGGTTGAAGTGGAAAAAGGCCATCCTTCATAAGGCTTCATATTTTTCCAAGGATCGTCTTGCATAAATCAAGGGAGTAAAATCAATTTCGCGTTTTCCACGAACCACCAGAGGGCTGCCGTTATTTGCTAGGCACGATTTCAAGAGGGAGTGAGAGAGAAGGAGAATAACTATAAGAGAAAGAGAGAGAGAGAGTGAGTGTGAGTTGGGCAACGCGATGTTAGAACGTACACGAAGAGTTGAATAAACCGTCGTTCACCGTAATGGCGGCGTACCGCTATAAGGAGGCTGTTCTCTTACGATGAACGTGCTGGCCCTGGGCCACGCTAAGATAGATCTCTGTTCCGTGACGTGTTTGTCGAGTCGCGTGACGTACCAAGCAGCATCCATTACTTTATGAACGCTGCTTGCTTGTATATACTTCTAGGTAGAAGGAACGAATCTTCGCAGCATCAACATTGGACCCTCTTCCATTCCATCCTTATTCTATCCTCTTATTTTCCATCGGCTGCCAATGGCTAGTAGATCGATTTATTTCACTTTGAAGTTATCCACAAATGAACTTCTGGGTATCTCCCATGTCCGTTAGTATCTTGGGAAAGAAGACTGACTGATGCAAATGATTGAACCATGATTCGACATAGAAATTAACGTTCGTTAGACGTAACGTAGGGAGCTTCTGATCATACAGGTTAACATACCGTAAGGTCTAATCAAGTCAATCTTTCAACATATACTTATAATTCTTTCTTCTTCTTTTTCGTTTCCTTTTCCTTTTTTTTCGAGTAATTGATCTTTTTTAATTGATTATAATTGACGTGATATCTATATGATAAAACAAATGTTTCGTGTCAGAAATCGGATCTTCTTTCTTTTTTTTTTTTAGACATTAATCGTTCTTTGCTAATCGATACAATAATAAGACCCTAAGGAAAACGTGTAACCTGTTAAGTCGTTCATTTTCTTACTTTCATGATAACGGAGATATCGTGAGAAATTTACTCGAAGTCACATATTCGCGTGGAACTATCACACGTATACTAGCAACTAACGCGTTCGTGGGATCCTCGAAGGCAGATCTACGATAGTATGTTAACAGCAGGAGTCTCGGTCCATAAGCGTTAGCTATCGGAGTTCCCATTAACCTCGATGGTTACGAACAACTCCTTCGAGTATCTTTTTTCTTCGATCTAACACCTTTCACGGGAAGAACAACCTTGTTTGTTGTTTGTCATTTACCTTACACAAGAGACCTTTTTTTTACTTTGATTAATCAGACTGGATTGCTTGCTTATGTGTGATCGATAGATCAACAAGATTTATCTTATTATTTTTATTTTGAATTATGTTTTTATGATACTTGTTTGGGTTGCAAAAATTAACACAAAAAATGGCTAAACATTCTACTACTTTATTCTATTTTTTGATTCGCGATTGAAAACATAAGAGAAAACGACGATGACACCGTTACCGAGTGAGATCGAGAGAGAAATCTAAAGAGGAATCGAGAAGAAGATCGAGAAAGAGAACGAAAGCAAACTCGAAGATCCTCGTCCCGCGATATCGTCGGGTCACGACCCCGACGTCTATTTGTTATTGTAATCTGCATCACTATGGATGAGACACGGATAATGGGCTCTTCGGATTTGTTGGGTCAACCTCGAGAAGGGAAAAACGGATCCGTGGTCATGGCACTTTCTGAGTACATGTACTACCTACATACATATACATATTTACGTTTCATCGATATTCAAATTTCATTTTTCTCGACAATCTAAAATCTCCTCTTGAATAAAGAAAGAAATAAAACTATGATCGAGAAGAAAGTGATCGAGTTAAATTTGATTATCAATTTTCTATAAATAGTTATGGTAAAAACGTTTGATATGAGATTTCATTAAAATTCTTTAACGTTAGAAGATATATTTTAATTCATAATCAAGATTTCTTTTGATTAATCATAAATTTATCATTAGATTTCAGTTTTCTTTACAATCTCGAATTTCTTTCTCGAAGAAAGAATATAATAGAGAAGTTTGATAAGATAAAAGAAAATGTACGAGATAAGTTAGATTATTAATTAAAAATTATAAATCTTATCTACGAAGGTTGGATAAAGTTTATCGGAATGGAATGGAATGGAATGGAAAATGTTCTTTAACGATTTCGTTCAATTCATAATCGAATGTTCTTCCGAAGAAGCATAAATTTAGTTTTACATAACGCACGCGCTATAATTTCCTTCTTATTCACAGTCCGATACACAAAGAATCGAATTGCATTTTGAGGCTTGCACTCGTGCGTGAGTTACGAGGAAGGAAAATCAATTGCCGGAGGGTAGAAGGATATAACTAGGGAACCACAGGACATGGGTCGACGAGTATTGCAAACGCGCATTGTCGGCGTCTTACCGAGTACGATGAAGCTGCACATCTATTTCATTTCAATGGAACTTCTCTTATCATAAATCATGATTTATTGCCATCAGGTTTATGTGTAGATATGTACGTGTGTAGAATGTATTTCTATATAAATGTATAGTTATATATAGATATAGATATATATATATATATATATTGAATAGTAGTACCAATTCGATATTGTACACGAACGCGTCGACGAAGATTACTCGAGCTACTGACTACCTCTCGATCCCCTCAGGGATATGAGAAGCTTCTAACTTCCGCGTACATTTAATCGAAACCTTTTCTTTTATCATAGTTATTTTCTTTAGCACGTGAAACGGTCGAGTCACGAGCTATCTTCGATTCTGGACCACACGTACACTTGAGTAACGATCAATTAAAAACTTAGATTGTTTTTTAACAATTTCTTTAAAATAAATATTTAAAAAATATAGATACGCGGCGATGAAGTTCTTAATCCACGTTTAAAGTATAATCACATTTTTGCAAATAATTTTGTCACTGTCTAAAACAAAATAATAGAGACCATTGAAAGGATAAAATCTATGAAAAGTAATGAAAAATTATTTTCCAATAACTTCTTGTGTGCCAAGAAGTATGTTTATTCTATATAAAAGAATAAACGTGAATTTTGAATACGTTAAAGAGTTATTTTATTTCTAAATGGTCTAGTGACTTTTCGGCTGAATTTAATGTAAATATATTGTAATATCACCGCAGATATTAACGTAAAACAACAAGAAATTACTTCCGATTTAATAATGGAACATTAAACAAATAAGTAAACTTTAGATTTCGTATATAATTAATATTCTCTCTTTGAATATGCGCTCGCAAAGCACGTAATTCACTTAACGACCTCTCGACCAAGACCAATGTCAAAAATTATTAACAAATTCCAAGCACCTGGAAACGGCCTTTACGTTCTATAACCTACGACAACTTAAACCCGCTCGTAATAATATATGAAATACAATTGAAAACATTTTTACATTGATATTTGAATTTAACCCTTTGTCGTCATTTTACTAACGCTACGAGGTTGGGTTTTTCAATGTTATTGTTAATTAAAAACTTTACAAAAATTTATTACTACTCTTTGAAATTTCTATAACATATTATATTATCTAATAGTTTAAATTTAATTATATAAATTTAATTTAAAAATAAAAATAATTATTCAAAGACAGCAAGAGACCCACGGTACCGATGGAAGATTAACGTTTATACGTATCACAGATATTTTTCTGACATTAATGAAAATTCATCAAAAGATAATTAAAAGAAAAAAAGAAAAAAATATAAATTTTGTAGTATCCAAAATATATTCGTTCGTCGCTATTCGAAGAAACACGTGCTTTTCCGTGGATCAACTCCAATTAAGGTTTTCCAATCTTTTACGAGGAAAGAAATCGATTATAGGACGATAGCCTCGGGGAGTCGATTCACGTTCTTAAATTCACGATTCTATGAGGATACGGAATTAAACGTCTCGATTGGACTCGTTACTTTCTAAGGTCGTTCAGCTTCGAGGATCAAATGCTGTTCTTGTTGAAGAAGGACAACGAGTCTCTGGTTTACGCGAGCACCAAAATTAGCACCAGTGAAATACGTTCCTTTCGGATCTTCTTCTTCTTCTTTCTCTCTCTCTCTTAGCTTTTTCTTCTCATTCCCCGTGTTTTACGATTGAGTAGGCACAAAATGAGAATTCCAAGATTTCTAGCATAGAATAGAAATCGACTTCTAAAGGATATTGCAATCTTTTCACGATTTAATGAATATGTAACTGACAAACACGATCTTTTCATCTCCCATTTGAAAAACACAAAAAAAAAGAGATAGATTAAAAAATTAATAAGTTATTTTTATTTTTAATTAAAAATAATACATGTACTGCGGGCCTGAGTTACATTTTGTTTTTTCTTATATTTACTAGACGTAAGAAAAAAAGAAAAAAGAACAACAACGCAATAACCGATTTTCATCAATTGAATAATAATAAACATATTATTTAAATAAGTAATGAATTACAATATAATTCGCAATTGCGAATCATAATATTTTAAATATGTTTGATAGAGAGAGAAAAAAAAACAATTAGAACTAAATAACTAATTTGATTACTTACTGTTACATAAATTTACCATTCTGAGAACATAATCTTTAGGTTTAATCAGATCGAGAATACCGATAACAGTAACGGTGATTGAACACAGATGAGAGTTTCATCGAAATAAAGTATTTCTAAGGCAGAAGGCTAAGAAAATATCATTTCCCCCTTGATGGCGGATTTAAGAAGGGTCGATTTGATATGAAGGGATAAAGAGGAAGGTCGAATAGCTCGATAGAAGTTCATCGCGAATTGGAGAGTGGCGAAGGGACGATACGAAAATAATACGTTCCCCCGACTTGCATTTTCTCTTTTATATATAGTATCTACTTTCTTCTTACATACCTAGTACTTACTTATCTACCTACCAACCTACCTAGAAGAGGGCTAGCGAGTTTTGAGGATTCCGATATCTTCCATTTCATTTCCAATCGAGATACCCCAATAAGAGAAGTTCAAGCTTTCCCAATAAGCAAGTCGTCGGCTCCATGCTGCACTGATCTTTGCACAACGTTTCTAGAAAAGGTTATAGTATAAAAAGAGTAGGATACAGGAAAAGTAAACTAGGAATTTTATGAAATCATAAAGTTTCGAGATATTTCGGGATAAATCGACGAACAAATTTTATATTAAAAAAAAAAAAAACATCGTATTTCTTGGCGAAAAAAAAACATGACGATTTTAATGCAATGAATTTAAATAATATCAAAGTACCAAATTATTAATTGCTGCATCTAATAGTTATTGAAACAAAGAAGATAAATTAAGAAACAAGTTATATGAAAAATTTCCAAATTCAAAAGGATGTTCTGATAGAGAGAAAAAGGAGGGATAGAATAATAAAGAAGAAATAAAAGAAAGGAATTCTTATGGAGAATAGAATAAAAAAAAATGACGCCGTAAGTCTATTGGTGAACGGATCACGAACAGTAGAATATTTTTTCGATTTAGGTCGTCTGTATGTATCCGTGTAAGATACTCTATTCCTCCTTTCACCGATGACAATAGGAAAGGCCAATAAAGTCGAAATTCATAGAATTCTTCGAAAATGGCGTCCAAGATCCTTCGAGCTTTTGTTCGAGTGACGAAATATCCGTTTGTGCGGGAGAAAAAAGATGAAAGATTTCTCTTTGGAAATATATAAATCATTTATAGGATAATAGTATAATATATACATTTATTATAATATTCAAAGAAAAACATATTAAGAATCCATTTATGCATTTTCATATTGTAATTTAAAACAAAACTAAGGTAAGTAAAAATTTGCATGGTTTTTCTTACGAATACTGAAATAAAATCTAATTCTTTCTTACAATTGTGTTTAAACGTAGTAAATAAATATGAAATAAAATGTAATTTTCATGTTATTATATATTTATAGGGGTATCTAAACGCGTTTCACAAATCATTAAATTATTTTCAAAATTTTGTTGCAAGAAGTAGATGATACAATATTCATTGTTTTTAGAATACTTTGTATAAAATCCTAAAATTTCAAATAAATGAAAATATACGTGAGAGAGAGAGGAAAAGACTAAAATATTAATATCGTCGTTTTGTTCGATCGCATTTCGGATTGCAAAGCATGCATTCCACGAACGATTGAAGCCGGATATACATTCGGTTTCCAACTATATCGCAAGGAAAGTCTAGAAGAGGAAGAGAGAGGGAAGAGAGGAAAAGAGCAAAAGGATATATATATATATATTTCATCCATCCTTCCCCTCTCGGCTTTTAATCCGATTAGGTAGAAAAAAGTTTGATACTCGGTGGCGATGATGCTCAGATATAAGCTCTAATCCCTTTTTCGGCGTACGACTGAACGGATTTGCTGCTTGCGTTTCCAACGATATCGCCACTATTTCCGCTGGTATATACCACGAAAGACGATCATTGCTATGGTGTCTCGAATATATGCCGGTTTACTTGTTCGAGACACATTTTCTAACTGGTACGACCATTCATATATTATCCATATATGTAACATTTATATATCGTTTGATATTATCGAAATGAAACTTCTTTCGGTAGGGTACCAACAATTTTCAAGCGACACAAAAAATAAAAGGTTTTTGATAAAAGCGCGTTATTTCAGTAAGAAGGAGAAACGGGAAAATATCGATCGGACAAGACTTGTGAGGAAACGATAGGAGAAATACGAGACAGCAACACGCAACGGGCACAAACAATTTAAACCACGACACGAAAAATACAATAATGTCATTGATAAGAATGATTTAATAATAAGTTGGAGACAAAAATTTGAACTCGTTTTTAGAATAAAATTTTTTACATTTCTTCCTAATTAAATTATATTATTAAAATGAATTTGTTAGAAAAATAAATGTAGAAATGAAGACCTAACCTCCAAAAACAGAAACCTTTTCGCGGTGAGACCAGGGTAATTGAGATTATTTGCGTTTTCATTCATTTTATTGTTATTAATATTGTAACTTAAGTATTTTTTCGAGCTAATGGCTATGCTAAATTTTATCTAAATTTATTTACATGTTTAGTTATTATTCACTTTCTTTTAATACATCTGACACGTTGATTTTTTTTTTAAATAATTAAATGGAACACTTACATTTATCCAACAATTCGTTAAAAAATCAAATGTATGTATATATGAAATAAATATTTTAAGCATATTATATGTGTATGTGTAGAGATACTTTTAATAATTTTAGTTTTAGGGTACAGTGTAAATGTGCAAAAAAACATTAATTAATAATCTAATATAATTCAATAAAATTATTAGTTTACTTAGTTTCACTTTAGTCGCGCGTTGGTTCCAAGCATTTGACTTTATTTCGATTTTAATTAATAATTATTTTATGTTATTTTATTTGTAATGAAAATTATGTATACTCAGAGATAATAAAAAATATTTAATTTTTCGTTTTAATCTTTTATCGTTTATTTTATTATCATATATTTTATAGTAATAGTATCATTGATTATTGTTTGTGTTTATGTTTATTGTTAATGATAATTAAAAAAAAAAAAAGAATATTTATTTCTAAAGCTATATCGTTGAGTTCATTGTTGAATAAAGATAATATATCGCAGGAAAAAGAAAGATTAGCTGTTGAACTGACGAAGATCACGTATTACATTCAAGAAGTGATCGTAGCGGGCTCGAACAAACGACCTATACCGAAGCATGTAATTTCGTTACTCGGAGGACGAGGTTTCGCAAACACGAAGTTCTTCCTTGGCAGAGTTGCATATCGATCTTGTGCTATCAAAACGTTTAGAGATAAGCGGAGAGATATTCATGAAAAGTGAGAAGATAGAAAGAGAGGAAACGAGTATAAGAAAATATTACGTTAACGAATCCATGATTTCAAATTTCGCGAGATCTAAATTTAACGTTTAATTATTCATTTTTTCAATTTCTTTTGTATTTGTTCATAGAATTTAATTAACCCGATTTAGTCTAACATTAATTACAATTAAAGCTTGTAAGGATAAGATATGAACAAAAATTGATACGTATAAATGTTACATCCCTGTCAGACATAATCATTGAAAGTTCACTGTATAAGATTTTACGTGCGAATGGTGAAGAAGATCCTGCGGCCTTTTCCTGGAGAAGGACCACGAAAAATGCTTCGAGCGGTCAGCAGGTGCAATTAGATGCTGCAATAAGATAGCCATTAATAGCGACCGCGACGTCACGTAATTATAGTGATCGCATCAGCGAGTGGAGAATCATAATCCAGAAAGGTAGACTCGTTCTTAAAAAATCTTCGAAAGAGAAAGAGAAAGAGAGAGAGAGAGAGAGAGAGAGAGAAAGAGAGAGAGAGATTGTTTCAGTTTGACAAAAACAAAACTTAAAAAAATTCATATTGTTACAATCGATGGAATCGATATTGTGGTACAATTACAAAAAAAAAAAAAGGAAAACAAAATCATAATTGATATCATGATTCTATCTTATAAACGAATTAACTTTCATAATAATAACCCAATCTCTTCAAATACAAAAGATAATAATATAATTTATCGATATATTTTATATATGATTTTTAATATTTAAAATTCATCAACGTGAGATTGGTATTATCGTTTAATTAAAATCAACTAAATACGGAATTAAATGATAAAGGACATTTCAAGGGGAGATAAAAGAGATAAAAATCATCTCGCGAAGGGGCCAAGTCTATAATTTATCTTAGTCGTCGAGTGGTTTCACGGAGTGTCACTCTCTTCCTTCCGGTAACTCGCGAAAATGTAAAAGAAATCCGCGTACTTTTCTTTTTTCATCTTTCTCTCTCGTCGCGTAGAAAAAAAGACCTTCCCAAAAAAGCAAACAAAAAAATAAAAAAAAAAAAGAAAGGCAAGGAAGAAAGTCTTTGTTTCTCTCTTACTCTTTCTCGGAAGAAAAAAGGGATTGTTTTTTTTTTAATATAAAAAAAAGAAAAAATCGTTACGCTGGCTCAGACACGGAAGCTGGAAAGCTCGCAGGACACGGCACGGCGACGGTGTTTCATTACTTTTACCAACTCATTGTTCCTCGTGCGCGGAAAACGCGGCGCGTAACATAATTCATATCTAAACTCAAGTTTAATCCAGCTCTCGAGGCGGTCCACGGTGACCGGACAAAGTTACGAGTTCCCGTAGCGATACGAAACGAACTTGTCCTCCGACGAGGATTACTCGCTTTGAAAGTCGAATAACTTCCCTCCTGTCGTGTCCTCTCTCATTACTTTCTACAATTTTTCTTTTCTTTTTTTTTCTGTGCAGCCCTTTCGTTCGTTGATGAGTATTACATCCTTCTAACCTCCTACCATTCCCCCTCTTCCGCCCCCCACCTCCTCCTACCCCTACTCCAACCTTCCACTGCCACCCCCATTTCACTGACACTTTGAAGTAATCCGAACAAAAGTCTAATTAGTTCTCTGTGCGAAGTCAAATAATATTATATATTATAATATATAGTGTATTCTCATTCTGATGAAAAATTATTTCGACAAATTAAATATCGAGAAAAAGCGTGTCTTATTCTTTTCTTCTTATTTCTTTTCCTTCATCTTTTTCTTTTGCGGAATGAAAAAGGATAGAAAATCTCGAGTAACAGTCGATTAGGATTATTTTCTTTATGGTCATGAACGTATCAATGATTCGAGACGCTCATCTTGAACAGACAATGATCGTGGGAGCATTTTGCTTGAAAGAGAGAGAGAGAGAGAGAGAAAGAGATAGAATGAGAGAATGAGAGAGAGATAGAGAATCTAAACGCCGGACATCAAAGCTTGATAACGCAGAGTTAGACTAAATCGAGCGGAACACGTGCGAACGCTTTATCGCACTGATTCACCACCGCTCGCTAATGTCAGTGATCTTCAGTAGGTTCGTGTGAAAATGATCGCGACGATCAAAGCCGATGATCGACGTACGTGCACAAGGAAAAGTACATCCTTAAATCGGACGGATGATCGCTTCGATAATTTTGAATAACCGTATACGATTTACGTTTTATATACATACCTATAACCATTATCATACCTAAGAATAATACGAGCGCCATTGTTTGTTGTCTATTTTTGCTGATTACTTCTCATTTTTTTTGTTCTTCTTTTTTAACTTTCGTATACCTATGGGAATAACAAGGCGTCGTCAGAGTTTTACTTTATATTTTTCATTTTTGAATTCAACGTTATTTATTGTTTTTCTTTTTGCTCATTTTCACGTATAGGAATAGTTTCGCGTCATCGATCCTTTTCTCTATTTTTTCTTTTTAAATTAAATATTTTTTCTTTTTTATATCGTCGTATATATAAAAATATATAATTATAACAGTTCAAATATTTTTTTCTACTCTTTTTTTGTCTTCGTATTATCGTACACCATCCGATACATCGGCCCATTAGCTCAGTTGGTTAGAGCGTCGTGCTAATAACGCGAAGGTCGTGGGTTCGATCCCCCCATGGGCCAATTTCTTTTTTTTCTTTTTTTTCAACATTTATACAAAATATAAAATATACAGATTATATTGATCGAAATTTACAATTTTTGTAAATGGTATAACCCCATTAAATAAATTACAGTTTCCATCAGGTCACTAATATCAACTAACGTGGGCACGGTTAGTAAAATGGATGGGTGATTCGTTCGAAAAAAAACCATTTCAATCTATTCTCATATATACGAATAGCTCTGGTTATTGTTATTTTTTTTTATATTATTCTTATTTTATTAATATTTTATTTTTCGGTATTATTAATAGTAAATAAATCGTAAAAATTTATATCATATTCTCATATGATATTATTTTACTTTAAACAGAAGTATGCATTTCTAGGCGTAATGAGATGAAATTGGTCCTTTGAAAATAGCTTTGAAACACGAAAGCAGAAACGTGCTTGGCCTAATTTACTCGCGATGAATCAATTATATCTCTATAGAGGTGAAACTCCGATGCGAGTAGAAACCTTTAAAACTTTATCACGCGTATATTTTATCGATTACGTTAAAATACGAATGTACGCTGGACAAAGAGAGGGAGAGAGAGAGAGAGAGAGAGAGAGAGAGAGAGAGAGAGAGAGAGAGAGAGAGAGATTCATTACGGGAGATTGATTATAATCAAAAAAGATCGATCACGAATTCCAGTGTCCTTCGTAAATCGAATACCTGATATTTTATCTAGCAATACATTTTGTGTAAATAGGATCTACCATTCCCGTTGAAATTCCATTAAAATATAGCCAACGCTAATGTACTTTTAACGAGCACGAACTAAAGATCGGACATTCTCAGACTTATTTCGTTTATTTTTTTTCTTTCTTTTTAATTTATTCATTTAATTTTGTTTGTTGCTGAGATATCTTTATCATTATTTTTTATCAGTGAACGTTTCATGGACGGGCAAAAATAAATATTAACATTTTGTGCAATTAATATAAATTATCATGTCATTTTTAATAACTTCACAAAAATATTCATGTTATTTATAATAATTATAATAATATAAAATAACACAGAGAACTATACAAATATTTTAAATTGAAACACGTTCGCACAAGGATTAAAATTCTCATTCTTTTGGCACGGGGCCGACGCATCTTCCTCTTCGTGCTGATCGTATCGATACTTGGAAGTAAAGACCGTAAGAATATAGAGAAAGAAAGAGAGAGAAAGAGAAAGAGAGGCATAATTCGTTTCCGAATATACTGGGTGATCAAAAAATAACAATCTCTTTTCAATCTGCACTTTGAGAAAGATCGAGAGTAATAAATTAAGAGATTTAAAGAAAGAGGAAAGAAAAAGAAAAAGAAGATGTATTCACGATTAAGATGTACCGAAAGAATAGCTATATTTCGAGAAGAATATTACTCTTAATGTTACTCTTAATGTTATTCTTATAAAGGACAGAGATAGAAAATCGATCGAATACTCGGGTCACGAGAAATTACCGTAGCGTGCACCAAGTTGAATATCAATGCACTCGGAAATGTTGTATGAAAGAAAAAGAAAGAGAGAGAGAGAGAGAGAGAAAGAGGAAGAGAAGGAGAGAAACTTGCTCTTACAATTGCAGTAATCTTTGGATAATCGACTTTCCAATTGCATTCATAGATACCTTCGAGGAATCTAACATAAGAGCATTCAGTATGACGACTATAATGTCTGCCACAAAGTATCTTCCTTAGAAATGCTATCCAAATTATAGTATATATATATATTGAAAAAAAAAAAAAACAAGAAAGAAAAGAGAAAGATCATTTAACGTTATCAGAGTTAAACTTTCTCGGAAGAAATATGAGAATGTTTGTTGAATGTTTTACCTTGAAAATAAATGTATATAGACCTGGAGCTTTTAAGAAGAGTCGATATCACTTTGGAAAGAGCACTTTAGTCACACCTGCTTTCGATCTTTCTGTCAGAATCCATCATTGTTGCTACTTATGGTGCCGAAGCATGTAGCTCTTGGTGTTTCTAACCGTACAACGCGTTGTCATTAGAGGCGTCGTTAGGAACAGCTGTGTTTTACATTGTTCCTTGATTTCTCGCCATCTTGAGAAAGCTACTTCCTTCTCTTCTTCCTCCTCTTCCTCCTTCTCCTCTTCTTCTTCTTCTTCTTCTTCCCTTTAGCCCTTTACCACTTACCCAACCAGCCCATCTATCGCGTTATCTCTTTCCCTTATCCCTCAGCCGATTCAAAATGAAGTGTATCGTTTGCTAGGAGAAGATGGGAAATGGGATCTAAGCGTTAACCGATAATGCACACACTATCGACTTGAATTTCCACGTGGGACACTTTACTTCCCTGACATATTGCTCTTTGGTTAAGGGTAAGGTGAGGATACCTTCTCGAAACACGATCGTGAAAGAGAGAGAGAGAAAGAGAAGTCTTTACATCGCGGTTTCCGTTTTGGGTTGAAAGCACCACGACGGTAGCGAGATGACATACGACCGCTCGTAAAACATTGTGAGAAAGCACCTTAAGGTTCGTAACTTGCTTCCGGAGGTATAGTCTTCTTCGTCGGGATAGAGGAGATTCAAAGATGATGCTGAAGAGTAAAGATTCCCTATATGCAAATATTTTGTTGTTTCTTGTGCTTTCTTTTTCTTTATGGTTTTCTTTATTTTCTTTTCTTTCTTTCTTTCTTTTATTGTAACCTGTAGTACGAGGTAAAGAAATCCTTATCGATTGGTACCAACACCTGCTTGTAAAAAGATGCGATAAATTTCTCGAGGATTTAAATCTCTTCAAAAGAATTTTAACATGTGGGTGTTTTTCTTTTTTTTTTTTTTTAATTGGAAAGTGAAAATTATAGAAACGTACTGGGTCAGAATATATGTTTGAATTATATTTGTTATTATTTTAAAAGAAGAAAAATAAAATCAAAAAAGAAACAAATAAATGCTAAATTTGTTGCAAAGTTTTATTGAATGATTAGAAACGAAAAAGACAATTCAATGGGGTAGTATTACGAGTAAGATCTATCAGCGATTTACGTACAGATAGTTTGAAGTTAGTTTGCGTGATTCGCGATAGTAAAACAGTGGTAGCCAGCCATTCACGGTATTTTCTCTCATTTCGAACGGCACGTGAATGCCGTTAGTACTAATTCCAAAGGGAACGGCTATGTTCACCAGTGATATTCGAGAAAACAAAAGTACCTGAAACTGCGATACCACCCATTTTCTTTTTTTTTCGATTATACTACGTGCTCACGACATTTTAACTCGTTTATCGTTGCCTTCGTCGTGAAAGGAACAACTAAAATAAATAAAAAACGAATAAGAAGTAGGAGTAGAAAAATTTCGTTTAGTCTGTGGACGACTGTTATATTTCTCGGTGCTAATCTACCCTATTCTTCGAGAGATAAGAAAAAAAAAAACATTAAAATGAAATGAATAAAGCTGATAAGGAAAATCGAGTAACGTTCAGGTAAGGTTTATTGATAAAAGTATAACGATGCGAATTGATTTTAAATAAAAACCAATGGTCCTTGATTTCTACATTTTTATAATCTTTTCGAACTTACAATCAAAGATTTTAAAGTATTATAAATTCTGATTATTGTGGATTTTAAAAATCTTTCAAATCTAATTTAAAATCTTTTTTTATTATTATTAATATTATTATAGGTATGCACGAATAATTATAAAAAAATTATATAAAAAATATAATCTCTCTGTTTGACATTGATATTCTATAAATTTGAATATAGATTAAAATTGTATATTAAATAAATATGCAAATAAATAAAGTATCAATTACTATATATATACACTACCAGACAATAACTTTAAAAAAAAAATAAAAATAAGAAAAAAATAATATCTTGAGTAATTCATTCAAAAACATTAAATTTTATTATTATATGAATATAATTACTAAGAGTATTTAATTTGTAATATTTAAGTATTAAAGTATAAAATGAATAAATTTCATCAGTCAGCATTATCGAACGCGTACTATAAACACACATAACAAAACAATTTTAATCAAAGCTTTTTCTTTCTCTGTATTTGTGTATATACAGAGCGTATAAAAATTGTAACTTACAATGGTTGTTCCAAAGCCTGAGGGCGCGATACAGGAAAAATTGAGGAAACCTTCCTTGTTTTTATCACCTGACCCAAGGTTTTAAACTAAAGTTAATGCGGTAAATGACATTTTCGTTAGCACTCAAAGAAGAGTTCATCTCGAGCGAATATCTACAATTTAGTAGTCTCTATCTCTCTCTTCTTTCATTTCTTATTTTTCCTAGAGAAATAAAACAAAAACAGAAATGAACAACAACGAAACAAACGTGCTCTTTAATGCTCGTTCCTTCAAAAGTATACAAAAAAAGAAAAAAAAAAGAAAAAAAAAACAGGAACAGGAAGAGCGCCGTGTTTTAAAAAATTTAACAGGATAAAAAAGAAGGGAAGGAAATTAAGATTGAAAAAAACTTAAGTAGATCAACGAAGGGAGCGAAACGATTTAAAAAAAAAAAAAATAAATAAATAAAAAGAAATTCGATCGAGATGAGTGAGATGTTAGTTAATTCGTTCATTCAAAAGAGAAAGAAAAAACGAAAAGTGAGAAAATTGTTGAAATTTGTTTGGTTCAGTAGAAAGGAGAAAGTAGGAAAAGGAGAAGGAGGAGGAGGAGGAGGTGGCAATAGCACGTGGAGGCTTCAGAGGAAACGTTCGAGGTTCGAAAGAGGATTTAATTCAATTTGAGGAGGAAGTTATCTAGATACTCGATAACGATTCTCGTATTTCGAAAGTAGCCAAGCCTTTATCTTACGCTCCTTTAGTCCGAACTACCAAACGCTTACTCTTCTATTACTCCTCTTTCTTTCTCTTCTTTTTTCACCTTTTATTTTTTTTTGATTTTTTCCTATCTATTTTTCTCTTTCGTAAGGTCAAAAGAGGATTTTCGACGAAATCGATAAAGTTTTCCCTCATTTTTTTTTTTCTTTTTCTCTCTCACTACGAGCCATCTCCACTGCGATTACCAAACCTTTTCAATGTATATGTGTGTGTGTATGCGCGCGTGCGTGTGTAAAAGAGAGAGTAAGAGAGAAAGAAAATTCTCTTCTTCAATTTTGTCAGAGATTCTAGACCGCCACGGTCTCGAACGTGGAAAGATTTAATCAACGTTTCTTTGTATATGCGGTTAGTATATGTGTGTGCATGTATGTAAAGAGAGGGGGGAAAGATGTCTTCCTCTACTACTTCTTCTACTTCTCTGTTACTACGATAAATCTCTTAATGACCGAGCTGACTCGAAAATCCGAATTTCCAGTTAGGAATCATCAAGAAGAGAGAGATAGAAAGATAGATAAAGTATGGGAGAGGAAGAGAGAGAAAGAGAGAGAGAAATGGAAGATGATCGTATCGACACCTGCGATGCCAATTTCCGGAAAATATTCTCCATCTCTCTAAAGCCCCCTCCCCTCATCATTTCACTTTCATCCCTTTCTATATATACATATATAGAATATATATCTTTTCGTCTATCGATCCTCGTTTCCATTTGAATTCAGTATAGCAGATATGTATCATGTAGATATACGAAGATTGATTGAAATTGACTGATAGCTAGTTAGATTATCAAATTAATATGTCCAATATGATTAGCTTTGATTTATTATAAATATATTAATAAAATCATACGTTGCTATCGTGTTAAAATGCATAATTCAATTATTTCATGGATTACTTTTTGAATTATATATACTTTAAAGGGTAAATATGAAAATATATAGATATACAAAAAGATTCTTCAAAGTTGGCTGTCAAATATATAGAGACAAACAATGTCGTTTAATTGTCTTAACTATGACAATATTCTTAAATATGTGAATACTTTCGTTTCTTTCGAACAAAAAATTGTCAATATCAGAACAATAATGCCTCAAAAATGAGTATCAGCCGCTAACGATCGTGCAGTTTTGTTGCTGCACGTTGAGTAGAAATACCGCTGCGGAAAACATGCCCGTAGCGAAAGTGTTAATAGTTTGGATATAATGAATCTTATCTTAATATTCCATCGAGAAATCTTCGAAACCATGACTTACTATATACTGAACAATATCACACGGCGTATAGTTATTATAACTGATTGAATAAAATGATTATAAATATTAATTCTTATTAACCAAACTATAGATATATTCAATCAATCTATATTATTATTAAAATGCTGTCTATGGAACGTCTATTTATGATCTTTTTTTTCTTTGAATATTCAGTTTGTTTATTCTCTTTTTCCAGTACCGATTATCCGATTTATTTATCAAAAGGTTTTACCCGTAAATAAATAAATATATAAACATACATTATAGGATAGAGGTAATATATACGTATATATAAAAATAATAAATGATAATTAGTATTGTCAAGTTTTCACAATTAAAAGTAAAAGTTTTTGCTGTATTAATGACATTCCTCCAAGCGATTTCCACCATTTTCAAAGAAGAAAATTTATGTACGATATCCAATATTATCGAGGGAATACTTGGCCATCCAACGACGAGATACCGTCGGTGATTTTCGTATGAAACGAGTACGACGATGAAAAACAGAACATGAGAGAGAGAGAGAGAGAGAGAGAGAGAGAGTGAGAGAGAGAAGCCTAGAGCAATGTTTACGAAGTATATAAAATCGTGGACACACCCGTGGCTATGCATAGTGATGCAAGAGTACCACGAAGTTACAAAGTAACGTTCTCATTTTTACGGGAAAAATTTAACCCTAAATCACAGACTCCGAATTTTTCCCTCGGGGAACAACTTTCTCTCTCTCTCTCTCTCACTTTCTTATTTTCTTTTTTCCTTCCATCCTTCCTTCCTTCCTTCCTTCCTTCCTTCCTTTCTTCCTTCCTTCATAATCTTTCTCTTCCTCTTCATCTTCGTCGGAGTTTCGATCTTTTGTCGTTTGATTTCTCAACAATATTGTTTAACTTTTTCTAACTTTTTCTAACTTTTCTGTTCTTTATCTCTAATTATTAATTATATGTTATGTATTGTTAGTTCTTTCTAACTGTTTCTTACTTATTGTTTCATCTCTAATTATTACTTATATCAGATACTTTTTATTTACTCGTTGCATAAAATATTCCAAGCTTTTTAATGGACGAAAAAGAAGCTCTCGAAAGAAAGATAACAAAATCTCGATGTTCCAAGAGAGTTGAAACAAAAAGAACAAAAATATTCATCCACCCCCCACCCTCATCCCACTCTGCTCGTTCATTAAAATGAAAGAAGAAGAAGAAGAAGAAGAAGAAGAAGAAGTAGAAACCGTCGAAAGGAAAACTCGACGTTAAAAATTATTTTCTTTAATACACGAGATGTTTAAAAAAGAAAAAGAAAAAAGAAAAAAGAAAAAAAAAAGAGAAGAAAATAATAAAAAGTAAAAAAGGAGAGGAAGGAGAAGGAAAAGATAGTAGTTCGAAAGATAATATTTTTCAGTTTTAATGTTTCCCTTTGAAACGTTTGAAAGTAGTGCGTAGATTTGTGAAGGACTCGAGACGAGAGTTTTTTCTCCGAGAAAAGAAAAAGCGAAACGAAGATATTCCTCTTCTTCTTTATCTTCCGTTTTCATTCCCGATCACACCGCCCTCTCTCTTCCGACAATTTTCTCTGGACTAGTCTTGTCCCCATCCTCATCCCCATCCCCATCCCCATCCCTTTCCATGCCCCCGTCCTCGCCCCTCACTCATCTATTCCCCTTCTATCTCGTATTGTGGAAACTTCTCGGTAAAAAAGATTCTCGGTTCGTCGGTATACCATCCGATATCATAGCTAGGATGAAAAGTACTTTACCTCCAATTTACGACCTTTGAATCGCGTTTCCTTTTCTCTGAGACTTTCGCACTTGTACCTATTTAGGTGACACTTGAAACTACTAAATTTCATTACGGAGACGATTCTCGTTGTCTGAAAGAAAAATGCGATAAAAACGTTTGTGCAAACTATTTTAAAAGCTTCTAATAAAAAAAAAGAACAAAATAAGAAAGAAGAAGATTCGCAATATAATTTTCTACGATTACATCCTGTATTATTAAATTAATTTGAAGATCGTTCCCATCTCTCTCTCTCTCTCTCTTTCTCTCTCTCTCTCATTTTTTTTTACTTTTTTATTAAATATGTATTATAAGATAATAATATTAAAATTATATAGACAATATGTGTGTATGTGTGTTAAATTATAATTTATAATAATTTATATTATTATTAAATATTAATTAAAAATATATTTGTATAGAGTGAAATCGAAAATTCATTGATACGAAATTAGAAATACGTAGCGTTAAGCTTGGTAAAGAACGATATCGATAAGGGGAGTAAGGTGTACACACGAGGAAAAGAGTATAAATGGGAAAACCATTGCCGGAAGTAAACTCACGTAATTTAGATCTCGTAACGCCGACAAAGCACGCGGCAACGTTTACCTCGTCCCAGGAGAACGTTCTTTGGTCTTTTTCGTGTTCCCGAGCTTCGTTATCATTTCTTCTTTCTTTTTTTAATTCTTTCTGTCTCTCTCTTTCTCTTTCTCTCTGTCTTTCTTTTTTTCTTCCTCTAGAGAATTAATAGCGAATTAGTTTTCTATCTCTATTTCTCTTTTTCCAGTTAACAACATACTGTTTGTGATCTCGAATAAAAAAAAAAAGAGAACCAAAAGACAATAACAACAACAGAATGTAAAAGAAAATGGGACAAGTTGATACAGCGAAATTATCTGGATATTTTATGTATGTACCTCCATTAGCATGAAATCTTCTAAGTTCATCCTTTAACTATTTATTATCTATATTTAAAATATTACATTTAATCTATAATTTTTTTTCTCTTTTTTACATATGTGAATCATTTATATAAAACTTAAGATAATAATATTTTTTTATTTTACATAATATATGTATGAATCACGTTGAAGTTTTATTTACAAATGTTAAAAAAAAAAAAAGTCAAAGTATATATTTTATCATATTTTTAATATTAAATATTAACATTGGAAAAATTACAAATCCGATCAACGTATCAATTTGTCCTGGTGTTTTTTATTTTCTAATATTTTTTTGATTTTTGTTTCTTTTTCTATAAGAAAATTTTCAAACGGACGATTAGAAATAAAATATTTGAACTATTTCTTTTAAATTTCTTTTTTACATTGAAAAGATAAATCAAACGAAAGACACTGTGCGTTACTGAACTTCCTCTTCCAGTGTCCTGGAACCAAGCCAAAAATAGGAGAAGGAAGGTAATGGTAGGAGCATACGCTAAAAGTAGATCCTTTTTCTTCTCTCGATGTAGCGTCTCGTTTTCGGCATCTTTAGAAACGCCATTCCATCCAGGATCATCCACACGTTCTTTCGAACGCGTTCTCCTGAGAGCACATATCCTTAAATAGGTCCACCCTTTTCTCGTAGAAAGGTGCAACTATATATACATAGATATATATATATATATATACATAGATATATATATATATACATGTATATTTATGTATGTATGTGTGCGTATGTACTGGGTGGACCAGATAAAATGTTCAAAACTTATTTTAATCAAATCTTTCTTTCTTTTAAAAGAAAAAAAAAGAGAAAAAAAATATTTTTATTAAATATCAATTTATCAATAAAAAAAAATTAAGTATTATCAAAATATCAATTAATTTATATTACATATTACTTTTGATAATACTTAATCAAAAAAATCAACATACTTTCTTTTTAACTAGTAATTATAATAAATGTAAAAACGTTAACCTATTTTTAACAATATTAAATATATAATCATAATAAGTTTTAATGAAAGTAATATTCGTGAGATTACGTGAGCGAGTTAGTATATACAGGGTGTTTTAAAATATATAAGAAATATTTGAAAAGTTTCAACGTATTTGAACGATAAAAAAAACTTTGCATATAAACATGTATCCTATTCTAACTTTGTTTTCGAGTTATAGGGAGTATTGTATGATAATATGTAATAATTCTTTCTTCGGACGGATGTAGTAAAACATTGTCAGTGACAAAGATTCTTGGTGGAAGAATAGGAAAAAGTTTTTCGAGTAAATCCAAGCAACATCTGGACATATCGATAAAGTAAGACAGTCATTGGTAAAACATCCGCAAGTTTGTATTCCCGTAAGAGGAAGTAATTTGAAAGATTTCTTTTAAAAGTATAAAAGTAGACATAGTTTATTGAAAATCAAATTGCACTATAACTCGAGAACAAAAACAGACAAATTTAACAAATGTTTGAGCTAACATTTTTATCTTTTTTTTTTTCTCTTGACAATTTGAACTTCGTATATTTCGAAGTAAATTATATCCTTGAAAATATTTCTCATTTATTTTAAAACACCCAGTATATACATGTAAATGTATGTACCTGTATGTAGTATACTTGGTACGGTAATGAAACGGTCTCGGAGACCTTTCGCGTAGGAGGTGAAGCGAGTTTTATCATGCCGAAACTGGAGAAGGTTAGACTAAGGTAGAAGGGAGAAAGAAACTAGCACCGAAGGAAGAAAAAAAAATAGCAGAGCCACGATAACGGCATATTTACCCGTACATACGTAAATGCGTAAATGCATACATACATACATACATCAAAGAAGCAAAGAGGAAAGAACACGTAATGGAATCCCTTTTTAGAGTGCTTGCTTACCAAACTAATTCCTTAATTTCTTCTTTTTCTTTTCCCCTTTTTCTCACCCCATTCAGTTCATGTTTAACAAAAATTTGCATTTTCAAATAGGAAAGATGATTGAAATAAAATTGATCTAATTTATCTATGCACATGTAATGCGTAATAAAACGTACATATTATTTATATAAGTTTGCATAAATAAATATTAAATCGATTTATTAAATATTATTTATATATATAAATATATATTTTCTAATAACACGTATATTAATATAAAACAAAGAAAAACGACACTTTATATTTTCAGGGTAATTTTTAAAGAGGAAAATATTTTAAATAGATATTTGTTAACATGTGTCATTTTGTGTTAGAAGAAAGTTCTTTATTATAAAAAATACAAGAAGAACAACAACAACAAAAAACACAATACTTTGTATACTTTATTAAATTTAAAAGATAAAAAAAGGGAAACATTTTAAGGAAAAGATTTCTCTCTTTCTCTCTGTTTCCCTCGTTAGAAAGACTTTCTCGTGTAGTGCAAAATCGCGTCGGTTCAACTTCCGTTTTAAGAAACGCCATTTTCTTCTTAAATAGACCGTGCGAATAATTAAGTTTTCCGCATAAAAAACAGCGAGATATCTCGTTAATAATACATGAAGCATCCTCACTGGTAATTTCGAAAGACTCAACTTCTTTTCTCCGTTATTTTATATACATTTTCTTAATGGTGTGAGCTGGTTTTTAAATATTTTTTCTCCCCCTCTTTTTTTCTTTTCTCTTTCTATTCCTTTTCCCTATTTTTTTTTTTTTTTCATGGATTTTCAGTCAACTTGTGATATGCTCGGAAACAAGAGACGATCCTATTTCGTCGAAAATACTACTCTTTCTACGTTTTCCAAAAGGTTTCCCAAGGGAGCTATATTTTTCTTAAATTTTTAAAGAAGCAAGAAAACAAAGGGGTAAATAGACAAAGTTTGGAAATAGTGGCACATATATATAAAGTTCTGAAAGATCGATATGTGTTGATGTTGCTACAGAAAAACAAGTTGCGTTCCCTTCTCTTTACTGGAGATCTGACAAGGAAAATTATGTGTTAAGTAAAGTATTGTTAAAAAACCGTGTTAACAAGGGAGACTGAAAGAGTATGCAAGAAAAGGGAGAACAAGAAAAAGTTTCTATGATCAAGGAAAATATCTTTCCAACTATAGAAACAAAATTTTAATGCAACTTCATATTTTTACTCTCTGAATCTTCAGATCGATGCAGTAAATAATAAATAATAATAAATTAAAAATAAAATACTATAATATAATAATTTGGTGCCTTGATATAAATTCATTACACCAAAATCGCCATATTTTCTCGTCAAGGAAATCGACAGTTGCCTGAAAGATAAACCAAAATCGTCGAAAGTAGTTAAACTATTTTCGAAGAATAACACAAATGTATGATTATCTTATTTATAAATATATACTAAATTTGTTGAAAAAGAATCGAATTGATTGCTACATCTATAATACAAATATTTATTATATAACAAATAACTATAATAATAAATCAGAGTTTTCATAATTGCATGTGAATTTAAAATAATAAAAAATTATATTCGATCCTGCCAGGATTCGAACCTGGAATCTTCTGATCCGTAGTCAGACGCGTTATCCGTTGCGCCACAGGACCGTTAAGGTCTGGAATTAAACATAACTAATGGAGTTCCATAAATTATAAGAAAATTGCAGAAAAATTAACTCTAATTGCCACAACACATACATCAGGAGGAACAATATGATGTCACATTACCTTTTACTATCATTGTACTTCATCATATGCGTTATGTTTCACAAGTAAAGCCAAATTACACATTTTGTTGCGTCTCTAATCTTATCTAACTTAACTTAACCATATTAATTTATTCCTTATTGTACCTCGATATGACAAAGTTAGCTATAATTCAATGAAATAAAAATCGGACGCATAAAAAACAATTAATTATTTATCATTAATTAGTTTGCGTGTATCATAGGAGTAACCGGTACATTCGGTATGCTCTTGTTCTGGAAAAAAACAAAAAAAATAGGTTATATCAATAAAGGTCAGAAAATGTTTCATTACTACCAATAAGTCATAAGATTCACGTATGATCTTATTGTTAGTGCATTTCAATTAGATTTATTTGCTAAAATTATGAAACACTTTATTGACATTTCCTCACATAATACGTTCAAAATGTTCACATTCTGCCTGAATGCAGTTCTCATTTTCGTAGCTCGTCATCTACTGTAGTTCCGAATATGCTTCTATTAATGGTAAGTACGATAATCCATTTGCGATTGTTTAATATATTTATTACAACAACATAATTCAGCAGTTACGGTTAAATATTTGAAGATAAGGTTGCAATTATTTCAGATTTCATTCCAGCAAATAAAATAAGCATAGTTGGACTAAATAAAAAATATAGAATTTGTATAGAAAATTAATCAACATTGTAAATTTTAATTAATATTACAAGTATATTTTATATTATGCAAAAATGTTAAAAAAAAAAAGGAAAAAAAGGTTGGCCCATGGGGGGATCGAACCCGCGACCTTCGCGTTATTAGCACGACGCTCTAACCATCTGAGCTAATGGGCCATTGTGACAAGGGTGCTTTAGTTAAAAAACTGATGTCCCATACCTCATTGTAAATATTACATATTTTATAATTATTATCAAAAAAACAATAAAAACTATACTAACTACACACTAAGAACTCGCGATCTATATAATTCAACAATCTTTATCTGTCTGATTGATTTATCGTTTTCGGGCGTTTTTGGGTGTCTGTTATTGACATGACAACACATAATGTAAATCACGTAATTTTTTAGTTACGGAATAATAATGCAACCAATAGCAGAAATACAACATAGTCCCATTTTTTCGAAGAAAAAGCGAAATCTAAATATTTAAATTTTCTCATAATCTTATTTATAACTTTTATACAGAATTTTTATACCTCATATATTTATTAATATAACTTAGATTTTATATAATCTTATTTATAATTTTTATATTTATAACATTTATAAATAAATAAGATATCTTATATTTAAAATTTGACAAGATAAAAAATACCATTTATTTTATATATAAAAAAGATAAAAAAAAAAATTTGGCCCATGGGGGGATCGAACCCGCGACCTTCGCGTTATTAGCACGACGCTCTAACCACCTGAGCTAATGGGCCGACGCACATACACGTACTATAAGATGGTATATTTCCGCGACCTTTAGTTTTATGTCTTTTAGCTTTAAAGTCCGTGGCCAGTAGGCAAAAAAAATTTTATCAAAGTCCAAATTTCGTCCAGTCAATCTCTCATACATACTTACATTACATTAACTTCCTGATTGACGCCATAGGAATCGCTGCTGAACTTAATTAGTCTCCCTCTAATGTAATGTAAGTATGTATGAGAGATCGACTGGACGAAATTTGGACTTTGATAAAAATTGTTTTGCCTACTGGCCACGCGCGAGCCTCTTAAGCTATTTATTTAATATTTATTTAATATTTATTTAAAAAAAGAAAAATTTATTTTTTGTCAAAAAAGCACAATCTCATCAATATTTTCTACGTCCAGGGATTATAAATAAAAAATATTAAATAAAAAAAAAAATATCGGCCTGTGACGGGAATCGAACCCACGACCTCCGCAATAGATCAAGCGCGATGCTCTACCTACTGAGCTAACAGGCCTTATCGAATCTGATTGCTTTAACACATTAACAGCCGCCGACGTACGAGACATTCAACGCCTGAGCGCCGGCACCGTAGCGGCCACTTAACGCCCCAACGCTGATCATTGAATATCCCCAAAAAAAATATTTAAAACATCGGCGTAACCATAGCAAGTTAATAAAAATCGATGTGTAAGATACTCATACCAGCAAAAAAAAATCCACACATCGAGCAAAAACCCGCTTCATCCCGCGGCCGGGACTCAAGCGCAAGACTCGGAAATCCGCGTTTTCGCGGGACAAGCGCTCAAGCGCAAGACTCGGAAATCTGCGTTTTCACGGGACCGGCTGTTAATGTGTTAACCCCTTAGCCTATAACCACGAGTCTGACTCGTGGTAAAGAATTTGTGCCATAAGTGAAAACCACGAGTCTGACTCGTGGTAAAGAATTTGTGCCATAAGCGAAAACCACGAGTCCGACTCGTGATAAAGAATTTGTGCCATAAGCGAAAACCACGAGGAGTCCGACTCGTGGTGAGTATATATTTTGCGCCAGTTTGGGTATAGGGCTGAACAGTTGAAGAATGGGCATGGCGCGCGACGACTCTCTTGTTTATTATGGCACGCACAATTGGCAGATATCGTGTAGGCCAAGGGGTTAAGATAGTATATATTCTAATAGATTTTAATTTGTGTTTATAGAAATAAAAATATTAAATACAAAAGAAAATATATCGGCCTGTGACAGGAATCNTAATTTGTGTTTATAGAAATAAAAATATTAAATACAAAAGAAAATATATCGGCCTGTGACAGGAATCGAACCCGCGACCTTCGCAAATAATGAGCTACCAACTGAGCTAACAGGCTTTGTTAAAAATGTTTACTTTAAGATAGTATATATTCTTACGGGTAAATTCAACCTGTGTATAAAAAATTATGACTAATGGATACACTTATAACTGAACAACTTACATTGAAAAGCTCTTGCGAAAGAAACCAAACTGCAAGGTGAATAAAAATCACTTCGTTGACGTACCTGTAGGAAATAACAATTGCTAAATCTAACTGTTGGTAATATTTGTTTATAAAGAAAAGAAAGAAAAAATAAACACTATCTTTAAGATCTATTATCGGACCAACCACAGAAGAGATTTGTGGTTCCCATCCAAAACGAATTCTCATCCACTACGAAGGTCAATTCAAAGGAACGGTGAGGAGAGAGTCGAATTGAGTTACCACCCAAGTAGTAGAATTTGTCGTTGATTGTTCGTGGTTTCGAAGATAGTTTCAATGGTCTCTAAAGTCGTCCTGCACCTTCACGGTGATCCTGATCGAAGCAAACTTACAACAGGCAGTGCACAAATTGCATCGACCGAATGCAAGAACCACTAATTATCTCGTTTCTCTTATTGTATTCTAATGGCAAGAACAGGCTCTTTCGAAATACCGTATCCTTCGTCGAACGCCAACAACTTTATTACCATTTGCATATTAACGTAACGCATAAATAAAATCGATGAAAATATTAATAAAAATTTTGTATCTACAAATAAATCTTAATTATCCTTATTCTGTGTGCATAAAATTGTCTTAATATTTGGGATAATATTATATTAAATTTCATCATCTGATAAATATTTATTAACTACCTTTAATATATATATAGTTACAATATATACAGATACAAGTGTCTTAATTAATTTTCTATTATATTAATATTTATCGTTAAGTATGCATCTACAGTGGCGATTTACATCATTCAAGTACAATGTTCAATTTACATAAGACCCAAGACACGCTACTGATAATAAAATTATTAATAAGCATGAGAGGGCGGCTCTCCAATCGAACTTGGAAAATTTAAGAGTAACTGCTATTACTTATACATTTCTTTGAGTTACGTCGTACTAACACGCAAACATAAAATCTTCTTTTGAGAAACACGAGTTCCTCTTTCTTTCTCTCTCTCTCTCTCTCTCTCTCTCTCTCTCTCTCTCTCTCTCTCTCTCTCCTTTTTTATCCTCTTTAAAATTTTTGCTCACAGTGGCACGAAAGAACCGAGGAATATGCGAAGTTGATTCGCCCGCGAAACCGCCTTAATTTTGTTTCCGAGCCCGCGGCGTTGATTCGAGATAATAAATCTTTACTCGGTGGCACTTTGTACCTTTGCTGCCGTGATCTTTTCGATGCGCCTCCTCGTTTATTCCTTACTACTTACGCATTCTTCAATTTTCTGCTTCCAACGTGCCAACGATTTCCTTCCTCTCTTTTATACTAAATTATAATCTTTTATAATCTTTTCAAGTATTTCTAACTTTGGATCTAAATAAGTAAGTGTTATTAATGATTTCATTTAAGACTGTGTAAAATAAACGTAATTCCGTTATCAATTTTTACAAAAATTATGAAATATTTGGTAGTAAATTTAAAGTTTAAGTTTTATGAAAAAAATGTTGAAATAAAATAAAATTTAAACATAAGTTTGTAATCATATTTGTGTATACACCTGAATTGAAATATTTAATTTTTATGACAATTAAAAGGTATCTAGATTTAAATTACAATTGTAAACAGCAACCTCAAAAAATGACTTTTTTTTAATTACAAAACGTTTATTAATTTAAAAAGCAGAAATCAATTGGTACAAATCGATTAAAAAATATCATCCAGTGGCACTTAAAATCCCTTATAGAACGAGTAACACAGTCGAGTCGTACATACGTTCCTAATTACCAACTGCCGTCCATTACCCCCACAAAGCACTGTAATTGTGGCGAACGTAATTCGTGAAGCCGCGCCTAACTAAAGACAGTGTCCAAGAGAAATTTATCACTTAAAATCATCGCCATAGGGCCTTGCGAAATTAAAGAGAATTCACGTACTCTTGCTCACGAAACGTGAAGCTCACAAAGACTCGTAATTAATAAATTGATATTCAATAAGAATTCGATAAGAATTGTTAAATCAATGATATAGGATATTAAATATTTGTATTAATTAATTTTATATGTTGTACATTCTCTGACGTTATTGGAAATACCACAGCCGGCGCCCCTGAAAAAAAGAAATAAGATAAGAAAGAAAAAGATGAAAAATAACGATTTACGTGACGTAGCCTTTTCGATGTTTTTTGCTCTAGACATTTTTTTGTTAAACATAATTTAACAAGCGTTTAAAGTTGTTAAATCCAAAGCAGATAGCTTGTTAGCAGCCAAGACACAGATGCTAACAGATTACGAGTAGTTTTAAGAAGAAAACGATGACGTCTTGAAAGGGAGGAGGAGTCAGACCCTTTCGAACGATTCTTATGGTTGCAATTATGCGGTATAATTATCTCCGTCGGTCTAGTCAACCTTTTTCTCGATACGAAAGTGGTTAGTGGCACGACCGTGTAAAGGCACTACTTTCGTTATTATCTACCATGTGGAATGTTCGCATCCGGACGCATCCACGATCGTAATGTAACTACGATGATTACAGTGATTCAATGTGCTTGCAGACGCAAAACAGACCCTTAGAAATGTTCTACGGTAAATTGTAATCAAGTATAGAAAAATACGTGGGAATTATAAAGTCGTGCGCTGTTAAGAAAGTAAATAAGTACCATGATTATAAGTCCAGAGATGTTAATGTTAGAGAGATTAGGTGAGAAAGAGAGAGAAAGAACTTAATGATATTAGAATTAATGAGTTTCTAAAATGTTCATTTTTTCTTTTCATTTTCTAAACAAGTAAATGAAGTATATTTATTTAACGAAATATAATAATGCATATACTTCGACTAAATCGACTAAATTTCTTTCGCGATCGATTTCAATATAACCGAAAAGAGAATCAATTTATTTTCTCAGAACAATTCGATTTGTGATGTAACGTGTTACACCGTAGACGTGTTGGGCCTGTTAATTAATTGCACGAAATTTATCGCGAAGCAGCAGCACCCGGCTATGTTGGAACTGATCGCTAGTGGTAGGAATGAGAAAGAAGTGTTTGAGTGGTCGTGATGATAGTGGTGGGGGTAGGAGATACCTCGAACCCCAGCTACGATCACGGCTATTTGATATGCCGCGACACTCAAAACTCGTACATCACACTTAATCGTTGAATATGGAACAGACAGAGCCGGCGGTGGCATCCGGCATGCATATTTAAACTGCAATTGTACCCCGTTAACTATTGTCGGCACGCACACTCCCAGAAATTCCCTATTAGACTCCCTGGAAGCTCATTTTTTTCAAATATCTCGAATACCCTAAAGAGAGAAAAACGAGAAAGAGAGAGAGAGAGAGAGAGAAAGGAAGAACATAATATTTTCTATCTCTATAAAATTATATTTTCCGCTGAGGAACTTTATTTTCCTGACCCTTTTTCGTATCTTATGATTTTTACAAATCGTGTACTTAGGTATACGAATTTTACTTTTATCGAACTCAGGATAATATGCTGTCTAATTTATTGTACCATAAATAATTGTTGACTTATTTATTTATTACGAATCTATGCATATCATTTATATAAGATTTATTACATTGAAAAATTAAATTAATTATATATTAGAATTTATAGGGGGGTCTAAGAATTGAAAGAAAAATATTAAATTTACTATAATACTGTTTTTTATAAATTAAAGTCTCGATCGTTTTTCATGATTCCATATTGATTTTATCGTAACAAATTTATACGCAATTTTTTTATTTTTTATCTTTTCTTTTACATGTAAATATACATGTACGAATACGAGCGCACGTGTACGTACATACGAGAAAGCATATTTTTAAAAAGAGTTTGGAAGAGAGAAGAAAACGTGGGACCGGTCAGGCCTGTATACAACTCAAAAGGTGAATTTATTGACTGGCGGGACCGATAAATTCTTTCGAGCTCTGTGTCAGGACGCAATGGCAGACGTTATTGAGCCATTAAATCGTGATTACCCGCGTGTTATTGGCTGCGGTGACACGTAGAAGGTACGTTCTTTTAGTTCTACTACCCTTTCCTTTCTCTCTTTGTTCTTTTAGCTTTACCAATCATTTCCATCGTTATGATCCTTTCGTATTTTCTAATTATTAAACCTTTTGGATGAAATTAATTTTATTTGAAAACAAAATTATTTTTATTTATTTTCTAAAAAATTATTAAAAGTTTGAAAATATTTCTTTTATTTTTCATCAAATTTCATACATTCAATACATTTTATATATCTTATTATTATTTATATGTGAAATCTAAATATTATTATTTTTAATAATTTAAAATTACAGAATAAAATATATTATGTCGGAAAAAAGGTTTCCTCGTATTTTTCTGATTAATTATTTTAACGACGAAAAGACTGGATATGCAATATAAAAAGAACTTGTTCCACTTTTTCATTCATATACGAAGAAACATTTCAGTTAGAGACGAGTATGTTTAAAAAAAAAATTAATTTCAATAAAAATCTTGATCATTATTTTATCAAAGTACTTACTAAAAAAAAAAAAAAAAAAAAACATTTAAAAAAGATGAAAATTGTTAAGCTAATCACGTTGCAAACTATTTTCATGAAAACACGTTACCCAGAATACTAACTAAATGACACAAAAGGCGGACACGTTTGAACGCAAACGAATCTCGTCGAATAATAGAAAGGAGAAATCCTGGGAACGATTTAACGAGCACCGCTAATGACAATATCTTTGATAAATGTTTTATTCGGTCTTTACGAAAGAGAGAGAGAAATTACGTTGATGAGCTTCATTTGTAGTCGACTCGTCGTTCGCCTTCCGTTTATCATCGTTCGCAAAACGATTTGACGTATCGTTCGATAAAGTAAAAGGTCGTTGGAAAATATATCACTTCGTCGTTCTTTTCGTCTTGATTAATACCAATTCGAGACACCAATGACGTTTCATCGTCGACGAAAATTTTATTAGCTGTTCATGATAGAAAATTCCATTCCAAAAAATATGGAATATTAACCACGAGGATCCTATTCAATTTGAAGATTTTCATTTATTTTGGCCTTCAAATGATTTCCATTGTTATTAAAACAATTCAATTACAAATTAGTCATATAAAAATATACGTTTTAGTTTAACGTGATTGTTATAATTATTGGTAATTATTTAAATGTTCCAAATGAAATCTAAATTATTTAAAAATAACTGATTTTTAAAAAAATATCAACGTTATGATATTCGTGCTATTATCATAATTGTATGTTCATTAAATATATAATAATAAATGTAATTGTAAGAAAATGTAAAAGTCCATAGAAACCTACTCTATCATAATACCGACATTAATGATAACCGATAGGTTTACCACGTTGAAATCATTGACGAACGATTACGAGCGATGTCTGCCATGATATCAGATTAAACGATCGTTCGCATACGACGCGAACACGATCGTGCTGTACGATAGCACGTGAAACAGACGTATGTCGTATATCGATGGCTTACATAAACATGACTACGTTTGAATTTCATTTGTAAAGGCACATTATACGTGAATGAAATAAAATGATTATTTTTCAAAATTTAATATATCACGCTTTTCGTTCGAGTTAATCACATATAAACTATTAGATTATTATTCTTCATAATATAAATTACATTTAATATTAATTACACGATAAAATTTATTTTCAGGCAAGTTAAATTAGTGAAATTTTTCAAACGTTTATAATAAGGAAGGTTATTGTGATACCATCTATAGTATTTGAACAATACGGAGAAGTCTGGTAAGCGGAATGAAATGAGAAAAATAGCGAAAGAAGGAAAGTAATCGGTACGTTTGAAGAAGGGATATCGAGAGATAAAAGGGCTGAGAATATAAGAAAGGTAGGCCATGCGTCTTAGGATAAATTACTGTCTTAGTAATAACGTGCGGCCACTTTACCGATGGCTAATGGTGAATTATGCGCCGTTTATGTCCCGTAAAAGCTCGCGGGAACGCGCCAAGGCATTTGTCGCGCCGCGTGCAACGCAACTTTTATTTTCTACCAATAAAACGGACCTTCCTGACTTTTATCACGTTTCTACTTGCCACTCTTTCCTTTTCGTACCTTAACGAATCTCCGAAAGATTTACTATTTTAATCTAACCTTCGCTTATAATCGTTTTAAACAATTAATTGCGTTAGAATGCCTCTGATTATATTAATAAAAATTATATAGCATGAAAGTTATATTAATATTATTTATGAAGTGGAAAAATAACAACTATTTTAAACGTCCATACAATAAGTTATAATTAATTTTATCACATATTATTTAACTATATATATTATAATTACATTATTATAGGTTATAATCTAATATAATTTAATAACATTATTAGCTATACTAACAACAAAATAATATAAAATAACTCATATTGGATAAACATTAATTTAAACGAATCAACAATTAATATTTTCTCCAAAAAATAAAATAAAAATAAAACTCAACACAAATACAAATAAAATATAATATAAGAGACTTTAAACTGGCGACTGTATAGTTTTCTCTCAAGCTCTATTATATATATATATATAAAATAAAAAAAAAAGCAATTGATCTAAAAAACTAAAAGCAAAGGAAAACTTTTAAAGCAAATATTTGACGAATACAAAGCTTTTAAGGATTCCATAGAATGTAATCTCCATGCATTCGGGCCGAACGATTTCTTTCCTCTTTACATAAACTGCAAGGCAAGCACCAATATGCGTTTCCATATCTATGATCCGATATTTTCTAGCGACGACGATGTTATGCATCCGTTTCTTAGCAACATATGTAAATAATATCCCTGGACTCATATCTCCTATAGCCTCCATATTCGTATAATGCAGAGAATCGAGATGCTGTACCTACCCGTCACGTGCTCATAGCAAGAGGAATTTGTTTTACATCCACTTCGACGGCCTCTTCCGAAAGACACTGTGCTTCGAGACATTTCCACGCTGGAATATCGACCGCAATGTTACCATGATCATATTTTTATATACATTACTTTACATTTTATTTAAACTTAATTCTTTTCCAAATATAATCTTTCGAAAGATTATATTTGTTTCACACACATTGGATAATTTCTAAATAATTTCAAATCCTAATATATGACAAACTTTCGAAATAACTAATTTTACATTTTCCTTTATTATTTTAATCGTAAAATTAATTGAAAATTTGTTTGTTAATTGTTATTACGAAATTAAATGAATTATTGTCGTAATAATAAATACGATAGATATAATAGGTAGTTAATAGTTATAAAAATTATTTTTATTTTTTGAAGTGAAACTTCTTAGGCGACGTTAAGGTAACGATAAAATTTTATGAAATGACATAAAAAGAGAGGGAAATAAAATCTACAGTCCATAGACAGTTGAACGAGATTATGGAAGGTTTTATTGGTAGTGTGGTATGTGTATATATGAAATACATCGATCGATAGTTATGGCGAGATGCGTTTATTTTATGAAAAAATGAATGGAGTTGTATCATACCTTAAAAGTGTACGATATACTTCAAATTATTGATAATTAATCGAAGGAAATGTTATATTGTAATTTAAAAGCAAGGAATATTAATTCGATGTATTGTTTTCTTCGAAATCTACCGTTAGACTGACTCATTGTGTTCTCTAAAGGTTCCTGTATTGAATGTATTTTATATAACTTTCCGAAGAATACATACGTATAACGAAAATAATATTCGAAAAATCATATACACAAAAATCAATAAAAAAATTTTAACTGACTTTCATAGAGGATAATCTGTCAGTTTATTGTTGGATTTCGAAGAGGACGGTACGTTGAACTTATACTCCGTGCTTCAAAACTACAATATACATTTCTTTCGGTTAATTAACAATCATTTAAGGTATGTCTTATACTCTAATGTACTCTACTAATATTTAAGATTGTGTTTTAATTAAAATATATTTATTTTAACGTTCCTGACCAATAGTAACTTCGAGTTGAAAATTTTCATTTAATAAAATATTAGATCGTAATTGTATATTAATAGATATATAACTTTTAAACAAATGTTCTTCAACCTAAACACATTATATGAATATTTTTCAAATAAAAATTTATTAACCATAAGGATGTACGATTTGAAGGGACACTCATTCTATATATGAATCAATTGATTATTTTTCACCTAATAATACGAGATTATTTACCTACTAACTCTCTCTTATTTTTTGTCTCACTTATTAATTCAATTTTTTCGCACCTAAGAGCGACATGTTTTATGCGATAAACGACAATCCGAAAAGAGTAAAAGTAGGAGTACACAAGATAGAAAAATCTTTGCTAGACTTGGCATGGTGACGTTTCACAACGAAAACAAATAAATCCACGTGGACCGCACGCGAGAGAGAGATAAAGGGATGAAGGAAAGGGAATAAAGGAAAAGGAAGATAGACGCATAGTAAAAGAAAGAGAGAGAGTCAGTTTTACTGAACGTGCAAGAATTTATGAAGTCACTCCCTTCGCCGTGTGCCTTCCGTCTGGGAATTCGTCCGAATAGTCTAAGAAAGAAAAGGGGGAGGTAAAGAAGGGAAAAAGAATATAATAGCGGACCAGAAATGCACAGAAAGTCGTATCGAATGCGCGTACATATAATATATAAATATATATATATAAATATTATATATTTATATGAGTTTTTATGTAGGTAAATATTAACAACAGTTCGAAAAACATTTCATATTAATTTTTTTATTAATTATTTTTTCCTTATCAATTAATTACGCTTATAAAATATATTATAAAGATTTTAACTTTTGAATGCTCTATAATAAAATTATTATTTATTTGTGACTAAATAAATTATGTATATATATATATATGAGTTATTTATAGAATAATTTATATTAGTATAAATACAGGTAGCCCTCCGGTTTCGCTCTAACACGATAGGAAAATTGCGAAAGCCTTCGTAAAACACTGTACTTCCACAGCATTGAATAACATGATCTTTGCTTAACATATTTAAAAACTAAATAACTGTAAAATTATGACGCTGAAGAATAATTAACTCTGATTCTCATATAACACGGTTTTATACAACACAGTATTTTCTAGGAATTTATCTATCCTTGTATAGAAGATTTACCTGCACATTACATTTAAGTAAGACTATATAAATATCGATTATTGTTAGTAATATTGATTTTATTTTGAGATTTGATAATAAAATTAAAGTATATTTAATTCGTCCATAAAAGAAAATTCGTTCAACATGATTTTGATTGTTTATATTTTTCGTTTTTTTTTCTTTGATGTTCAGAAAAAAAGAGGTTGTATTTAGCTTTTCTTTTATATAGATACTCATACTCATAATAATTTCCTCAAGTTACGTATGTATAGTTCGGAACAAGGCCGTATGTCGAATATCGAATTCGTCGGATCGATAAGCGAGGGAAATACTGCGACGGCACTACGAATGGCAATAAATCATTTTATTTCGATAGTGGATAAAATGAAGCGGTCACGAACAAACGTCCGCAGCAACGCCATAGGCACGGTGCGCAATCTCCAGACTGAAATTGCGTGTAAACGAGAACGAATTAATTCGGAGGGTCGGCTTACCCCGGCATCGTTGCTGAAATGTTTCTCTCTTGATCGTCTCACTCTCTCTCTCTGTTCGCTTGCTTGCCTGCATTCCATATCAATACTATCGTTTCTAAAAAAAAAAAACAAAAAAAAAAAAAAAAAAAAACATTTAAAAAA
>NW_014569564.1:1116310-1126014 GCF_001313835.1 Polistes canadensis | reverse complement strand
CCCCGGCATCGTTGCTGAAATGTTTCTCTCTTGATCGTCTCACTCTCTCTCTCTGTTCGCTTGCTTGCCTGCATTCCATATCAATACTATCGTTTTAAAAAAAAAAAAAAAAAAAAAAAAAAAGAAATTCTTTCCATTATTCTACGCAACGATTAAACTACCATCAATTTTTTTCTATTTTTTGTTACTCCAAATCTATGAAAAAAAGATTTATTAATAACTTTTTTTTACCGAATGATTCTCTCTTATTCGGATACTAATTAAAGTATTAATTGTTTGAAATGAGAATTTGTTTGTAATTTATTTAATATAATTATTATTTCAGAGTAAAAGATGATTAAAAATATAAAATTATTTTCTTTAGAAATTGTTGTGTGAATTATTAATAACAGACAAAATTATATGAGGTTTGATATATGTACGACAAGTTATATATAGTGCGAAAGGTTAAATAATTAAATAAAATAATTTTTCAATTTTCTTTTATATAAAAATCATACAAATTAAACAAACCAAAAAAAATGATAAGTCCACGGTAGTAAAGAAAAACCAATTTTTATAGGTTTCTAATAGATCGTTAAAATTCTATTAACTTAAGTATTAAGACCAATACATTAATACTACAAACTGGGTGTCAAAAAAACACGAAGCGACAGCGTGAGAACAGCCGTCTAATTTAATTTGCGCGATATCACGTAACGGGGTCGGCTCACTGGCCCCACGGACGTGCCATTTTATTTGGTCGTACGACACGGAACGACATTAGTCGCGCCGTCCTGCAGATAAGTATCCCGCGGATCGAGTTCGCCGCCATAAATAATAATGGAGGCTTTTATTGGCAATAATATTTTAGCTTGCGATCGGACAGACTCGGTGGGCCCGAATGAGGCCCGCCAAACGTGGTCCCAACAGAACATAGGGAATCGGTTCGTGGTGTACTCTGCGGGAAGCACTATTAAAAGAAGCACGGAAAATTTTATGAAAAATTGGCCTAACTCTCGACCGAATTAATATTTGCGATCCTCTTTCTTCTCCATCTGTCCCTCCTTCCTCCTTCCTCCTTCCTCCTTCTCCTTCCCGTCGTTCTTTCGAACGAGCTACGTTCTTTGCATTGAATTCATTTATATTCGCATAAACCGTAAATCATTAACGTAGTAAAACGTGGCAATGTAAAATAGCAGATCTTGTATATAAATTATAACTTACGAATATGTTTAAGTAGACGTACCAATATATCTTCCTTTTTCCAGTGATTATGTTATGTTCGTTAGCTAACCCTTTTGCTAAAATATTATTTATTTTCGTAGTTTATTTTCGGTCAACACTGATTTGACTTCTTTTTTTTTTTCTTCTGATTTACGTGTATAGTTTCATATTAATTTGTTATTTAACAATTTATTATTGGTTTGTTTTAAAATGTCATATCAAACAGTGATGATTTTAATATATATCTTTTAACTATGAATGATTCAACGACGTAGCGATTAGACTCGATAAAGAAACCCTTCTATTCCCCTGACTCACATTTCATGAGAATATGAGGAAATAAAATGCCATCGAGATGATTAACACTATACTAGTGATTCATCATTCCAAAGGGAAGAACAAATTTGTTCAAACCAATAAATCGAGCATACATTTTCTGCATCGTTCAATCGCATAAATTCTATTTCTTTCGTCGTTCTATGGAAATAAATAAAAAGAAAATATATGGTAGAGAGATCGGTTCATGAAGATAGATCCATGACGTCGTCTCTTTGGTAATACGAAGCTCGCTTGGGTGAAATTCACGCGTGTCGTAAATCAGACTTCGTCGTTTTCGAGACGTTCGCGATCGTCTCGGGAAGGTCTTCGCGGTTATGGCATATACAAAACACGCCTACGCTTTAGCACATAATCGTGAACCAGTCGTTTCGTGGTAAAGAAGATGAAGAGAAGAGGACAAAGGATTTTTGTCCTTCGCAAAAGAATCGTATTAATAAATAATAGGATAAATGCAATTTTCGTTTAAATAATTTAAATAATTATATTTAATTATATTACAGAGATATAGATCGAAAAAAATCATGATAATTTATATCTACATTTTTTTAAATAGGAAAGTACTAATTGTGTGCGCGCGTGTTTGTGTGTTTATGCGTATATATTTAAGTATTACAAATTTATAATTTTATACTGGAAAAAAAGATTCTTAGAATTTTTTATTTTTTTTTTGTTCCTTGTTTTTTTTTGTTTTTAACAATTTTGACTTAGGTATCGTACAGAAAGTCTTGGTCAAAAGTCATCGTGTTGACCGTGCTCACCTTTATCGAGGATACGAGAGAAACTTTGCTGTCGCGGAGGCCCACTTTACGACGCGTCATAAACTCTCTTGCGAACCGTCATGAGCAAAACTTCGACGGCAGCAGCTATGCTTTGGAATTCCTTGACCCAATGCCTTTGGCCTTTTGATGTTACTCCTATACCTTCGTTACCATCCATATCATCAAAATAATTTCCTACGAACTTTCCTGACAGACAAGAAGAGTCTCGAGCTCTCAACACATTTAAACTTAAATATTCATTTAAATAAATGAATTAATAGATCAAAGTAATTAATATTAAATACGTTAAAAACTGAAAATGATTAAACACACATGAATCTAATTAAAAAATTTCTATTTATTATAAAATATGTATAAACTATCTTTTTAAATGGTTTATTTTATTATCTCTAGAAACATATGATCCAATTAATCTGAAATTTTTATTATTATCATAATTTTACGTTACAAAATTATCTTGAAAAATCAAATATGTCACATATATTTTTGTAGTATAAAGTTCCATTTTAACGAGAGTTCAAAGACTTTCGTAAGCACACTGTGTATACATTGTGTATACATTATGTATATATGGAATACATATATGTATATACATACATGTTTAGAATCTAGTTGAGCGGATGATAAACGATAAAACGACAAGGACCTAGTTGAAGTACTAGTCAGGACTAATTAGGACCACACAGCTTGTCTCTCACGAATTATTATCCAACGAACAGTTCCTTCTACAGTGCAATGGAATTTCTTTTGTCTTGCTTGTGAAAAGGGGAAAGGGATTACGGAGAGACCAGCGATGCATCGGTGAGACACCCGTTAAGAGGTGGTGTACGATTCTCGTATCCTTCCAACGGCAGGATGCACACCGTTTCAAGGATTTACGAGCAATATAGTAGCAATAACGATGGCTACATTGGCGTCGTCGTGTGAGCGACCAACCGAACCGGCCTGCATTGTCCTATCTCGTCCTGCGAATCCTGCGTGAATCCCCCGTCCCTCCTTTCTCTCCATCTCTCTCTCTAACTCCTTCCCTCTTTCTCATGGGACAATGCACTTTATGTTCAAGGGAACGCAAGGAGGATCGTACAGGTGTTTATGCACAAATTTATGTTCTACTCGTGCGAGAAAACACTGTGTTTGTGGTACTCTTATATGCTTCTTACACCCATGCTAATCCCCACCACCCCCTCTCTTCTTTATTTTCTTAAATCACCCCTTTTTCTTCGAAAGATAAACTTACTTGGAACTCCTCGTTAAAACGTTACGAGTTCGTGATACTTGCGACTTTTTAATCAGAGACCTTTCACCCGATCTGACAGGAGTAACTTTAAATTTAAACATTTTAACGAAATTTGTGGTTCATAGTTAATGCATAAATTAATAACGTATTATAAATTCTGATTTTATCTAATGAATGAAAACAAGTAGAGGATAATTGACGATGTTTGCTTCACGTATGGGAATTCGATATTTTTTCATTGTTATATGTATCTCCTCAAACTAAACGATCACTCATCACGGCACATCGTTTATATTTTTCTATATCTGTATGTATGGGATTATAAATCCTCGATTTTCCAATTAATTCATCTGAAAACACGGTATGATTAAATTCTCTTTTGTGATTATATATGCATCCCGATATTATATTGTATGCTATTTTATTTATATTATATATATATTCTTTTAATTTTCCAGTAATGTAATCATTATAATATTCGTATTTTTTTCTTTGTAATTTTAAGAACTATGTAATTTTGAAAATTATAATTTTCTTATCACTTCTTTTTCTTCTTCTTCTTCTACTTTCACTTATTTCCTTTTGATTCTTTCGATAATATCACGGGCCCCCTAGTTGGATTAAATGAACGCACTTAAATTGACCATTGAAATAGGCTTTTCAGTCGCATCGTTAAAGCTCTAATTTGGCGTGCTACTAGTTAAATCCAAAGAAAGATTTTTCTCCGAGGGATGGTCGGTCTATCGACGATTTTAATTTTGTGCCCTGGCCTGTTATACCGTTCTCTGTTCTGCCCTGCCCTGCCGTGCCCTGCCATGCCCTGCCCTGCCCTGCCCTGATCTGCTCTGCTCTGGTTTGGTCTACCCTGTTCCCAGTTATAAATCCCAGCGAATAGATTCGAAAGATTAATCCTTTCATTCGTAGCATTCGCGATACTGTTGCGTTTAGAACGGCCTGTTATCGGCTTCGAACTCGTTTTTCGCCAATCGTAATTATCCCGGGAGCTTTTAACGGCCATTTTTTTATTTAACTTACCTACTCTCCATCCCCGTAAAAACATGGAATGAAAAAAAAAAAAATAGAAAAAAAATGCTCTGCAAAATCTGCGTACGCGTTAACAAATTTCCTCTCCATATTATCCTTCGTTGTACAAATAAATTGTTTGATTGTTTAAAACGAATAAACTGAAAGTAAAACAAGAAAACATAGAAAAGAATAATGAAAGAAAAAATAAATTGATTAATTTAAAAATTGAAACAATCTACTATCGAACTTCTTACAAAAACACGACAGTTAATTATCGAGTTTTCTCGAATTACTTTGAAAAGTACCAAACCTCTTTTTCTTCGTAGTATCTCGGAACTTGGAATAAATATCTAACCAGAGAAAAGTCAAGGAAACTTTCGTCTTCGATCTTTCACCGTGCTATTTCTTTCCTAGGTACGCATTGAAATCGATAGAAAATTAAAGGAAAACAATTTGCGAACGTATCGTCGAGATCAACCTTTTACCCCAACGATCGACATTTTTATTTTAACGAGATATTTTTACATATATATCGAATGAACGATCAAAATATTCGTACAGATTATTTTTGTATAAATATGCGTCTATAAATATAAATAAAAAAAAGAAAATAAAGGAAATAAAAATAAAAATGTGCTCACGTTTAGTTTTGTGAATACACATCTAATCGATTTAATTTCCAATAATTTGTACAAAATAAAATCAAAATTTTTTACTTACGTGTTATATACTAAAGACTTTTTTAGGTGTTCTCAAACGATCGTGCTGAGAAAAAAATTGACCTTTTCCAACCAATCCATTTATATGTGAATTAAAGATCTAGTACGAGATAAGAAGCTTACTTATAAATCAGTTAATAAGGCTATATGAATTATTGGAAAACAAAAATAGTTACAATTCGAAAAAAAGATCATATCTGGAACATGATTATCTGAATTTGATTACATGAACATCTTTTCTTATTTTAGTGTACCGAAACCATCCTTAACCTTATGCTCGTATATTTTAAGACCACCTTTGTATAAAACTTTCATGTATGTCATTTCTACAAGTAGATAGAAACTTTCCTAAATTCAAAATTAAGATATATTATTAACAAGATTAACAAGTCAGCACGTTTCGTTACGATTACGGGAAACCAGCCGCGTAACGTAACGTGCCGGAGGCTGACAATGAGATATACCTACATGAAAATGGTTTTGGTGAATCGATAAGACAATAATGTCCCGCATCGGCCGTGGAACAGACGCGCATGCACATTTACTACTACAACATTGACTGGTTCACACAGAGCCATATTGAATTCATCCCTGCACACCGGTACAGAGTATGACCACCTAACGGTCCAATGAATCCATCCTTTCCGCCAATTTAATTAAACGACTTTGCCGATTACGCCCTTTTCTCGGTTACATTATGTCAGCAGAATCATCCTATTATCCGATACTTTGCAAATTTATGCTAGCTGAAATTACACTCGATAAAAGCTCTCTCTCTCTCCCTCTCCCTCTCTCTTTCTGTCTCTAGAGGGTTATAATTTTTTTTTCTTTTAATTATTAATTTTTAAATTGATATAAAAGTAATGAAGGTAAAAAGTTTATTGGTCACGATAAAACGACATCGTGTTATTAATATAATAATAATAATAAGATACTTCTAGCGTTAGACATATACAAACAATGTAAGATTGCTTTTATACTTTGATTGTATTAATACTGACAATAAATTACGATAAAATTCTATTTAAAAACTAACAGAAAAAAAGGTTAATGATTATCTCAACTCAAGTCTCAGGAATGTGTGCGTTGATTCAAACAAGTAAATACATCGTTTATCGTTCGTCATCAACACAGAAAAACACACACACACACACACATATCTACATACGTGATCTGTTTTCTCTGAAATTGGCCACATTAATTTTCTCTTTCGATACTTCGTTGAAGAATATTTTTCAACATTTTATATAAAATATCTTAAAAGAAAATAATCTTTAGATTCAGTTTACAATGTTGCAGGTATATATACATACTAGCAGGCATAACTCGGAAGTTAACGCGAGCGACGTGCGTAGAAAGACGAGTCCGACAAAAACAGGCTTAATTTGATGTTATCGGCAAGTCGAGAGGATGCGAGAAGGCACGAATGCGAGGAACGAAAGGCGATCGGTGGTTCCAAGCCAGGCATATAAATTACAGTCAAGACGTTGTCCAATGTAAATGCAATACAAATTGGACCGGGCCACTTATTATTATTCATTGGGGACATTTGTTAGCTTATCTGACGAACCCACCGAAACTCTTATTCGCTCTTCGGCAAAGACTTTTTTTCGGCCTAACATTTCGGCCGTCGTTTGACTTGCTGATAAAAAGCCACCATGAGCTACCGGATGGTAAGATCAAATATTTGCATATATTCTATATACATATCTGTATTTGCAGTACGCGAATACATTGTATATGAAGAGCGTGAAGGAATGACGTATGGATAAAAATAAAATTAAGAGTAATAAAAAAAAGGGATGAAGAAAAATAGATTAAACGAGCTAACCCAATTCGATATGACAAGCAAGTACATTTCTAGAAACGTACGTAAAAAATGAAAAAATAAAGGGATGAAAAAGAAAAACAGGAAAAGAAGAAGAAGAAGCAAAACTCTCGGATTAAATTCGTTTATAAATGAAAATGGGTCACCGTTTATAAGTGCTACAATACATATCCGGTTATAAAACGATCTTAATTAGATCTTTTAACCGCATGCAAGTACAAATTATATTACAGATAGCTATATTTTTTACCTAAGCAAAAATCATTTTGTTTGTATGAAAAAATGAAAAAAAAAAAAGAAAAAAAAAAGAAAATTTTCTAAATATCGATCGATAAATCTTATTCATAGAGCAACTCTAGATTTATAAGTAAAAGATACAATTTTACATCGATTTCGATTATATAAAAAAAAATCGATTTTCTTTATCGAACAGGAAAACCACGTTCGTTTTAACTCGAAATGTGTCTCATCGTAAAAGTATTCTTCGCGACAAGAGAAAGAGAGAGAAAGGCCTCAGGATATATCTTATTCTGAAAGCATTTCTAATACTAAGGAAATGTGATTTTCTTGAGAGCTTCGTGAAGCTTTCTCCTTTCGGAAAGAATATATTAAAAACTATCGTGCCTCTCTCTCTCTCATAATATATTTTTCTCTCTCTTTTCCTTACACGCTTACTACGTGGCTTCTTTAATACTTTTATCAATCATAGGTAAGTTTCGTAAGAAAGTAAGGATTCGCATTAACGTTAGAAAAACTTTTTCTTTTTTATTTTACGATACTTTTTTTTTTTCATTCTCTGCTATAATATTATCTATAGACTATCTAAAAAGAAGAAGAAGAAGAAAACATTGTTAATAACTTTGTGTATAAAATATTGTTATAATATTTAACAATTAAAAGGACACGGTTTCCATAGTAGAGAGTAAAACGAAACAACGATAAGCCAGGGTATTCGGTGGAAACTAGGAAAGTCCAGTGGACTTGGCTAGGCAAATTATTGTGACTAACTAATTTGGAAACTAGTATCCTCTCCTGGAAATTCTCAGATACGCTGGACCGACTAGGTACATATCCACACTTCGGTAAACTCAGCAAATTTAACTCTGACATTAGAGAATGAGAAGAAGCTTTTCCTACTATATCGATCCAATCTTATCGTTAGAAAAACGACCCTTTCGAGTAAACAAAATGGAGACCATATAATATACGACGAAATGAAAGTTTACCTATTTCATTTATTTCATCTTATTCTTTTGATTTTATTCTTTATTATAATAAATTATATTATTAGTACATATTATGACATGTACGAAAACAAATAATATATATGTATAATTTATTTCTATATTGATTCATTTCTATCATTAGAAAAGCGATACTTTCGAGTAAGCAAAATGGAAATCGTTTAATATACGACGAAATGGAAGTTAACCTATTTCATTCAATTCGTCTTATTCATTTAATTTTGTTCTATACTATAACACAAATTATATTTTTGATATATATTGTGACATTTACGAAAACGGATGATATGTATATACTTACATATATATATATGTATATAACAAGATAGATACGCAACACTCACAACGCTTGCGGCTTCGTCGGTCGAAGGCCGCCATAAAGAGGTAATACCGCGTTATATCAAAGTAATGTGACGTTCAAACCCTGAGGAGAATATTTCTTCTTCCAGAGATTATCAGCTTACCGCCTTGGGGTTCGCGATATCTCTACCATGATATTTCACCTCGCGTCACTCTTTCCGGAATCGTCCCACCAATGATTTTCACCGAGTCTATGTTCTTATCGAGTACAGTAGAAATGATCCAACGAACGTGATGCGAATATCAAATCATGAGATACGTCAATAATGGATACGTCTAATCGAGAATCTTATTCTATTGTTGTGAACATGTTGTATTAAATAATATTGACCATAAATTATCTTGCTAAGGAAACAAAATTGTTACATAGAAAAAAAAAAATTACAAATGATTGATATGAAAATGAAATATAAGATTTCTATTATTGTGAACATATAACCGCATTAATAATGGTCTTGAATGTTTCTGGAGAAACATAAGTTATTTTTTAAAGAGAAAATTTACTCAACTCGTGTACTACTTTCTGATTAAATTATTATATGGAAAGAGAGAAAAAAAGAAAAAGAATGTACGCGAATGAAATACTCGAAAAAAACTTTAATTAATAATTAACGGTGATATCTGTTTCGATACTTCGGCGAACTCCCCAAAGTCAATCCCGTTTAATTCGCCGAGTTTATTCGGCTCGCTTTAAAAAGGATCGGTTTTATCTTCGATCCCAATAGCCAGTTCCTGCTGCCTTAAATTAACAAGTCTCCGTTTATTCGTCACGACGTGCAGCCAAACGGCATTTATCAGATGGAACAGAGAAATCGCTGGAGTAAACTTGATTCTCTTTTCGAAATAAGACCAAGTTACGTTTGAACTCCTTATAGAGATCCCAATTAAGCTGAATGATTCGTTAAAAATAAAGGAAGATATTTAACTGGAAATGGATGGTCCAAAAAATTATATAAATATATATAT
>NW_014569564.1:1106448-1116244 GCF_001313835.1 Polistes canadensis | reverse complement strand
AATAGAAAAAAATGTATATATATAATAATATTTATTTTGAAAATTAATATTTAATATAAATCATTCATTATATATAGTTTAACGTCAAAACTAAATCTAACAACACGATGCATTGGTAAGGCAAATAAAAAACTGCACCAACCTTAATGATAAAAAACTAATTGCATAGAAAGATATTCACAAGTAGTTGAAAGATCGGAGAAAACAGTGTGATTTAAAATGAACTTGGAAGCATAAGCCTGCCTGGAAGGCTTTTAATCTCCGAGATCTAAGAGAAAAACTGGTTACGATTGCTTCATGACTGACAAGTCATGCCTTTCATAGAGTTACGCATAACGCGAGGAATCGTTAAACGAAGTTAATTATACTGAATCAAAGGCGAACATTGCTCCGCTAAATGGCGGACATTCGCCTCCTTTGGATCGCTCCAGTTCCAGAGATGAGTGTAGAGGTAAGCCTATTGGTACATATATATGCATATATATATACACGTAGATACATGGAAATCCCTCTTTGTTAGTTCTAAAGCTTAGGAAGAGGGTTGAGCAGGCTGTTGAAGGCCAAGAGATAGGGAGAAGGAGGGCCAGTGTACTTCCGAAGAAGCGAACCTGCCACGTGTGTGTTACGTATCAACGTTTGCCCCGAAGTAATTTCCATGCATGGCCGAGCTGCATAATTTCCGGTTCTACACGTGCATCATGTAGGTCGATCAGTTCAACAAAATAAATCATCAATTTTTGATCCTCGACCTAGCTCACTCATATTATTTATATTATTATTATTTTTATCTTTCTTCTTTATCATATTTATCGACAAATAAATCATCAATATTTTAGCCCTCGACCTAACTTAATTTATAATATTTGTATTATATTTTTTATATCTTCTTGATAAAATTTTTTGTTGACAAAGACATTATCAAATTTTTATCGTCGACCAACCTCAGTTTCTTCTTCCATTTTAATATTCTTTTTATTAATTTTATCAAATACTTGTATGCTTTCTAATTTTTATTTCAATTTTAATTTCTTTTATAATTTTTTGTTACCCTTTCTTTTATGAAAAATTTCACAAAATATTCATCAACCAATTGCCTATAGATCAAAAAGCTTTGGTAAGGAACTTTCTGAGTACTTTGGCTATCCGTTAAGAACGATCTCCAAGTAGGATAGGTCTACCGCGTGAGAACGCATACGTTAATCGCATTATTCCTTGCAGTCGGAGCATTCACAGGGCTCGAAAGAGTTTCTTCGATCTTATCTCTCCACTGGACGAGGTTCGTTAATTAAAGTGACCCAAATGTGCTACCTTCGCGTCTGAACCACCATAACGCAAACCGTTTAACTCGTGGGAGATTTTATTCGGTTGGTTAATCCTTAAAGGACGTGACGATGCTCAGATGCAAATATAAAAAAGAAAGAAAGAAAAAAAGAAAAAGAGAACAATAATAGAAATCAACTAAAAAAGTTGATTTTGAACAAGGTTTAAATTTTAACCGAGGCTTTTCGATATACTGTACATAAAGACGAGAAGAAAATTATAATTAGAAAAATAAATAAAATAAAATATATAAAATAAATTTCGAATAATATTTTACAATAACAAAATATGTTCATTTTGATACTAGAAGGCATGCTGCAACAATAAAAACTGACCATCAAGTTTGGCCCATTAGCTCAGTTGGTTAGAGCGTCGTGCTAATAACGCGAAGGTCGCGGGTTCGATCCCCTCATGGGCCAGAATTTTTTTTTTTTTTTTCATTTTTTCATATAAAATATTATGCCACATTGTTAAAAATATTCGTTGTGTAAAAATATTGCACAAAATTATTATTTTATTCGAATTTACAGTAAATAAATATTTTTAAAAAGTTTTCTTCTACGTTTCGGAACATCAACTGCAATTGTATGTAATTTGTTTGTTTAAAATGTATTTAATAATTAAAAGAAGTTGTTCGACTAATATTGTTAAAATGTACAAAAATAATGTTGATAAATAAAATATAAAAAAAATCATCGATCCTGCCAGGATTCGAACCTGGAATCTTCTGATCCGTAGTCAGACGCGTTATCCGTTGCGCCACAGGACCACTTGGTATCCAAGTTATCATTAGAACTTATCACAAAAGTTGAATTTTGAGAAAAATAAAATAATTAAATAATTTAATAATATTCAACAACAAAGTTAGTAATGAAAAAAAATATTATGCAGATACCAAGCAATCCTGCAAGAAAAAAAGCTAGATAAACAAAATTTGGACCTAAAAATTTTGTAAAATTTAAACAATTATTAAAATTATTAAAAGGATTATTAAAAGGATTATTAAAAGGATTATTAAAAGGATTATTAAAAGGATTATTAAAAGGATTATTAAAAGGATTATTAAAAAACATCGTTTAACAATAAGAAATAAACAACAAAAACAGGTACCCGAAGCAAAATACATCTACTTTTTTAAAAATTAAAATCTTCAAAATGAATTTACCCAATTACCGACCATCAATGTTTGGTGGCCTTCTGCATGACTTGGTCCAAATTCTGATCCTAATCGAGTGGAATGAATATCGACTGTTTTACAAGAATCAGAGAACCGTTAATGAGAATATCGATTAACACAAATGATAAAAAGCATTGACCGGTAGAGAAGTATTTAAGCTCTAACTAGATTAACTTAACGTCTAAAAAATCATGCAATGCTAACGTAATCTTTCAAGTGAAAATATTTAAAGGTTCATTAAAAGTGCAATAATGATTAAGACTCTACCGGCCGACTTTCAAATAACTTCTGGGCTCGTTTCAGGAAAACTAAACTTCTCTTCATTTCCATCATTCCGCCTACCAACTGCAACCTCAGCAGCAGCAGTAAGAGCAGTAGAAGAACTTGCAATAGTATCACCACTACCAGCTAGCCACAAATCATATATTTCTTCTTTCACACGGCACTCACGACGTCTGTCCTTCCCTCTCCCTCAATCAGCCTCTCAAAACTTCATCCAACGAATCTTTGCGAGGAAAGGCGAAATAAAAGTTAGGGAAAAGTTGAAGAGAAAAAAATTTCGGAGCTCTTCGTCGAAGTAGCCCAGTTTTGTGGTAAGCTTCGTACGTTTTATTGGAAAGTACAGTTCGGATCATGGCGAAAAGTCTCTCTTCTTTGCCTTTTTTTTTCTTTTCTTTTTGCTTTCTCTCTCTCTCTTTCTCTCTCTGTCTCTCTGTGTATATGTGTATGTGTTTGTGTGTGTATGAGTGTACCCTCTGCACCACTTTTCCTTTGATTCCTACATTCATGCGAGTCTCAAATTTATAGTCCTGTTGGGAATACGTTTCTCTCCTTTACGACTAAAGCACAACCGTATACGTTTCCCTTTGACTTTATAACGAAACCACCGGATAATAATTATGCTTCTACGCGTGCACACAGTAGAAACATCAGAAACATTCTTTCTACGATTTACTTTCTATTCCAACGTATGTATATGTATGCATATACTATACCGATTTATAAGAATATTACAAACATTTCGAACAATTTTTCTAACCTTTTCTATATCCTTGAACAGATCCTAGAATACACATCTCACAGTAAATTTCACGACAATTGGTATCAATTTATCGTCAAATGTCACGCAACAACGTAATAGTACTTAATTATTGATAACGACTACTCAGGTTTAGCCTTGAGGACATTTAATGGGCTTGTCTCGGAGTATGTATATGTAGGTTCTCGCCATTTTCGAGGGCTTACCACAATAGACCATCAAGTAGACACCAAAGGAACATCCCATTTAACAATTATTACGTACCTGAAACAGAGAAGGAGTAAATATGTTAATTAGGAACTTGCTAATCGATTTGAATTTGGATTTTTGTAAGACTAGATTTAACGTTAAATTAAAATTGGATTACATAAATATAAAATAAAAATAATAACCACACACTCTCTCTCTCTCTCTCTTATAATGCTAATATCGTCGAAATGAGATTCTACAATTTAAGAGTAGATTTCTTATCACGAGCCTGAAGTAATATTACAATAAGATTGAATAAATATTAAGAAAGAAATAAAGCAACAATAATAAGGCCATGTCGTCAGAGAAGAATCCAAAAATTTAAGAGTGTATTTTGGGCAGCGTCAAGAAAGGCGTGTAGGTGGAAGTCCGGAAAGAATGTTCCCGGATTAAGTGGAACGAACGTGACTTAAATCCATTGTAAACCCTTGGAACACCGCCGTTGTCGTTTGTAACCGTCGTGCTTGTATCTACGACATAGAAGCGAAAGAAGAAAGAGTCGGACAGATCGAATAAAGAGAAGAAGAAGAAGAGGAAAGAATAGGAGAAGAGAGAAAGAAGAATAGAGGAAGGAAGAAAAACAGAGTCGGACCGAGAAAAACACGAGAAGAAGGTAAGAAAAGGGTAAGGAGAAGTTGGTTCAGGTGATGGGGATTGCGGGGTGGGTGTAGGGGTTGGGCTAAAGATTCTCTTAATCTCATCCCTACGTGTTCTTGACAAACGAGGAATGTGGATGACAACGGCATTGTACCTTCCTTGCATTATCCGTAAGATCCTGCGATTGCACCATTCTCCTTAGCTGAATGTCCTTCCAAACGTCCCGGCCTCGTTTACGTATTGTCCTCATGAAAATATAGCCATAACGTCGTGCTCGTCGTGAGAATGAAGAGACAGATAGATCAAATATATCACGTCAACTGACATCGTTTTCGCAGTAGACCAATACTACGATACCTAACAATTTTATCACGAATAGAATCTGACTAGTATATGAAAGAAAAAGAATAATATTTCTTATGATTACATTTAAATCGGATATTGTCTTTCGCAAATAAACTTATTGGTTATAGTTATTTTGCACGTTCCTAGGTTCCGAATTTAAATACGATTGAAGAAATAGGTGTCACGGATAAATGCATTTCCTTCTTACTTGAGTAAAATATCGAATGATCCAATCAGTTAAATATGAAATTTCACTTCGCAATGACGAAAAACGGAATTGATCCGACTTAAATCCGCGATTCTATTCAAGTATAACTCGAACTAACGTTATTATAACGATAATAATTTATTTTTATTTCTTCCTTTCGTAATATTCAAAAATTCAAATTTGGGATAATTGAGTTGTGATTAAACACGAATTATATTTAAAAAATTGGATAATATTTTATAAGAAAATAATGAAAGGAAGAAAGAAAGGAAAAAAGAAAAAATAATAATGTTGTAGTTCTTGCACCCAAAGTTTCCCCATTTGCAATTTCAAAACAGTCGAATAGAGACAGGCGTGACAAGATGTCTACGTGAATATAAATCATATATCGTTGACTGCATATTAACAACTATTGTAAATCGTAGAACCTTATGTGACAAGGTATACGAAGCGAATATAGGCAAGTCTGTCGATGTGAACCTGTCACCCCTGACGAGACTCGCTACCTCGTTGACCCCAATGTTCCTTGTACACCTACATACACACATACAGATATACATACATTCGCTAGCTGTTTGTTGTTAAATATAGCCTTTGCCCTCGACCGGACGAAGTTAACGATGAAACGTTTACCGTGAAAATAACGCTTGTACTCCCATTAAATTCGCACAATTCTCTCTAGAAAGGATATTACGAAGTTAGTTGGACTAAAAGTTATCGACAAGCAGCCCCTTTCACCTATACCTTCCTACTACCAACCATTCTCTTACCTTCTTTCATTTTCTTTCTCTCTGACCAGTATTGTCGATCGTTATGGAAACAAATTTTCGTAATTACCTTCGGCCCTTTTTTTCAATGCGAATACGTAAGGTCACTTTGAAAATACTATTGATATTTCTTACAGGTTATACTTTAAATACTAACTACTACAACCCTGCTCTCTTTCTCTCTCTAAACGAAATGTTTATTAATTAAAATGGACGAACATAATTGCTTCAGCCTTTTATACCCCCCCCCCTTCTTTCTTCCTTCCGTCCACCTTCGGTTTAAATGGGGTTCGTTTAATATTTACTTTCTTCGGGAATTAATAAGCACCGTATATCGAGTTTTATGATTCCTTTGCATTGTACTGAACGTTAAATCAAAGACAAATAGACGAAAGCTTTTTACTCTCCCACGGGGCTTACTTTCTCTCCAAGGTATGTGTATCGTTTTTTACTGCCCTCTTATAACTACACCTTCAACCTCCCAACCTTTTCTCCTGTTCACTTCTCTTCTCTTCTCTTCTCTGCTCTTCTCTTCTCTTCTCTTCTCTTCTCTTCTCTTCTCTTCTCTTCTCTTCTCTCTGCACCAACCCCCGTACTAATAAAGCGTCAAATGAAGCGATCGTAATAATTTTTAATGAGCCGATATAGCTTCCAGGCATACTTTCGAACGATCTATTTGTTAAGCACCCGAAGGAAGAGTATTAACAAGTCTATAAATTACATTCGACGATCGAGAAATCTGATATCCGATAGGTAAAATATCTAAATCCAATAATTCTCACGGCAATATCGGAATACCTTTATGAAATAGTGACGCGTTTCGTTCATTAGCGTTCGGTCTCATTGCAATAATATCATATCAAAGTTGAAGATTTGCATTCTTTGAATTTCAATAGCTTGCCGAAATATGTCATAATAAATATAATAAATAATGACGATAATAATAATAATAATAATAGCCTAGCGCGTATAACCGCTAATCAGTCGTTAATAATTTCAATAATGATCATCACCATTTCTATGTGCATTGACGAATATAATCATTATTATCGATTAATATTTATTATATCATTAATGAGAATACCCTCGACCCGTATCCTAACCGTCGTATGAAATAACCACCGATCACGTGATCCAAGGATATATTATTAATAAAAACTAAAATAATAAAATAGAAAGTTAGAAAAAGGGAAGAATTGTATTAATTCGTGATATAAAAAAGGATTTCGTTATTTCTCTTTAATATATATTTTATAATAAATCTCGATTATTATCGTCGATAACCTCATTTTTCTCTTGAAAGGTCAAGGGTCAATAAAGCGGAGATCTCGAAATTTAGATTGTACGTCGTCCAGGATTATTGCTGTGTCAACACCATTTTTCTTTTCGCTTATACTTCGAAACGAGAGGCTCCTTTGAAACGACCCACTCGAGAAAGAGAGAGATTCGATGCGATTATTGCAACCGCTATCGTTGATAATATCGAAACGGTCTTTATAGAAAATTTCAAGTTTTTTCTTTAGTATTAACAAGTGTTTAAAAGAGAATAAAATTGTTGAGACCGCTATTGTTAAAAATATTAACAAATATATTTAAAAGTCAATCATTTTCTTTAACAATGATAAGAAGTTCATGTATAATCTTCACAATAATAATGCAAACACAGTTGTACTAACACAGCAGTCGTGGCCGAGTGGTTAAGGCGTCTGACTAGAAATCAGATTCCCTCTGGGAGCGTAGGTTCGAGTCCTACCGACTGCGGAATGGTGAATATTTTTGCACTTTTTTTTTATTACTAAAATATTAGAAACATTGCACCTACATTGTATTTTGAACGTCTATAGTATTAATTTTTTTTATTTCTTTAATAATAGTAAATTTGTATAACTATACTATAAAATATGTAGATCTTCGACTATAGTACAACATTACGTTATCTTTAGTAATTCAAATTTTTATACGAAGTATTTAAAGAAATGTACAGAAAAATAAATTTTTGTTACAACGAGTTTCATTCATGAGTATTACTTTATTATATAAATTAAAAATATTGTATTCTTTGATTATAAACATTCTAATTTTTGAGTTGATTTTTTAATCGGGATATGGTTTTTAATGATGGTAAATACTTTTTTAATTCTTATTATTATGGTGCAAAAATTATAAAGGTTAAATTTTTGGTCGCTGATGTGTATAATATGTTTGGTTGCTAATAACTTTCTTCACTGACGAATTAAATCAATTATAATTTAATTTTTTAATTTATATAGTGTGAACTATTAATAGATTAATTTTCTATCGCCTTAATTATTTTTATTTAATAAATTATTAAGGACAACTAAGAAAACTCATCTTCCCATAACTCCTCTCGCAGAGTAAGAGGAGTGAACGATCATCAGTAACTATAATCTTGAATAAAATTCAAGACTATAAGTTGTCCTCACGCTCAAGGAAAAGAGTCCCGTCACCTCATCGTGGTTGCACCAGCTTTACGGTAAGCAGTTTTGAAGATATACTACAGAAATGATCCTGTGAAGTATGATCTTAAAAAATGTTAGAATTTGTCGTGTATATATGCTATTCGTAGAAACTTCTTACATTTGAAAATAAGTCTTGGAGTTTAGCCATCAATTGGCAGAAGATCTTACCAATTCTATTTTTAGAGAAATAGAATAGTACAAGAGAGTATACTATTTATAAAAGCAGAGTATTTTCAACTTTGTTTCATTTATATTACAAGACTAATAATATTCTTATTTTATTTGTTGACTAAAAAACTTGAATCATTTATTTAAATCGAAATAAAAAATAAAGTAACTAAAATGTGAATGATGAATTTGAGTCATAGTTCAAACTCTGACACGAAATTATGCATTTGATTGCGATCGTGGTTGGATATGATGTGTGCTCAGCATAATTACGTATCACGAATACGTAATTATTCGTAAGTGCAACATAAAATTGCCGATTAAATTATAATTTCAACCCAGCCGCCATGTCAGAGGCAAACCATACACATACCATAGACGTGCGGTTCGAAATTACAATTTACTAAATGTCTGCAACCAGAAAGGTGATGGTTAATATTACCATGACACAATTAACACCTGAATTAATAAAATCATTTCATTTAGGAGCCGCGGGGTATATAATATCACTTATAAATTAATAATAGTGCGCTGAAATCCTAGCACGTTTACGTCATTAGAGTCGATATTCGCGTACCTTCATACAATTCTCTTATCTTGCCAAGTAAATTGTGCAGACATACTGATATACATATTATGGGGGAATACATATATGATTAAATTATCTAACGTTAAAATAGTTTTCAATAAATTTAATTCCTCTTCTGAGAAATCTTGTGATTTCACGATTTCACACCTCTTGTGATTTCACGATCGAATTTCAATTTAGTGTATTTGCAGTAATACATGAAGTGAAAAAAAATTATTTGTACAAAAAAAAAAGCAAAAAAATATATTTTTCTCCATTCAAAAAAAACCGCAACTTTCATGTCTTCTCAACAATTAATATGTCAATTTGATTGTGCACATATGCTAATATACACATTATGCAACACACGTGTATGATTAAATTATGTAAAGTTAAAATAATTTTTCACAATAAAATTCCAATGTAGTTTATTTGCGGCTATAAAGAAAGGAAAAAAAGTTATTATTTATCCGAAAAAAAAGTAAATATTTTTGTTCTCTATACAAAGAAACGCGACTTTCATTTCCCTACATCAGACTGCACGTATATATATATATATTGTACATAAGGTTCATAAGCACATGTATATACCTATACACATACACATATACACACGTATACAGTCACACGTGCGTATTCCTGTTTGTCGTGTACCGTACCTCAGGGCGACACGCCAAGGTGACGGTAAACAATGTGAGCATACATTACTTACGCCCACACCAACAGGCGCATTGTGCTTACGGTGGTTGGTTGGTTTCTGCTCGCACGTCCTCGCCAAGAATCGTTTTCGTTTTCTCCTCCTCCTCCTCGTCTCTCTCTCTCTCTCTCTCTCTCTCTCTCTCTCTCTCTCTCTCTCTCTCTCTCACTTATTCTTTCTT
>NW_014569564.1:1093711-1106438 GCF_001313835.1 Polistes canadensis | reverse complement strand
CTTTTTTTTTTTACTTTTTTTTGCAGTACCTACTTCACACACATAAAGTAGACGAATAATATTTTAATGGTTCTAATATTTTCAAATTATATATTATCAGTGCTTTGTAGGAAATTATTAAAAATTATAAAAAATAATTTTATAGATAAAAAAATATATGCATATTATATTATATTAATTTTTTTGCCTTTTTACTTTGTCGAAGTATTTATTTCAACGTGCATAAATTGTTTGGAAAAATATTTAATGGTTCCAATATTTACAGGCTCTGTCAGTGCTTTGTAGAAAATTATTTAAAAAAATCTAGGAAAAACAAATAACATAATAGAAAAATAAAATTTATATATTTAACATGTATGTAATATATAATATATAATCCATTTCTTTTGATCCTAATTCTCTTCTATAGCTTGAAGAATCAAAAAGCAATATATTGTTTGTTCACGATCAATAGACCATATTAAATTACTCGTTGATGATAAAACGACGAGGTCGAATGGGTGTTACAGAGCCGTTAAGTCTACGGAAAAAGCGTAATATTAAACGATCGGAGTCTGATTCGATCGCGCGACGTTGATTAAAATTCTCATCCATGGGAGCTAATCGGTGTGGCCGAAATTATATCGCCAATAATTCCCGGGCTTTTGCCTGTAGATAATGACGGAAACGTGAGACTCGAGATAAAAAAGAGAAAGAGCAAAAGAGAGGGAAAGCAAGTACGTCGATAGCCAATTTCTTGGATACCCAATATATTAAAATCGACTTGGCCATGGAGTAATCTCGTTTTTATCGGCTCTGCACAAAATCCTCCAATTAGCGCGCATAACATTACCGTAATTGCAGTACCTACCTGCCGACGAGAACAACCCCTATCGACAAACTGTGTCTGACTAGGCTCTTTTCTTTCTTTCATCGAAATTACGTTACTCGTCAATATTTCTTCTTCTCCTTCTTCTTCTTCTTCTCCTCCTCCTTTATTTCCCTTTCTCAAAATTATCGAAACGACTTAAGAGTAGAGCAATGATTGTTTGTAAAAAAGAAAGAAATGAAATGGTAAGGGTGGTATGAGTCATCTCTTAGAAGAATGAAAGAGAACAAAGGCAAAGGCAAAGAAGAAGAAGAAGAAGAAAATATAAAAGAATAGAATACTCATAATTCTATCGAGCTACTTTGTAACACGATCAGCTGCTGGCTACTACCCTACTACTGTTAATATTACCACCACTATACCTCTACAACACTACCACTACTTACAACTCCTTCTCCGACCAACTTTCTGAGTCCTTTCCCGAGTCTTCGTGCCGCATGTGTGGCGCTAACGTGAGAAAATTTACGAGCAAACCTTTACCGACGTCGTCCTTACGCTCACGGAAACTCAAGTTTTCGGACAGTGGTTTGCAAAGGAGAAAGAGAGTTAGAGAGAGAGAGAGAGATTCTAAGTTAACTCAACTTAACGAACTTGTCTGACTTAGGGGTTGACAACTTCCTTGATTTAATTAAACACCGCATAGATACACATCCTCGAATTTCTAACTATAATCTCTATGATCGAATCTTGTTTAACGTATTCTCTAAAGAGGCTTATTTTCAAAATCGATTAGAATTTTGATTGATTTCAAAAATTCATTTTTACGAGTTACTTTATTTCACGCTTACGTTTCTTTTTTTTTTTGTTTGATTTAGTCGAATGTCCCACGGTATTTATGATATACATTACATACACTAATATTTTTCTTTTTCCTTGGGTTTTCTTTTTTCTCTTTTCCACGGTTTTCTTTTTTTTTCTTTTTTTTTTCAATTTTATTTGCAATACCATCGACAGGAATAATCACAGATGTATAAGTAATCCCAAAAGTTCAATTTCCCTCTGGCATCTCGTAGTGTGATTTATGGCCAACGTTATATACGCATGGAATATTATTTACCATCGACGTGACGTTTCCTCACCATGGGTATTCGATATTTCCAAAGAGTGGAATTCAACGTTTCTGGAAAGGCAGAAATAGTTATGCATTTATTATTGGTTAATACGTCGCGTCTTTTTGATGACTTTTGCTCCCATAGGAACATAGATTTCGAACATTCAAAATGTCGTAGCAACACATATTATCTGATAATTACGAACTAACCCTACGTACAAGAAGGAACTTCGAGATATCTCCGTGATATTTATGAGACGAATAAGAGTTAAGTTACTCCGTTTGAAAGTGAAATATTAACGTTCTTTTCAGATGCCACATACTATATCTTATCCGTATTTGAAAGGTAAGCCGATGCCATGGACTAAACCAATAATAATCCTGCAAGGAAACGTCATAACTTTGAAGAAGATAACGATCTTAGAAGGCAAGGTTATACCAAACCAATGCTTATACAACGGAAACATTGTCTTTTCGGTAAAATACTGCTTACATTACGCGGCTCAAATACCGACGATGTGAGACTATAAATCAAACGGGTTCGCCCTTTGGTAGAGAACTTTCTCGACCGGCTTCCTTTTTCTTTAAGAACTTGTGAACGCACTGAGGATGCCAATAAATAACAACAAAATGAAGAAAATGCGTTTCGGTAAGATCCAAAAAGCTACGGATGGATGATTTCTTCAGCCATAGGCGCAGATCGTCTTCGTGATTACAAAATCAAAGAGAAATATTTTAGGATTCTGATCGTATAATTGAAGGTTAAAGAAAAATGTAATAACTATGTTACGTGTGGTATTTCAAAATTGTGATAAAACATACGAAATTTGCTTTTACGCGGGCCGACGTTCCTGAAATCATTGAAAAGGTTTCCTCCATTGAGTGATGTCTCGAAGCTTGCTGTTATCTAATATCAAGACGCGATTTCGGCACAGAAAAAGGGGATACGATCTTTGAATGTTGGCGTCGAGTCGTCGATCGCATCAGGAGCGGCGCGCGTATTAAGGGTAAAATAAAAATGATCAGAAATGGAGAGAATTCGGCGTCGAGTTGGCCACTGGCAGTCACATGTTACACGATGCATGCAGGCAGCCAGCCAGCCAGCCAGCCAGTCAGCCAAAGAAAGAGCTAGGAGATATAAAACAGGTACGTTCATCAAGGTGGTTTCTCTCTTGCTCCTGTCGTATTTTCTTCTCTTATTTTGCTTGTTCGTTCACTCTCACTCGGATGGCAAGCTTTCGATAGCATTATGTTCCGCAGGAGACTCCTTAGTCTCCGTCTCTTTCTTTTTATCCTTTGTGTCCAAACTCTCTCTCTCTCTCTCTCTCTCTCTCTCTCTCTCTCTCTCTCCCTCTTTTTTCTCTTTCTCTCTTATTCTCTCTTTTTCTTTACGTGCCGAGAGAGTCCACGACGTTTGTCACCAGGCCAAGAAGGACAAAGCCCATTATCGAGAGACCGGTCCAATTATCCGAACGCTCTCCCGCGAAGGTTCTCTTCGAAGGATGCAAAGTAGCTCAGAATCTCCTCTTTCTCTCGCCGATTCCAAGGCGTAACTAGACTTTTACTAAACTCCAAGAATACCAACTTGCGTTGCCTCCAAACGACAATCTGCTGCCCTCGAACGCAATTTATTCGACTCACCCGATTTATGGCCAAGCGTTTCCTTGGTATTCGCTGACAGTTCTCGGCAAAGATTTCCAGAGACAATATAGCGAGATCTTTTTGCTTCGATTAAATAAAACCTGAACTTCGAGGATTTCGTTAGTACCCGAAAAGGTTCTCCCACCCTCCCTTCTTCCTTTTCGAAACTTAGAGATCTGGTAAGAAGATCGAGATACGCGTATGTTTTATTTTTAATTATAAATACAATATTTACGAGTTACTAGAGTTGCACAAATTTATTCCTAATTACATTAGCAGAATTCATTTTTTTGTTTTCCGCTTCGTCGGACACAACACCAACGTATAGTACAATTTGTAAACTTTTTCCAATCTATATTTCCTTAAATACACTCGAAAATAAATGAAATAAATATATTGACTTGCTAATAATATTTTACAATTTACTCAAAAACAAATATATTTAATATCAATTTTTATTTACACAAACTATTTATTTCTCTTTATACCTCTTACTCCCTCTTTCTCTCTCTTTCTTTATTCTTATCGGTATGGCCTTTTGGATCGCAAAATTCGCTATTCTACGCGCGCTCATAAGATTTCGAGGAAGCACGCCTTTCGAGGAAGGTACAAGAGGCTCTTCGCAAAGGAGTCGATTAGCAAGAGAGCCTTTCAGCAATGCGGTTTTATCTGCGTAATGATATCTTCGTAGCGGAAGAAGCCAAGGTTTAAGGGAGAACTTGGAGAAAGAGAGAGAGATAGAGACAGAGAGAGAGAGAGAGAGAGAGAGAGAGAGAGAGAAAGAGAGAGTAAATGAATGAAAGAGAGAAAGAGAGAGAGAGAGAGAGGGAGAGATAGAAGTAAACGCCAGAGGGGTCTCCTTTCGGTCGCTGAATCCCTCGATGCGGATTACCCCGTGGTCGTTGGTTAGGTGAGACCTCAGGCATGCTCTTACGAGGCCCACTGCATTCTCAGCATGAGTAAATAATTCTCAACGCTCGGGAGAAAACGTGGCTCCATTACGGCGTGCCGGAGTTAAGGCGTCGTCCTCTTTCTTCCTTTTCTTCTTCTTCCTCTTCTTCTTTTTCTTTTTCTCCTTCTTTCAATGCAGTTATCTTCCTTTCTTTCTTTCTTTCTTTCTTTCTTTCTTTATTTCTCTCTCTCTCTCTCTCTCTCTCTCTCTCTCTCTCTCCCTCTCTCTCTCTCTCCCTCTCTCTCTTTCTGTCTTTTTCTCTTTTTGTTTTTCTCAGATTTTACTATAACGATAGAACCTCTCAGAATGAACAAGAAGAGGGCAAATGTTATCCCTAAGGCTAGCTTCGTGAGCTTACCCAAGTTAAAAGGTTCAAACAGATAGTCTTGACTTTCGTCCTTAATGCGAAACATGAAATATAACTGATTATTTGTTGAAACAGATTTTCAACACGTGTTAGAAATGAAATTAATACTTTAATAGGATTATACTTAAATTTAATATTAAACGTATCACGAGCTTTACGTATATCTATTTATACCATAACGGATCAAATGACCCGTTTTCAAAAAGTCATATATTATACGATATATGTATAGCGAATAAATAATACACCATTTATGTAATAAGAAATTTTGACTCTCACCAAATAGCATTATAACTTGTAAAAAACTCTGTTAACAATTTTATAACCGGTCATTTTACCAGTCACGGTACGTATTTAGTATTAATATTCATTAAACACGATCTCTTCGTGTTATATGAATAATAAATTTATCTAAATCCTTTAAGAATGAAATGAAAATCTGATAAGTGATTTGATCTTTAGGTAAAATAAAGTTTCAACACAGATGTGTGTAGTTTAAAAGACGAGGCGCCGATTCTGTTAGCAAGAACGCTAATAGACTGACGCGTGACTGGCTCAGGTGGCCAAGCTCTCTTCGCCGAGTTGGAGAACCGTAACTTGTATTTCCATACCGGTATCCACAGGGTGCATGAATAAATACGTTCAAGAGTGAGTAAGAGTGAATGAGTGAGTGAGTGAGTAAGAGTGAGTGAGTAAGAGTGAGTGAGTGAGAGAGTGAGTAAGAGAAAGGGAAAAAGAGGAGTGACTTAAGCAGTCTAAACATCGGATTGCACGATAAACTCGCTCTTAAGAGTGCCATTACACAGACGACGACGAAGAGGTTATTCTCTGGAGAAAGAGAATCCGGTTCCTTCCTTTAAATCTGCAAGCATAGGTACCCGATAAACGTTCGCATAGAACCTTGACTAGAAACCAGAACTCATGGAATTTCATCGCAAAGCAACGTGGCTTCTAACAAGCGTAAGATTTCTTTAACTTTCCTTCAACGACCATTCACGATCTTTGAAAGGATCTCTCAAGGATTCTTCTACGAACTCTCTCTTTTTTCTCCCTCTTTCTCTTCGTCATTCTCTCTCTCTCTCTCTCTCTCTCTCTTTTTCTCTTCCTTCTTAACCGTTTAAAAAGATGAACTTAGAGGTATATGAGAAATTTCGATAAAAGCAAAAAATGTATGTCCAAGTTCGAATAGTTTACCTCATCTCATCAAATAAGACTCGCAAGACTAGTTTTCGTCCTGATTCGTGGACGAGTCAAATGGTAATTAGAACGTACAGCTGGCCGAACAGTGATCACCGTTTAACTCCTTGAAATGAGAATTTACGTTCTACGATTCCACCTAACTCAGAGAATATTTCATTTTAATCGTTCGACGCCAGCAGACTATGACGTCAAGGCCATAAGGAAACCGTAACTAAGGTGTTCCGTTAAGCTTGTCCTTTCTCACCAATAGGACTTTGTCGTTTATTTCGTAAGAATTGTAATTCTTAACTTTATCATTAGATCATCAAAAATATTTGATGTGTTTTATGTAAAACTATTTTTCAATATTATAAATTTAAATTTGTCGAAATATAAATATTTAAATCCAATGTCATATGAAACTGAACATTTTCTACCTCTGCATATTGTTGTTTTTAATTCCCTACAACTGCGGATTGAATAATTAAATCATGAATAAATATTTTCTTTGTATTAAAATAAGCAGTTTGAAATGATCGCATAATCTGAATAGAATATATTTCACCCTTCGATACCTTCAGATGTATATGGACTATTGATGACTTTTACTCTCAAAAGAATTGAAAAAATCCATCGTATTCCGAATAAATGCTGTCACCATAATCATCTTTTTATAAGAAAAATAATTTACAACCACGAGAAATATTGTTCGGGATAGGAATAAGAGGACAAAACTCCCCTTTAACTATCGTTTCCTTTCCCACCTAAAGCTCCTGTTTCGAATACAATGAAAACAATTAGGCTTTTTGCATCAATAACCTTACTACCGTGAAGCTATAGAAATATTTTCAACGGCTTTCATCGAAGAAAGCTTACAATTTTCTTCTCTTACACCTCTTTCCCAACATCCTTGCGACTCTCCCTCCTTTCTCCACCTTCTTCTGTCGTTTCGCGCGTTAACTCACAGAGTAACACCACACTCCTTCCAACTCCTTTCGAACCCACCAATGTCTTTCGTTTTCTAAAGGTCCTAGGACTTTCATCTTTTTCTTACGACAACAATGAATCGCCGCCTTCCGACGATATTCACAAAAGCAACATTACCACGGAGTACAACAAAGCTCTGTGGGATTATATAATACAGGTAGAAAGAAAGAGAGAGAGAAAGAAAGCAGAAAGCAAGTCCGTACATATTTTAACGCGTACAACCATAAGTATTCTTGTTGTTTCGTGCTAGAATCACATAAAATAGGAACGCAATAGTCGCGTTTGTGCAATCCTTGGAACGTTCACGCTTCATTGTACATACATAGTAAAGCCTTCGATTCTCGAAGGAACACATATAAGTACACATAACAAAGAAGGCATCGTGCGAATCCCTTGTTTTTCTTCGACTTTCCTTGTCGGAAACTTCACGATAGATAAACATTCGTCCGCGAAGTGCTTCTGAAATCTCCAACCAGCAACAGCAGCCCTTCTCCTCCTCCTCCTCCTCCTCCTCCTCCTCCTCCTCCTCCTCCTCCTCATCCTCATCTTCGTCCACTATTACCTCTACCTTCTCACACTTAACAGAATCACATGGGTCAGCTGGTTTCTCCAGACTTGGATCATCAAGCAAGCCAAGTCCCGCTTTGTGCGAGCTATCTACCACCTTTGAAACGATAGAGTGAGAGAGAGAAAGGAGGATGATGGAAGTGCTTCGTGCATAAGTAAGTGAGTTAGCAAATTCGTTGAGGCAACTCTCTCTCTCTCTTTCTCTCTATATCTATCTCTTTCTCGAGTTCGAGCTCTTCCACCATGTTTGTCTTCCTCGTGGTCGCAAAAGGTGTTTGCATTGGGTCCGCACCTTCTGCTTGTACGATGACTGACTGAAATGATTTGCTCCAACTTCACCGTGCTTCATAACTTCTTTTTCTTTTTTTTTTTTTTCATTCTTTCTCGTCTCGCCACATCTCTCAAGTATATACACTTTTGCCAACGATAAAGGTAGAACCAACGACTATAGGATTCCTTCTATTATCTTGCCCTCTCCCCCCCCCCTCCTTTTTCATATGTATCTACGGCTTTTAATAGACATTAAAATAAAAAAAAAAAGAAACCTTGCTTTAATCATAGTTTGGTCGAATTATGAATGTTAATAATTATATAAAAAAGAATTTTTAAATTAACATGAAAAAGCATGAATAAACAATTCGATATAATTTAGTTTACAGCTTTAACATACTAGTGGGGTATATCAAATCCATTGGGATTTCAAATTGATCGCTCGGAACGGGATGTCTCGTTTCGAAAATTCGTTATTGTTTCCGGAACGACGTGATGGTCTCTGTTATCCGATTACGATTAAATTGAAACTGGATCGTAGAGAGAGAGAGAGAGAGAGAGAGAGAGAGAGAGAGAGAGAGAGAGAGAGAGAGAGAGAGAAAGTTAAATAACAAAGAATTTCAAACAAGTTTTCAATGTGTTCAAAATCGCGTATCGATTATAAAAACTAGCTAGCACACCTCCTATCTATATGAAAATGATCAATAGATCAGATATTTTTTCGTCATACTTTTTCGTTTTATCTTTTGTATCGTTCCAAGAACGTATCGTGTCATCGACAGGCTCGAAACTAATCTTCTTTTTCTTCTTCTTCCGTTCTTTCATTCTTTCTTTCTTTCTTTTTTTTATTTTTTTCTAAGAGAACGTATCGGCCGTCGTCGTCGAAAGGTCAAAAGTGAGATTCTTTTAATCAAGAAACGTGGAAGGAGAAGATTAAAAGGAAGAGGTAGAAATAAATATAGAGAGAATCTTGTCTCGAATCCAACTTCGAAATCCTCGAAGCAGGGTGCAGGAGGAGGAGCTCAGATTCTGAGGGAGAAGAAGCTGACGCAGCACGTTAAAAAACTTTCTTCCTTCCGTTCTTTAGGATTACGGTTACGTTTATAGTAGTTGCGCGCCCGGGAGTGACATAGTAACTCGGAATGGCGCGTAATTTGAAACGAGTAAAGAGCTTTCATAGTCGACGCATAGTCCGTCGTGGATTAACTTGGAAAATGTATTATTTTGTTCAGACGACTGAAAGGGATTAGGATAAAGAATGAAAGGAAAAGGATTTTAAATGAGAAGAAAAAGTTCAATGAACAAGAAAGTATACGAACTCTTAGAATAATCACAAACCAAATGTATACTATACTAATTGAAATTACAATTTATATCAGCTAAATAAATTTGTTTTTACTTCTTGTTTTTTTTTCGTTAAAAAGAATAAAATCTACGTATACGCGCGTAAATAGTAATTTAGAATAAGTGGAGAAATGTTCTAAGAATTAATTGTTCCGGCTAGGTCTAAACAATTAAGAAGAAGAAGAAGAAGAATTAAGTTAGTAACATTAGTTGTAAATCAAGTTACATAAGAAATATTATGTTGACGACGCGTATTTCGTTATTGTTTTAATGCGTTGAAACCATCCTAAAAATATTTCCCATTTATTCTACGCCATTCTGTATATTAGAAAGTTCGAAAGGATTCACAATTGAAGTTAGCAATTAGTAAGCAAAGTCTTCCTAGCGACATTTTAACAAACCAACGGCCGCAGCCGCCATGTTTTTCAACTTGTCTGACATTTCCTTTGCGATTCTATTTCTTCTTCTCTTCTTCTTCTTCTTCTTTTTCTTCCTCGCTTCGGTTTTCTTCTCTTCTAACTCGCTACATCTTTCTCTTCTTTCTCTCACAGCAACACGTTCCTTGACAGAAAGTTAATAAAGTTTTCCAACTCGCATAAATCAACAACCTTCTTTAACACGAGTCTTTACGATGTGGTGGCGAATACGTACGAACCCAGGAGCCTGACGACCCGGAGGCCTTGCAATAAAAGCAACAAACTTTAATGCGTTTCAATAAATTACTCAGGAAATGCCTTTCTCCTTTTCTCTATCGTTCCTTCCTTCATTTTCCATTTCACACCTCTATCTCTCTCTTTCTCTCTCAAACGTTTCTTTCAAACTTAATAACCTCGGTTAGACATTCTCGATGCTATACGTTTATCTCGATAAAGTCATTAGAATCTAAAAATGGTATAAACCGGAGCACAATTGCTTAACTCTCACAATCAGACACTGCCATAAATGCACATTTCGTTCTTTAATAATAATCTTAAAATTCCGTAGAAAAATATTTACAGGATACAAGTCAAAATTTTCTACTCAATCACTGATTTCCGTCAAAATCGAATATACCGATCAATTTTGAAACGATCTATCGTTATTATGTTAAATTTTAACTAATAGAATTAAGTTTTAAAAAATGTTTGCATCTTTTTTTTATCTCCATAATGCTCTTGTATAATTTTTAAACCCGATTTAAGTCAATACTTGATATGAACTTTCCCATTGAGATATTTTCGGCCGCTTTTACACAAGAAGCATGACAAAATATTAAATTAATAGAAAAACAAAATAAAAAATACTAAATTTTTTGTAACAAATAAATTAACCTTAGTTACTCCAAAGGAATACATTTTGTTCCTTTATAAATATCCAATCTCTCTGAATTTACATAGAGAATCGAAACTTTTCGTCTAGAGTGTTATATTTACTTCATATACCTTTCACAACCCTTATCTCGAACACGTTTATCCATTTCTAAGATCGACTTCATTTTACGACCTCTCATTTATCAGAGACCACTATGATGAGCCCTCCGTATGTTAACACATGACAAAGATACTCTTTTTATATAAGTCGTGTTAGTAGAATCCCCAAGTAATCTCCTGTCCCATTATCTTCATTTTCCATTATTTTTTATTGTTACTTGTGCCATTGAAGTGGGCTAGCTAGCAAGGCCATTGAAGGGAAAATACGTATTACAAGTGACTCCGGAATCGTTACCAGAAAATATCCTTCTACGTTGTCTTTTTAACCTGACGTCGCAGACCACACCGGTTCGCAATCTTTCTTCGGTAACATCGACAAAGATGGAAGAGATTTCCACGTCCTCTGTTAATCTTCATTTTTACTCTTTGTCTCCCAAGAGAAGAGGAAGAAGAAGAAGAAGAATGGTAGAGGGAGAGAACGACGATGAGAAAAGGAAGCGGGGGAGAAAGAGGAGGAGGAGGAGGAGGAGGAGGAGGAGGAAGGGGAGGAAGAGAACAGCCATCTCGTAAACGAAGAGATGTCGAGGATAACTACGAAATCCAGCCTAACAGATATCCCACCAACTATCCTTTCATCCTGATTAATCGACAGTCTCTCATTCCATTTTCATGAGGTCCTTTTCCTCGTTTCGATTGTGTGATTCGAATAAATATTTAAAAAAACAAAAAAAAAACAAAAACCGGCAATCTATAAAGGGTACGAATTATTTAATGAGAGATTCTTTTGTAAAAGAAAAGATACAATATTTTGTTGTTAAATTTGTTTTAAACAAATAAGGTGTATCTATATTTATGCTCAGACGTTAAGATTTATTATAAAAAAAAACATCTTTTTACCTATTCAATGAGTTAAAAACGTTTTTTCGCTTTATTTAACGAAGGAGAAAAAAACTAAAAATTGAAAGAAAGAGGAAGAGAGAGAGAGAGAGAGAGAAATATCCTTTGAAGCAAATCGACTCTTCGACGTCTCAGCAAGAAGCAAGCGTAGCGTAGCGTCGAGCAAAATTGATGTCTCTACTTTCTACGAATAAAATTTCCAAGTAAATAACCATCTTGAGAAGAGGCACGGGGAGGAGCAAAAGGACAGGAGAGATCGGGGGAAGGGAAGGGCAGGTTGAAGAAAATCTGGACCGATGAAAAGACGTTTGAAGATCTTCTTGCGATTTTAATCCAACGATGTTGCTATAAAATTACGGGTGTCGAGGTTTAGGGAGGAAAAAAAATAAAAAGAAAAGAAAGAAAAAAGATAGAAAAAAATAAGTAAAATTAAAAAAAGATTCGCTCTGTCGACGAGAGTCTCTCTGTCTCTCTCTCTCTCTCTCTCTCTCACTGGAAGTTAATCAAAGCATTTCTTTATACCTAAAGGAGCGGCATTCGTGAATCTTCTCTTACCAACGTGAATTAACTCATGCTACGGCAACTCAAGAAACTCGAGATTACCAAACTGAAACACAGTCAAGTGTTGGAACTGTGTCAGTGTGAAACGAATTTGTGAAATATTTGTAAAATGAACGCAAAATCATATTTTTTAGATAAAAATTGAACCGTTCCACGAATTGAAGTTCCACGATTAAAACGATTGATTCCATTTGTAGAAATTCTTATATTTTATATTATTGTTTTACATTAGTTCAAGGATGTGTTCGTAAAAAGTTAATATGAAGAATCTCTGATATGTTACAATTTAATAAAAAATATTTAATAATCAACAATTTTATAGAGTGAGAAGTCTTAAAATGTTTATCTTTGAAAAGAATGAAAAAAACATTTAATATAAAAAGAAAAAAGATTGTTTTTGTATGTTAAACTTAAAATTTTTCAGCCAACCCACGTATATATACATGGGGCACCCATCATTGCTTGGTACAATAGTATGCAACTGTTGATTACCTGCAATGGTTTTTGTTTTTAAAAATCGGTCAACTATATCATCTGCAGCGTTATTGTAGTTTTCAATTGGCGAAAACTTCTAAAAATAGCAATTAAAAAAGCTATTATAACAGGACAAAGTCCTAATAAAAAGATATATATA
>NW_014569564.1:1037746-1093555 GCF_001313835.1 Polistes canadensis | reverse complement strand
AATATTTAAGCACGAAATCAAATTTTTACGTAACAATTATTATTCGATCATGTATATCACTTTCTGTAGATAAATGAAATTAATTCGATCGCCGTATATTTTCTCCCACTCTCGTTAATAATATCGATAACGGACGATAATTAAATATAAATATTCGAATAAAAAAAAAAAAGAAAAGAGTGGTTACATGGGTTATTATATAGGCATAATAGACCGCTCGATTGACTAGACAAACGAGTTTATTATTCCCACGAGATCGTCGATATCCCACGCGGTAAGAGATTTAATATTGGAAATTATTACGCTCGATTAAGCTATCGATTATGCTTTTTACCAAGGTGGGAAGGAGGGAGGGAGGGGCAGAGAGAGGGAGAGAGAGAGAGAGAGTTCTTTTTGAAAGAGAAATTAAAAACAAAAAAAAAAGAAAACAGAAAAAAAAAGTACCATGGAAATCAATTAAGCCCTATACTACGTGTAGGAACCCTAAAACGTGGATAATCTCGTTCGTTCGGGGAGATTCAACCATGTATGATCTTAAAGTAGATCTTGAACGAATTTCGAATCAAAAAGAGAAAGAAAAAAAAAGGAAAAGAGAGAGAGAGAGAGAGAGAAAGAACCAATATACGAGAGCACATGTCGGTACAAAAATCTACGGTTAAAATCTTCTCGTAAATTATATCGAAGAACGAATTTTCAACAACAGCAGAAAATTAGAAAACCCATCGAGCTGGTTCTCTCACGCAAAGGAGTGAGGGAATAAGGGAGAATAAGAAAACATGAAAAAGAAAGAAAATGGAAAGATAAGAAAAGAGGGAGGGAGGGAGAGAGAGAGAGAGAGAGAGAGAGAGAAAGATGGTAAAATTAAAAAAGAAAAAAATATTAAGAGAGGAAGCAGAGAATTCTCATTTTCGTCGAGTAAAGCATTCGATGCATTACCAGCTGGTCGTCTAAGGATTCGTAAGATCTTTCGAAGCTTTCTCTCCCTTTCTTTCTCTTTCTTCCTAAGGGTGTTCGAAGAAACGCTTTTAATTAACGTCAATCCAAGTGGCACCTCACCGACACCTATTTTCGAAGATACACGATCTTTCCACCGTGCCACCTTTTTCTAGTTGGTCGCCATCTTTTGCTCTCTCTCTCTCTCTTTCTCTTTTTCTCTTCCTTTTTTTTCATCTTTTCCTTTCTGATTCAACGTTTTTTTTTTTTCTTTTAACTCGTAAATTGAATCCCGCTGAGTGAAAAGGGGAAAAAAAAGGAAGAAAAAGAAAAGAAAAAAAAGGAAAAAGAGAGAGAAGTTCAACAGCAATGTTGCTAATCATCTTCGAGATACGCTCGAATGCGGGTCACTTCCGGTAGCAAGGTCAGTGCGGTTTCCGGCGAGACGTTGGTAGTCTCGTTACGACTGACTCCAACCAAGGCAATTATCGAATCCACGAGGAGATTGCGAGTGCTTCTTCCTTCCATCGTCGGGAGAATATTCCTTGCGGTCACGTCACACCCTCCTTAAACAGACCCTCTTCCTCTTCCTCTTCTCCTTCCCCTTCCCCTTCTTCTTCCCTGCCCCTTTCCTCCTCGATCCACATTTCGATCTTTCTTCTTACTTCTCTTCGATGAGGCTACCTCAACGTTTTGGGATAATTTACCAAGCGGTTTCTGCCGAGGTTTTGATGATGATACTATCGTACAACAACATCAGACGAAATATCACGAAACGATCAACTTTCAGAAATCAAACGATACGTTATCTTCTTTTTTTTTTCTTTTTCTTCATTTCTTATAACGTGGATCGTTTTCTTTTTTATTTTTTCCTTTATATATATTACGATTAATATAAAGAATTCGGATATTGTATAGAATGTTCGGACAATCTATGCAATGTCCTACTCGATTTAGCACGAGCAAGTGAAAAAAATTATAGAGATTTCAAAATTTGTTCATAATGTCCTTAACTAGTTTCGGCTAATCTTTAAAATATGCTTCAGTGGCGTAAATTTAGAACATGGGAGGCGGGGGGGCCAAAGTATTCTTAGGAAGAAAAGTAACTAAACTCTGAACAGAAACCAAGCACCCTGCTGATCTTTATAGTAACAGTATATATATCCTTCAATTATTAATAATTAAATTTGAATTATGTTTCTACATTACAAACGGATCAAGATATAACGAAGTTTAGATGTGTAGTGTTTTGAATATTACAAGAATGTATGTCTGCTTAAATAAAAAAAACGCTGAATTTTAGAGATTAAGTTGCTGAAGAAGTCCCAATAAAGGGACGAAACGTCCAATTAATCAAAACGAAGTTCTAGTTTTTTTGAATGTCCAAATTCCCTACGATACCTATTTATTATAAAAAAGAACGTTTCTCATCTTAGTTTTCGTTTGGGCATTTTCAAGTTTGCATCAAGGTTTTTAATACTAAGTATAGTAAGTATTATATAAAATACAATTATTTCATAGTTCGTGTATAAGAAAATTAGCAGGTTAGTAAATACCAACTTATTAAAGCAATTTTGGAAAATGGTATTAGAACAGACAACCCAACACACATATGTGAACTCGTGGATGAATCAACGAGCAAAGAACAAGAGCTTCTATCCCGCAAATAACGCACCGTTAAACGCCCACGAAGAAACGTTTTCTGTTGGGAGTTCGAATGGGTCGACGAGTCATCGTAGTCCGAAGAATTTGCGCTCCAAGTTCCGCGAAAGATCATTCCGATATCCTTCTTTGGTGTGCATTCTCATATCTATGTATGTAAATGTATATGTACTAGGTATATGCATATATATACGTAGACACATAGAAACCATGAATGTACACGTGGCAACGACTCGAGCGAGATAATCGAGCCATGGTGAAATTAAAAGCGCACTCGAGTGTGCTCTTCGAAGACCGGTTTAATTACCACCGGATTCGATCTTTCGCGCGGAAATGATGAGACAAACGTTTAAGTATTACGAACGGGACTAGAGATAAAAAGGAACAGATAAAAAGCGAACTAAAATTAAAAATAAAAAATAAACAAAAAAAAAAATTAACGGATGGACAGGTAGGCGGAACGGATAAAACAAACGGCGAGTAAAAACGATTTACCCCCAAAAAAATAAAAAATAAAAAAAAGGATATCTCACTCGTATAAAATAGAGGATTTTTATCCATCCTAGTTTCGCGTTTGATCTTACTAACGATTATTACATTTCTAAATCAAAATGTGTAACTTTGGTACGATAAATTTTCGAGTTTATTTTATAATTACTTATTTCGAGGAGAAGAAAATAAATAATCATAACTTGATCGTTTTCTAATAAATTTCATAGTAATGAAAAATTAATGCGAGTTTACGTTCTCTCAGGTTCTTTTTTTTTTTTATCTTCTTTTGCATTTCAACGAACTCATCGATCTTTTTTTTGATTTAACTCAGCAATCGCAAACCCTTTTTATTTTCATTAAATATTTTACTTACAATTGGAAGCTGTTCTTAAAGGACAAGAGAAGAAGGAAGGGAAAAGGGATAGGAAAAGAACTTTCAATCTCCTTAACGTGAACGAGCTTTCTTCTTGCTATAAATGCTAATACTTTCTCTTCGTCTATCATTCTCATAGCAGTTAATTGAAGAATCCTTTCGGATAATGTCACCGGTAGTGAGAACCTTCTCGTCTGTTTTTCCATGAAAAGAGTTCGAGCTTGTTCGAGCGTTTCTCTTCTTCTTCTTCTTCTTCTTCTCTTTCTTTTACCTTCCCTACTTATACTTGGAGTGTTAAACGCTGAATATTCGTTCGTTCTTTTGCTAGCGAAAACAAACTTTTCGATAGTAGTAGCGAGTTTCTCATAGCTTTCGTCTTTTCCATTGGACACGCGAGTAAAGACAAGTTTCTTTTGAATGAAGCCTTAAAATAGAACGACTCGAGATTTTAATTAAACTCCCCCTTTTCGAATCGACAATCTACGTAACGAACGAATGACAAGTATTTTTTTGAAATAATTCGATTCATATGGAATAAGAGATTATTATTGTGTATGTTGTGTGTGTGTGAAACAATTGATTGATGCGAAACGTAATTATTAGAATTTAATCAATCAATTTTTTAATAAGGACAATATTTTTTTTTTTTAACAAGAACTAAAGAAAACTCCAGCAATTTTTCTTTTGTTTTGTTTTTTTTTTTTTTCAATTTTACCGCATGCTCAAAAAATGTTGAAAAATAAACAGGTGACTGCGCTGGTCGATCGATTTACAAATTCACGAAAAAAAAAATGGAGAACAGAGAATGACGTTCCAACATAGTAAGTACCTCTTCGCATGGTTTACCAACAACGTGTAATTTTACCTTTCATTTCGGTTCACGTTTAACGTAACGAGATATCAAGCGCGATATTACGTTATCTGAGTTTCGTGAATATACGTTTGGTATGGACCGCTCGTTTCGATTTAATCGCGATGACTCCCAGGTCAAGGGGATTTTAATTCGAGTGTTGTAGGTATTCGTGTGGTTCAACGGCCCGTTTCTTTTCTCTGTTTTGTTGGTAGCACATATCGCTCTCTTTCTTCTTTTTCAAAATGTCCTTTTTCGTACCTACTTTCTAGAATCCCAAAATACAAAAGTGCAATATGCTTAATGGACCAACAGGACATAACCCGATGCTCTTTCTCAATGTACGGATATTACGCTTCTAAAACGAGCTTATCCCGCCTGTCCTTTCTCCATTAACTAATTGGTATTCTCGTGTTTCAAATAGGTTACTGATATCGTTAAAAATAATAACAGTGCAAGGATGATCGAAATTTATTTAAACATTATTATAGGATTCGGAAAAAAATTGGGCCGTTGGGGACTGCTAACTGTACCGGGACTCGAACCACGGATCTTTCGCTTTCCGGGCGACTGCTCTTTATCCATTGAGCTATCCAGGGACCACCGTTCAATATTTAAGTATTTAGCATAAAGGCACTCGTCCTACATTATTTTCCAAACAGACTAAATATTTCAATAAAAAACATCCAATTGTATGTACACATCTACATTTCTTTAAATATATTTTCGTAATATCATTGATTCCCGTAGAAAACAAATCATTATTCAATGTAATATACCTCTTCATTCACTCGTATTATTTTTATATTCAGCAATCTGGAAATGACATTTATACGAAAGTAGGATAAGAAAGAGAAGAACGTTGACATAAAGAGGACAAGAAGTATTCTTAAAGTCATGATTCTAAATTTCTTAAGAATCTTATATGTACGATATAGATATTTTCGTTATTTCCAAAGGGAATCTTTCCACTCCTTGAGACTTTTCTTATTTCCCTGAGAAACTGAACGTATATTTTACGTTCTTGTATATACAACAGTCAGTTTGGTGATACTAAAAAAGAGAAAATACAGCGTAGTTCTGTTTCGATTCAATGTTCGATCCAAACAGTACTTACAATAGGATTCCTATCTAAAAGACTTATTGACATTGACAAAACGTATGGGAATTTATTATTTAAACTTATAGCTCGTGTTATACATTCTATTATATTTTATCGATATCAAATAGTCAATAAAACGTATATATTTTATATAATAATATTATACTACTAAATAATATATTATAATATAAGAATATACATATATGTTTTGTTTATATTGCAATATATTATATTGTAATATTAAATTATATTATATATTGAGTTATTAGAAAAGTAATTTCGTTTTTCGCAGAGGAATTTTGTTAATCGCGTTTACCGATATTTATTTTAACTCAAAATCTCAAAATCCTAAAATAATACAAATTAAAAATTTTATATTTCAGCAACAGATATTTCAGACGTGATTTAAAATCTTGAGTTTCGATCTGTCAATTGGCTTTATTTTTGTATTACATATTTGAGAAATGGAACATTAAATGTCAGCATTTCTATTAATACAATACAACCGAAAAAATAACTGTATTAAACGAATACCAATGGCAAATTTAGTTCTCGAAATTTCGTATTGGTAACTTTAATTAGAAAAACGCGCTACATTAAAATCGTCCATTTAAAAAAAAATTGATGGTAAAATAAAGACACCGGGTGGATACAAATTATGAGAAGTTAAAAGCTAATCGAAAAGTTAAATTTGTCTGTTAAAATTTATCCATTATCAATTAAATTCTACTGTTTAAAACGCTTTGGGATTTTTAATATGTAGGGAAAAAAAATTCGCCTTTTATTAACCATTTAAAAAAAAAACGGAATTAATTTTCCAACGTAATGTAATACACACATAATAATTTGAAAATGAAGTTTGGTAATAAGAAAAAAAGAAAATTAAATAAAATTATCATAAGAGACGTCGATGGAAGAACTAATGAGGAAACGTGACGGTCGAACGAGCAAGAAAGTGATCATAGTGAAGGGTAAGTAAGAAAAGTGAAGTTCGTCATGGCCGCACGATCCATAAACTCTGAAGTAGCGATAAATCAGACATGGTCGTGCCCATGGCTTATCAGTCACGCCATATTCATAGAAGTTGGTTTTTCTACCAGTGCTTCTGACCATTCCGTTGTCCGTAGTAGTTGTATCGTATCCGGTAGGAAGATGTTTTCATATAACAACGAATACCACATTGATATTATCGAATATTTTTCCTTTACAAAAAATATTATTTCAAGTTGGTCATCTTGATAAAGATTTTGGTTATACATGCAGTTACAAATCGTTTTTAGGTTAACAGGAAGAAGAAGAAGAAGAGGAAGAAGACGATAAAAACGTCCCATATTCTATTTCTCATATTATCAACCAAGTGATATTTCTGCCAGTGATAAATAAAATATAAACAAAAGAAAAAAACAATAGCTGTTATCTCAATTGGCATTATTAAAAATTATTTCTATCTTATATAATATTCAATTAGTTATTTCTCTCGTCCAAAAATAAAATTATTAAGAAATATGTATCATAGGGAAATTGGACATTAAAAAGAACTAGAACTTAGTTTTTTGATCAAATTGGTAATATATTTAATACTTTTATCGAGAGATATAACAAAATATAAAGTTAAAAATAGATCATTTTTAAATATTCACCCTAATCAATATCGTATACAGGAATCAAATAAAGGCGATCCATTAACAGCATGTAAGGCGTAAAAAAGACAATTTTTGTGGAAAAATCATTTCCTTTTCTAACGATCAGCATACCTTCCGTTAAAAAACGTAAGTTAATTCTCCATCAGAATGAGCAAACTCATCGTCTTTGTTTAAAATGATCGTGAAACGTGACGCGATAAGACGTTATATCCGAAACGTAAAAGAAGATGAAAAAGAAAAAAAAATGTTATCTGAGAAACCGAGGGTAAAAGTTCACGAAAGAGGGATCGTGAAATTCGCTTGTAACGCTTAAATCACCAAGAACCCGTACAATCAATCTTGATCTTAGCCGATGCATTTAAGTAGTCATGCAAACGCACGTGCGTTTTACCCCCGCGTGAGTGGTTTCGCTTGCATTGTCTTACCTCGTAGGTCGACCCTCTTGGGTTCATAGATCACGCCCTTCCTGGACTAGTCCAACTTTATAAATCATAGCTGGTTGCTCGGCCTTAGCAAATTTATCGTTCACGTCCGAGGCACTTAATTTATCAACGGACAACGAAAGACATACAGCGAAATATCCACCTTTTCTATTTCCATCTCTTTTTGTTTTCCTATTTCTCCCCCTTTTTTCCATTTTTTATTTCTTTCTTTATTTTCTTCTTAACATGATAAAGATCGCAACGATGATGAACACGTTCATTTTTCATTATAAAAAAATATTGAAAAGTTGGAACAACGATCCTATAATTTTCATTCATTCGATCTTTCAATGTTTCAAATCTTAACAATTTTCTTATCATCTATCTCATATTCTGCGACTTTTCGTCGTTAAAATTCACTTTCTAAGTTGAACACAAACTGTTACCTGCAACTACAAAATCTGAGATTCTTCTTGAGGATGGTATTGAGGGAGGGGTGGCTGACTGCCTGTCCTGTACCTGAAGGAAATTACGAATATCCATCTTCTTCGAGACATCGGAAGGACCAAAAGCCCCTATCTTCGGGTAGGACAGATCGAGAGAGGTGGTATTAGCCGGAAACGCGAGTAACCATCAATCTCGAAGCGTGAAATATCTATGAGAAGGATTTAACGGAACTTCGACTTTTTCTCTTTTTTTTCTTCTCTTTTTTTTCTTCCTCTGCATCTTTTTCCTTCTTCAATTTCGCATTTGCTTTTCCGAAACAGAATTTAGAATCTTGGAAATGAGATAATCTTGATTTCTTAGCTCTCGTACAATTTTCGCATCGTAGAAGATAAATTTCTTGTATTTAATATTCTTTTTCAAACACGCATCTAGAAAAAAAAAACATAAGAAAATTTATGCAATCTCATTGGTATCTCCGAACTACTATAGATTAAACGGCTGCCTTGTATTATATCGAAACTTTTTCTTCGACGATTCATTGAAGATGCGATACACGATGCGGGCAACGTATCCATCCAGAATAATTGAACAAGATACACTTCTCGAACTCGATCAAGAGAGAAAGTCCGCGACAGAATGCACGGAACATGATTTCGGGTCACGCAACAGTTTGTCGTAGTATATTCGAACCTTGCAAACTACATATACACGGGTATAGTACATACATACATTTATTTATATATATATATATAAAGAGAGAAAGAGAGATAGATGGATAGATAGAGATAGATAAAGGAAGAGAGATAACAGAACGATTTGTAAGGAAGGTATTCTCGAACAAACCCAGCACTTAGGACAATTGTCTGCCTCTCTGGTAGCCAAGAAGAACACTCGATATCTTTCGGAAGTATACCTGACCAATTGGACTATTATTTTCTTCCTAGAACCAAGATCTCGATAAGATTAGTTTTTATTCCTAACTCCTCTCCTAAACACAATTAAAATTAAATTAAATTAAATTAAATAAAAAATGCGCATTGCTTGAGAAAAATTAAATGTCAAGTAAAGACGCCAAAAGCGTGTATGATCGTTTAGTAACATCGAACGATCTGGAATAAAATGTATTTTGTTGAAAAGGGAGGTGGGCTAACTTCATCGAATCGTTGAAGGTATGTCTCAAGAGAACGATAGTGTGTATGAGAGAGAGAGAGAGAGAGAGAGAGAGAGAGAGAGAGAGAGAGAGAGAGAGAGAGAAATAGAGAAAAATGAAATACGAAGGAATCGAAAGGTAGCTTGGAACGTCGAATGGATTTTCCGGCATCGTTTTCTCATCCTTGGAAAAAGATCTAACCGATACTTTCCACCACCTCACCTTTTGCCTTTTTCTTTCCCCCGAGAGATACTCTGACATAACTCTGAAGCAATTCTCGAATTGTTTTGACTCGATGAGAAAGGTTAGAAATTAAAAGGGATACCAATTATATAATATGTTATCTTTCGAAAGACGAGTATTATATACGTTGACTTTTCGATCATCATCTTCCTTTTGTTTTTTCAAGTTTTCATCTTTTCTTCAAACCTTTCTTTTTTCTATTTATTTTTTTTTTCTTTTTCTTCTTCTTCTTCTTCTTCCTCTTCCTCTTCCTTCCTTCTTTCTTTCTTTCTTTCTTTCTTTCTTTCTTTCTTTCTTTCTTTCTTTCTTTCTTTCTTTCTCTCTTTCTTTCCTCTTTCTTTCTTTCTTTCTTTCTTTCTTTTATCCTACCGAACGAATCGTCAAGACCCAAAGTGCCCGGAGAAGTCCCCGAGGCGCTCTAAACTCTCGCAGCGTGCTTTGAAACGTAGATTAAAGAAGGGAGGCACGTACCGACGCGAGGCCTGGCCAATTTTGCGATACTTCGAAGAGAGAAGCGGCGTCCTTTATTACTTCCCTCTTTCTTTCTCTTTCTTTCTCTCTTGAAAACAGCGCACCAAGGCATTTTAAATCAGCCCTGGGCAAATCTTCAAACCCAAACATGGAAAAACATATTTCCCTTTTCCCAATGTAATAACGTTTGTTACGAGCTGTCTCTTATCAACGTGTGACATCATACTAAATAAACATTATTTTGATAATACTCTCTCTCTTTCTCTTTTTCACATACTCTCACACTATTTTCCTTTGAAAATGAATACAAATTTATTTAGGTACTCCTAATAACTTTAATTACATGTCTTCCATTATCAACGCGTATGACATATTAAATAAATATTATTTAAGCAATAATAAAATTAATCCAATTTTTCCTAGAAATTCCCATTAAAAAATTGTTTTTCTTTTTTTAATTTTTAATTTTCAATAAAAAACAAACGAGACTAATTATTTTATCCGGAAGCAACCATTTGAAAAAAACGTTCGTTCGATTTGTAAAAAGGTTAAATGATCATCGACCCTTTTACTTTCTTTTATTTCTTCATTCTTTTTCTATTCTTTATTCTTTTTTTGTTTTTTCATAGTTATCCCGATGGAAAACGTGAATCCAGTGAATTCCTATCGGTACATAGTCGAGTACTCTGGAAATGAACGGACAGATAACGTGAAGAGATATTTGGGAAGACATGCGGCAGAAACGGCGGCAATTCAGAGCCCGCGATTCAAATTAGCTGAAACTAACGAGCGGACAGGGGTACAGTATGAAAGAGAGATGCTTGCGAACAAAACGAACGTGCATTTTATGTTCCTGCACTTTGTTTGTGAACGTGTCTACGAGAGAATATCAAAAAGAGAAAAGGAGAGAGAGAGAAAGAGGTGAAAATAGGAAGAGAGAAAGAGAGAGAGAGATAAAACTAAAAAGAAAAAAGAGAGAGAAAAGAGAGAGAGAGGAAAATAAGAGAGAGAATGAGAGAGATGAAGAGATGAAAGGAAAGACAAAGAGAGAGATACATCATTTCGAGCGGGCGTTGCATTTTCAAGAGATACTCGTCGACTCGTTTGTATCTCTCTCTCTCTCTCTCTCTCTCTCTCTCTCTCTCTCTATCTTCCACTCACTTTTTCACACACATGTATGTGCATATACACAGAGAGTGACTATTTTGAACGAGAAAAAGGAGGAAAACGCTTCACATCGTTACTCTTTAATCGGTCGGTTCAACGAGCTGCCGAATTGCACGCGGTTCTCCGGTCGTGCTCAAATGCGAACACGATTTTTATGCTTATTGGACAACTCTTGAACGGAACGATTGTTGTCGTTAAAATTTCATCCACGGGATTATTTATTTTTTTAAGGAAAAAAAAAATATATACATAAAGAAAATAAAAAGAAAACATATACGCGTGCGCGTAAATTAATACGATGAGTTACTTTTAATCTACATATAAATAAGTATCAATTACTCGTCGGATTAAATCAATGACGTACCCGATAAATAAATCTAGACGTAACACCTGACGATAAATTTATTTGCAATTAATACGAGTTTAAAACTGGTTTAAGTAATAATCCCGGAGTCTTTCTTTTGTTCTTTTGTTCTTTTTTAAACAATTCTTTTCGTTACCCCCCGAATTAACAGCGAATAAACAATTTGCAAAAATATAAATGAAACTTTATTTTTCTCGTATAATATATACTAAACAATGGCGTAATAAAAAAATGACATTTAAAAAATAATATATTATATTTCTTGCATATATAACGTATACTAATGCGTTATCAAATAACCAATCATTCTAATTGATCAAAAATAAAAATAAGGTATAAATATAATTGCAGATAATTTAATAATATTTAAGTAACATTTGTTCGTTACCTTTTAGAAATCAATGTAATATTTTCAATAATATTAACCTATTATAGTCAATGAATAGAATCCATGAGTTAAAACGTTCCCTTTAAATGGAATATATATTCCAATACTACGCGAATAGATGGTAGAAGGAGCTCGCTCGAATGGAATCGAACGTCTAGGCTCGATCGACGAAGACATTCGAAGGTCTCCTAGCGTCGATGGGTTCAGACAACCCTCCATTTCGGAAGCTGCTCGTACCATCAGCATCCGGCCAACCCATTTCCCATTCCTCGCGAACACCGCTGTACATTTCCCAGACGTGCCCCTAGCCGGCAGTCAAATGCCAATACGGCACTTATCCCTGAACTAAAGCTTCCACCTCAAAAGCTTTTAAACCATTATAGGGAATGATGCATCGTCGGGTCGTCCTGAGAATTCTCCAACCTTCCAACACCCTCCGACACTCTTCTCTTCTCTTCTCTTCTCTTCTCTTCTCATCTCGTCTCATCTCATCTCATCTCATCTCATCTCATCTCATCTCATCTCATCTCATCTTTCATCTCTTCTCTTCTCTCGTTCAACTCTCGATATTCGTCATACGTCTTAGAAAGTACTTCGGGACCATTTATGTAGATGAATATTTGCCCTATGGAAATACATACTTCATATTGAGACAATCGGGGGTGTAATGCAATCGATGTAACGTGTCAACACCATCATTTTTCTCACCTTAAATTCGACGATTGCCTTTTCTTATTTTTCTTTCTTTCCTACGGGAAACATTCTAACGATGAGATGCAATAAAATATACCTATTCGTTTGATCTATTCTTAAAATTTATTTCGATATAAATTCATTTTACAATCAAAAACAAATACTTGATCTTCCTAAGTCAACGAATGATAATTTGTTAAGTATTTCTAATTGGATTTATTATTTGTGAGCATCTTCTATAACAACATGTCCAACATTATAGATGAAAAATGTTACTCGTTTGAAAAACTTTGACTTTGATATTATTAATGCGATAAGAATATGAAATGATCAATTTGTAATAATGATTACCAAGTAATAATAAAAGAGAATAGTTGAAAGTAGGACATCAACAAAAATTAATCAAAGTTTCAGAGACTTACACGACAAGGAAGATAATCATTTCGATAGAGATCCTTCAAAAATAATTCCAAACAACCAAACGAATGATAACTATCGAATGATAACTATTGGGCGCGTCGATGGACAAGCCTGGTTAATGTTTCCATTAAGCTGTAAAGCTGATTGAAGCGAGGGTGTGTATCCACTGAGTTTGCGTTTTAACTACTACCCCTCCCTCAAAGGTGTGGCCCTAACTTGACACATGAACGCGAATTTGTTGATTTTCTTCTTATTTTTTTTTTAACAAGGAAACCTATTTTCTAATTTTTTTTTTTAACAATTGTTACTTCATTTGTTTATAATTGTCAGTTAATAATTTATAATAAGCAATCTTACTCGTTTCAATTCATAATAAAATATTCATACACATATTATATGTATACTACAAAGAATCGAATAATTACTTTGACTATTTCTTTTCTTTTATTTTTTCCTACATCTGAGACAATTTTTGTTCATCTTTTTAATAATTATTACGTTTTTCGACTAAAATCGATTAATAAAATATCAATTAGATAACTCCAATGATCTATTGATTTTTAATTCGTACAAAATATTCATACACATTTGAAATTAAAATCTACCAACAACTTTACTTGGATTATTTGTTTTTCTTAAATTAAACACAATTTCCGTTATATTTTTAACAATTATTTAATTGTTTATCTAAGAATTATAGAATTTTAATTAGATAAATGTTTTATATTTATTTTATATTTATACAAAATATTTATACATATTAAATTAAAAACTAACGAGTAATTACTTAGAGTATATTTTTATTATTTTCTATGATACACTAGAGACAATTTTGATAATATCACATTGCATTCTGTATCGTAAAATACCCGCAGAAAGTAATATTCCGAATTCGACGCAAAGGAAGTTTTAATAAAAAGAAAGAAAGGCATATTCGTTGGAGGAGAACGGAGCTTTGTGGGAGAAGGAAAGGAAATAACTTACCGGTTGAGAGAGCCTCGAGAGTAACTTTACGGGAAATAACGCGAAAGCTACCTTCTTTCGTACCTCTCTCTCTCTCTCTTCCCCTCTCTCTTTCTTTTAAGAAATGCCCTCAAGAGATTTAGGTTTTGTTCTCGTTCTCAAAAGAGAGGGTACTTTTGGGTACTAACAACGAGGAGTTTGTGGTCATTGAATAGAGCCCTACCAAATGGAAAATTACTCGTTAACGATAAAGAGGATCATTAATTTTAATGAGATTACCTGTTAACGAACCGAGTTTTATGAATAAAAGAAGACAACGTTTGTAAAACAAATGCGTTTTACTATTCCTCTACTACTCATTTATTTTTCGGTGTTCCTATTCTTTAAGTTTGCTTTGAGTTACGTTTACTCGCGTGGTAAACGACAATAGGAAACATTTCATCGGTGTAATTTGTAGACCGAAGAAACAAACAAGAGTACTTCTTCCGGTTTACAGAACAAATCCATTAACCAATTGGCCTCGGTGATGCCAGGCAAGTTGAAAGTTGGCTTGTGCAGAAAGAGTAACGGGTATTTAAACATCTCGTCTAGCTAAGAGATAGATAGATAGATATTCTGAACTTCCCCCACTCTTCTATCCCACTATCCCCATCTGTACCCTATCCAGTTTCCAGACTCTGGCTCCTTTCCAAAAGCGAGGGAAACTAATGGAAAGCATCGAACTTTCCGAGCCGATTTGAGAAGCTGACCAGTTTTCATTGATATTAAAACGGGATCTCAAAGGAACGAAGAAAATTGCCAAGAGCTTTGAAGAAAGAGTTCAAAGTCGATAAAGATAAGGGGTAGAGGGGGGGGAGAAAAAAGAGAAATATTTTAAGAAATAAAGAAGAGAAAGAACTAGTTACTCGTCTATATCTATCGTCGAAGAAAATAACTTAGGATTCTTACGATTCTAACTTTTTCTTTTTTTTTTTTTTTCGAATAAACAAAAAGCAACGAGAATCGATAATATAAACTTCGTTCGAACTTTGAACGTAGCAAAAAAGAAAATATTTTTCGATAAAGAGCGTTAGCATAAATGATATCGTCGAAAGTTCGAGCTAATAAAGATGACCTCGTATAAATTATTCCACGAGAAATGATAAATAACTTTGATAAGATTCTATAGCTTACAATTAGTTCGGGGAGGGGGGGGGGGTAAATAATAATGATCTACTTATATGTAAGTCCCGAGAGAAAAGAAAATTAACTTTCTTTTTTATTTTTTCGTAAATATCAATCATACACGTTAAAACGAGAGTTGATGATCTCCCACGAATGATTTCGCAAGACTTATAATAGTTAATAAATACTTACCAACGTATATTCTTAGCAGTTTTTTAAGGAAATTCAAAAGTTCGAGAAGTCGTTTCTCGTGAGGGTAGAGAAGAAGGAATAAAGGTCGAGTGTAATATTCGTTGGACAAAGGAGAATGTGTGTGCTATGTGGACGACATTACAGTGGCTATAAAAAAAAGAGTAAAAAAGAGAAAAAGAAAGAAAGAAAGAAAGAAATAATGAAAAGGAGAAAGAGAGAATGATAAGTATTAAAAGAAAGATAAAAAAAAGGAAGAAATGATGGAAAGAAGGAAGGAAGGACGGAAGGATAGAAAGAAAGAAAGAAAGAAAGAAAGAAAGTAAGAAGGAATGAGATGCTGTGGTCCAGAGAAAAAGCTTTGTACGTATGCCGAGAGAGCGATGCCGGTACACTTTCATTTCGTTTCAATGGAACCGCGCTTATCGTGTGTTTATCTTACTTCGCATTGTTATTTCGTCTCTCTGGGCCAGGAAGAAAGGAACGAGGATAATTGAACCGTATCCTATCGTGGATTCCCGTTATCCCTGGGCTAAGGCAACGAGTAAGATCTCACTCTCGGACCATTATGGAGAACGCGAGGAATCCTCATGATTCTTTCTTTCTTTCTTTCTTTCTTTCTTTCTTTCTTTCTTTCTTTCTTTCTTTCTTTCTTTCTTTCTTTCTCTTTCTCTTTCTCTCTACTTCTCTCTTCTATCTTTCTCTTTTATAAACACAACACAACCCACACCTCGAGCCCACGCCGACGTTATTTCGTTTCACTTCGCCATTGTTCGCAGCTTGGATTAATTAAAAGATGCATTTTCCTTGTGCCCTGGATCAGAGACGTTAATACAAATATAATCGTAATCGCAAAAGACCATAACGGCTATCTCAGGATGCTTGCTCTTTCCTTAGTTCGCATCTTTTTATAATGGAAAACAAAAAAGAATAATAAATAAAAAAGAAAAGAAAAAGGAAAAGGTTTTAATAATTACTTTTAAGTGCAATTTCTTTTCATGAAAATTACTATTGTATTTCCAAGAATATTTACAAAAACGATATATTATACATATATAATATAATATTATACTTGTATTCGACACAAGACACGAGAGGAAAAAGGGAATGGTCATTTGAATAATATATAACGTCATACGTCGTAAGAATTCTTGAATTCGTGCGTAACTTTACTCGTACCCCATCCAAAAGGAATATCGTACCGTGTCAGGACAACGGTCAACGGGTTCGATATTTATGTCCAGGTACGTCGAATAAATATGGAAAGGATCTCGCAACGTGCCAAACAGATTTACGAGCTTGTCCCTAGTACCTAAGGATTCTAGCGTAGGTGTGTAGGAATATAAAGAAAAATACAAGAAAACAAATAAAACAGATTCTTTCTTACCGGCTCCTGAGTCTGTTCTTTTACTTTTGTTATCCTTCAAATACGCAAATAGCATAACATACTAGTCTCCATTTATTTCTGTTCAATTTTTATTAACCGTATTCTACACATATATCCGTATATACATTTAATACTTTAAATAATTTGTATGGAAAATAAAAAGAATTACCATATTTCCTTTAAATATTGCATTGATATTTTAATCTTATTGTAAATGAATAGTACGATATACTAGATTAAATTTACGTAAATGTTAATGAAAAGTTTTTAGTTCAACATAGAAACTATTTCTTTTCTTTTTTCAGTCAAACACACTTACTTTTATTTAAAAAGAATAAGAAAAGTTTTTTGCCGAGGCTCAAAACTTTTTAAACTCACCATCGTATTTTTGTTCAATTTACGTGAAATTTTGTCTTATTCGTTTGAATTGTGTCCAGCAAATATCCATAAATTCTATATATAATATACTAGTTCAAATCAATCAATGAATTCTTAATGAAATAATTCGAGTAACTGATATAATCAAAATAAATACCTAAATAAAAGAAAAAAACAAATATAAAAATTTACATTTCAAATAGCATTGTGACTTCGTTCTTCCTATTTTATTTTTTGTTTTGTTTTTATAATCTTATTTAATATGTCAAGCCGGCGAAGCTTTTAATCTGATTGGTAATACTTAATTGCGTCCATTGAATGAAATACTTGGAATTAATTTGTAAAAGGGCTTAAGTCAAATGCTATAGTCGTCTTTTCGAAGTCAGAAAACTAGAAATAAGATTAAGAAACGGGGACGTCGAAAGACGGGGACTCTCAACGATGGCTTTGGTATGCTCGAGGACGCTTTTATAGGATCGAATCGAGTCAAGCTATTGTCCCTTCCACCCTTCTGAAACTAACGAGTGCAATCCGTCGGCTATTTCCGGCGTGTTAAGCAAGCTGAAAGCACGACGACAAATCCACGATTTATCATCGACGCAAGTGAGAGAGAGTGAGAGAGAAAGAGAGAGACCTTTATAGAAGAAGAGGGTGTTGTAGCAACTAGGAAAAGGGCTTGCTACTTGATTAATATTCGGATTAATTTGAGCCACCTAATCCGAGATATAATTAATGACGTTAGTCGAGAAACTAAATATATATTAACGTAGGAACTCAGTAAGGAACGAAAAGAAAAACGAGGATCGAGTGAAAAGTATCACGCGTTAACTATCACGTTTGAAATAATTAATTAATCGCTATTAAAACTGTCTGATCGTATCAACAAAAGAAAAAAAAGAAAAAAAAAGAAAATATTGTATTAGCTAGAGAAGGTAGTTGCAGATACGAAAAGAGAAAATTCATTTCGTAAGGAATGATTAATTACTGAACAGAAAATGTCAAAAGTTCTTAACCGATATTAAAAATCAATTACTCTATTTCAAAATTGTTCGGACTGTGAGTTTGCTTTTTTCTCTTTTTTCTTTAGTTTCATTTAAGCTTGCGGTTTTATGATTTAAACAAAAGCAAAAAATAAACAATAAAAATTAAGCTTTAAAACGTCGAGGGAGGAGGGAAAAGTAATCGATTTAATTAAAAAAAAAAAAAATAGAACGTAGGAAAACTTTTGATACAGTCTGTATTTAATCTAGGCGTTTAAATGAACTCATGTAAGTGTTAAGTATCAAGGAAGTCCATCATTATGTAAAACTCGTTTAATATAAAATTAACGCTTAATTAACAGCCTCGTGTAACTTGGTATCTACATATCAAATTACCATCTAATCAAAGTGAATTATCTTCGAATTTGACGCGTGTCAAAAAGCTTTATCGATATGCTCTCTCTCTCTCTATATATAAATCCTCCTCGTTGTCATTGAATGCGTAATGAAGCATGATGGAAAGAAAGAAAAAAGAGAGAAAAAATACATATAATAAAAAAAAAATAGAAAAAGACTAAGAGGAAGGAAAAGAAAAGGAGGAGATAAAAAATTCCCCCGTCCTCTTCCCCGTCCCCGTTCACCGCTTCCTCACTTTCTCACTCACACACTCTCTCTCTCTCTCTCTCTCTCTCACTCTGGGCAGCCTGCTGCCGCGTGATATTTTCATCCGGAAGCTTTAATTAACGTGTTAAAAAATGCAACGCTGGGATATATCTCCCCTTCGCCAAAGGCGAATTCTCAAACGTGAAGAAAAAAAATAGCTTTGCCATCCTTTTCTCGCGTGATAACGCGTAATCGTCGTCAATGTGTAAAGAAATAAAAAGGGAGAGAGAGAGTGAGAGAGAGAGAAAGAAAGAGGATCGGTGAGGGTATGAGAGGTGGGGTGGGATTATGGGGAGGGAAGAATGGAAAGGGAGAGAGAGAAAAACACGAGACGTTTCACGTTACACCAATTAGCCCGCAAAGACGCGTTAATTAACGAGTTCCTGGGGTCGAACGATCTTCGAATATTTTAACCCACAACGCAACGCTTCTCACCGTTCTACCCTGAGGCTAGGAAACGATTCTATCGATAAATTTTACGAATATTATATGGATATATATATGTGTATATATATATAGGTAGATATATATATATATAACAGATATACATATTGTAGAACAAATTAGGGATGCAGTTGCAGAAATAAATATAAGCAAGACAAGAAATTCGCCGTATAATTAACGGCATATTTATAGCGGTATCAAATTTTTATTCGCGTATTTTGAACGGCTGATTTAAATAAACAGTGTTACAATTTATGTTATAACTTTTGAATAAAGCTTTAAATGGCCTATGTTACTAGAACATGTTTTTCTTATTTTCGAGCGTACAATACGCTCACAATGTTTGTATAAAAAAAAACGAATACCTATATAAATATATATATTATATATAGAAATATATATCTAGATATATCTAATAGATGCAACTAAACGAAGACACAGAAAACATCACCAACGTCGTTCTCACTCGATGTAAAATTTATCAAAGGAGAGCCATCTTTTCACTGACTCGTGAAAATTTGTCAAAGCTTCGTTATCGTTGTCAACAATAACATATATAGATGTATACATAGATATGTACACAGATATGTAGATACGTTACTAGAGTTCTTTGGCGTTGATAGAGACGTTGGCATATCAAAGTAACCGTTATATCCATCTATCTACCTATCTATCTATCTATATCCTCTTCTCCCTCTTCCACCCCTTTCCCACTCTCTTTATCTCTTTCTCTGTCTATTCGTTTAATAAAGAAACATCTGATATTAGCATCGACTTCTGTCTCAACTGTTTACACTCGTAGCTTTATAAATTTGAGAAGTTTGATGTTATAAACAGATGAGACAGTTTGATTTTAAGAGGTTTCGATCGAGATTAACGTTGACATGACTAACCGGAATAATATAGCAAATTGAACGTTGACCACTTTGATATGCAAAAATGAGCATGGTTAAAATTGATGGTTTACATATACATGTATGCAAAAATAAATAGAGAAAAAAAAAGAAACAATGCTTGTTTATAGATGTATTTATTTTTTTTTTTTATAAATGGTAAACTCGATGTCCTTCGGAATATTGAAATGATACTTTTTTGCTATACGTCTTTTGATAAATGTACGATAACTCAAGCGAGTAGAACTTAATGGTGATGCATTATCGATATGGTTGGATAGGCAGTCGGTGAAACGAAACGCATATGCTCATCGATAACCAATCCGTACGCTGGATTTTGCTTTATACGCGTAAACGGAAAGGCCAACGAGATCTATCGAAAGGTGTTGAACCACCTGCCGCGTCAAATTCCATAAATCGTTTGTACCTTTGACCACCCGCAAAGCTTCTTTCACGTTCGATGACCACTCGTTTCACGTCAGAATACTCGTAAACGCTTACCTGCAACAAGAAAATACAAACAGACAAATAATTAATAAATATATTCTCTCGTAGGATATTATAATTCATTTATTTCATTGATCGTATTCACAAAATTGATCTACGTGGATTGTAAAATCAAATATTTTTGTTATTTACAAAATCTGGAGAAGGTAAAGAGAATCAAGTAAAGACTCTGTTTAAACTAAACAAGGAGTGCACAGTATCTAATTGTATCTGAACCACCGTCTGCTTCCTCCCGCCCTTCTTGCTCTTTCTCCACAGAATTTTTCTTAAAAATAATATTATATATTATGTAAAATAAAAATGATAATATAGTCCTACTACTTTACATTATTGTCTAATTTGGTTGATTTATTTAAGTGACTGGCTTTTGTATAACTTTTATTATCGGAAAGAATGTAGCAAATATATTTCTTCTTCAAAATCCACTAATATGAGAATGGAAAAAAGAACTTATAATGGGAGAATAAAAGGGAGTGCCAAAACTGACACTGTAAGATGTTTCTCGATTTAAAACTATAGATCGTAAGAACTAGTAATTCGAGTCGGCAAAGGGAACCCACAAGCTGGGTAATGTACGAAATAACAGATCATTTTATTACACCCCTTCCCATTCTGAACTCCGAACTTTTCAGACCTCCAATACATAGGAAAACAGCTCTTCTTTTATATATGTTACCGTGAAAAATCAAAATTGGAGAATGTCAAGATCACATGATCGCTTGGTGTATGTCCAAAATATTAATGTATAAGAATAAATCCAAATATTCGGTTTTTCACCGACGTATTTGGTATATGTTGACAAGAGACCATGTGAATCTTGAAATTTTCCAATTTCGGTTTTTTACGGTAACATATTATATATATGGTGTATATTTTAAATTCTCCAAAACGTTTTCACAGGGAATTGAACCCCGACGAGGAGTGCAAGCACCGATCCTTTTCTTCTCCGTCACAGCATTTTCTTTTCCTCCATCCAGAATTTTTCTTTTTTCGTACGTCTCTCTTTCTCTTACACTTTATCTCATTCTGTTCGTGTCTCACCATCCTTACAATCGCCATATCTTTCTCTTTCTTTTTCTCTCTCTCTCTCTCTCTCTCTCTCTCTCTCTCTCTCTCTCTCTCTCTCTCTCTCTCTATTTCTCTCTTTTGGATACGTCGAGCCACGCCTGAATTGTCGTAGATTTTCTATGGGTGCTGTAGAAACCAGCGAGAAAATTCGTTCCACAGAACCTGTTTATATTCTTGCGGTGGGAAAAATCGTGGAACTTTTATCACAACGAGCACCCGTTCTCGAATCCGTACTTACTTTCTCTCTCTCTCTCCCTCTCTCTTTTTCTTTCCTTCTTTCTTTCTATACTTCTTTTCTTTCCTTTTTTCGCTTTTTATTTCATCCTTTTTCCAACGTTCCTCTCGTTTCCCTTCGATCCAACGTCGCGACTCGAACGAAAAGAGCTCGAGTGTAATGATCGTTAAGGATCTCAAAGCGAGAGTACAACTCGATTTATTGGGCCGTATGAATAAAACGAAATTGAAACGTTTACTAGAAGAAAAATACGAAAGAAATGTTATTTCAGATAAAACTAAGAATATTTCTTAACTTCGATATTTCAATGATAAATGATATCTCATTTTAATGGCTAGGAGAAATAGAATGTAAGGGAAATGTTGATAAAAAATATTATAAACACTTTAATATATATTACATTATAATAATTTGCTTATAATATGTATGTATTTTTTGTTAATTTAATAATCAAACGAGATTCATGTCATTAATTTTCATGTAGAAAAATCTAACACGAGTTTTTTCTTACGCATAAGCTTAACAAAATGTTAAATACTTATTGTCATTTTAACAAATTTCTCTAGAAAACCAATCATTTTGATTTTATACTTCTTTTTTTTTGACGATTCAACGCAACATCATAATTTTTTGATGCAAAATTAATAAATATAACAAAAAAATTTGTTGAATGTTCTATTATATTAAAAAAAAAAAAAAAAAAGAACCAACTGGGATAGGCAAGAAGAAATGGAAGAGGGGGAAGGGGGGAGACTGTGTAAAATTTCTCGATCGTCGAAATCGCGGAGTAAAAGAAGGTCGCGAGAATTTCGCGCTCGCACGACCGTATATTTGTCGTAGAATTCGTGAGCCGACCCAGCAGCCAGTAGCCATTCGTGGTCCTTCGACCGCACACGAATTTCCCATTCCATCCGGAAATTCGTGTTCTTGCTTCCGTCGAGCACGAGAAACTGCAGCCGTATTTTTCGCTTTGTACCAGAACCTTCGAACCTTTTGCCTAATGCAAATGCTGAGTTTTTATCGAACGCGCACCGATAAATCCGATATTTATACTTCCACTCCGACGCTTTTTCTACTTTTATTTTTTTTTCTTCCTTCGCATTCTTTTTCTTTTTGCTCTTTCGTTCCCTCCCCCCTCCCCCCTCGCCCACCTCTTTTCTTTTTCATTCTTCCTCTCTTGCTTTCTTCGTTCGCGATTGAAGTAAGTTTCCTCTTTCGTTAAAAATAGAGAAAAAAGGTAAAATTTATCGAATGCAATGAATCAAACAATTCGTAACATTATTCGACAAATAATCGAAATAAAATTTGAATTAAAATACAGAAGACAAATAAATAAATCAGCGAATATGAATATCGACCATTATGACAGACGTATAACACAAACGTGAAATTCGGTTTTATGCTAATGATTATTTTTATCGATATTTTCTTGGTATTACCATTTAAATACTTATCCGTGTATGTATATAAAAAATACTGTTGCTTCGATTACACAGAAAATACAAATAATAATTTATACAATAGTAATATATAAAAGTACGATAATAAATTGTTATATAAATTCGAGATTTAAAAAAACAACTAAGAATTTGTAGACAAAAATTTTCAACAATTTTTATATAAAAACTATGATTATTATTTTGATATCACCATTTATATACTCAAATGTACATTTATATACAAATACCCATACACGCACACAATACACATATAGAATACATAGATAAATTCGATTTACGCGAGGCAATAAATAATACCGCGGAGACACGTTTCAATTACTCCGAACGATGTATGTCCCTGGAGGATAACTGACTATTCTCCATCGTCTATCATGCTAGGATGACCAATCGGTTCTCGTTTACGGTGCTTGCAGCCATGGCTACTGATTTATCGCGGCCACGTTAAGACAGACCGTGTAACGACTCCATTTAGCCCATCTTCCCACCCTATCTCTATCTCTTTCTCTTTCTCTCTCTTTCTCTCTCTCTCTCTCTCTTTCACACACACACTCACTAACGTACTCTTTGATGTTCCATTCATGCATGTCGTCCTTTAATTAGTGAAATCTCTCTAGAATCGTACTCTATATTTCCGTTCCACACGAATCTCAAATATTTAACCAATATACATATACATATTGGATAGTAATTTTATTAATAAGTATGTCGTGCGTAAATATCTAAAACATAATGGGTTGGCAAGAAAGTAATTGCTGATTTTGATTATAGATGTCTCACTCCCATTTTTATAATACTCGTTAATGTTATGATTTTCTTCTTATTATATACGTTATCTGTAATCCTTATCTAGCATTATAAAATCATTACGTAGATATTATCTCTTAATGTTCTTTCTTTACTTCAATATTAATATGGAGTGCAAAAACGAACATTTTCGCAATATTTTGCTTTATTATTTCCGTAAAGGAAAGAACGCAGTGCAAACCGCAAAAAAGATACGTGATGTGTATGGTGATGAAGCCCTTAAAGAAAGGCAATGCCAAAATTGGTTTGAAAAATTCCGTTCCGGAGATTTTTCTCTTAAAGATGACAAACGTTCAGGTCGACCAGTTAAGCCGAATGAGGATGAAATCAAAACCATCATCAAAACGGATCGTCACGTAACTACACGGGAGATTGCAGAGAAGGTAAATGTTTCACATAGAACTATTGAGAATCATTTAAAACGTGTCGGGCTCGTTAAGAAGCTAGATATTTGGGTTCCGCACGATTTGAAAAAAGTTCATCTGACAAAGCGTATCAATGTTTGCGATTTATTGCTTAACGCAATAAATTCGATCCGTTTTTAAAACGAATCATCACTGGAGACGAAAAGTGAATTATATACAACAATGTCAATCGAAAACGATCGTGGTGCACGCCTAATGAATCATCGCAAACCACTTCAAAGGCAAATACACGCAAAAGAAGATTCTGCTCTCAATTTGGTGGGATTGGAAAGGTCCGGTGTATTTTAAGCTACTTACGAGGAACCAAATCGTTAATTAGGAGGTTTACTGTCATCAACTGGACAAATTGAATGCAGCAGTCAAGGAAAAGCGACCAGAATTGGTCAATCGTAAAGGTGTCATTTTCCACCAGGACAATGCTAGGCCGCACACGTCTTTGGCTACTCGGAAAAAATTGATGGATATTGGTTGGGAATTGATGTTACACCCACCATATAGCCCTGATCTGGCACCATCGGATTACCACTTATTTCGATCTCTGGACAACTCCCTCCGTGGTAAAAATTTTAATGATGATGGCACTGTAAAATTGCACTTACTTCAGTTTTTGGCCGAAAAAGATCAGACTTTCTACGAGCGTGGAATTTTCAAGTTGTCAGAGAAATGGCAAAAGGTAATCGAACAAAATGGAAAATACATCATAGATTAAAGTTCATTCCAAGTAAGAAAAAAAACTCTTATTTTATGGAAAAAATTGGCAATTACTTTATTGCCAACCCAATACGTTCGAATCGTTAATATCGTCTATGTTAACCCAAAAATCACTAATTGTATTTTCATCTTTTTCTTTTTTATGAGAAAATTATAAAATTACATTTGAAAATAACTTTTCTAAATTTATTAACCATTACTTCGTAATAAGCGTCAATAATAGTGTGTGAAAGTATTAACAAACGAGCATAATATTTCTAAAACCTGATTTTTCCTCATTAAAAATGAATTTGAGACGCGAACAATAATTCTGATAATTCTGATAATTATGATTTTTGGTTGAACATAGAATATATGTTAGTTATTATATCTAAAATAAATTTGATGAAAAATCGATTAAAATACAACGATCGTAAGGTTTATTAAAAGATAAACTTTTGAAATTGAAATCTAACCAAACCGTTGAAAGGAAATAGAAATAGATAAGGTGGCAAAGAAACGTAGAGATACAAGTATCTCGATTACAGATACACTCCACACTGACAAATAGCCATGATCTTGGAGGTTTGGCAAATCCTCCACTTGGTTCTACGTATAAGAGAGAGAGAGAGAAAGAGAGAGAAAGAGAGAAAAAGCTTTCATGCTCTTATTCGAACTCCATAGCTACAGCATTTGAGTACTTTCCTACACTCTAACGTTTCTCTACGATCCTCTCTACCGTGTTTTCATTTCACTATTTTACTAAAGGATGCAATCGTGGCGCGTAAAACGAGCCGAAGCTCTACAAGAGAATGGAACACGCAACAAAGTGGATTTTAAAAAGGCAAAAACTAACTTGGCAAAAAATAGTCTCTCTCTCTCTCCGTTAAATTCTAACGTATATGTTATTAAACTTGATAATAATTTTCATTATTTTAAATTGATCATATATATTTTTTCATTTCTTTGTAAACACTTTTTCTTATTTTAAATATAAGTATTAGTGTATTTTTATAGTAATAATAATAATAATAATAATAAATAAATAAATGTTTTATTATAACATATAAATATATTATGAATAAAAATTCATGTTAAACTCGTACATAAGGTTTTTACATTTGTTATACGTAGAATTGTTGTTTCGCATAAATAATGTTTTAAGTATGATAAAAATGAGTCCTCGCTTTATTCGTATTTTTGAACCATCGTCCAAAATTCGATAAGTTGTAGTATTGTTAAAATGAGATATATATATTCGTCAAATATTAAGTAATGTTTAAATTAATCTAAATATTTTATTAACATTAAATATATTTTCTACATCAAGGTTTGATGATCAAAATGGAATTTAAGTTAGATATATTTAGAAAATTCGAAATAATCTACAAATAGAAAATACAAAAATAGATGGAGAAAAGTGAATATTAACAAGGGATTGAATCAAGCTAATGAAAAAGCCAATGCAAGTTTGAAAGTTCGTTTTTCTCAAAATCAATATGCATGATGATTCTGAAAGCTTCCTGCTACTTTGTTTCGAAAAAAAAGTGGCTCGCTTACTCGGTAGCTATCGCGTTCTTCCACGTAGTATACATAGATATATACATACATACTACTGGCATACCACTATTGACGTTGGCCTGGTCACATGATAACGTCAAATGGAAATGTGTTACGCGTATACTATATTAAAACGTATACACATATGTTACATATATATATGTGAAAACTATTAATCTATAGAATAAGTAATTATTCCATAAAGTAATTAAAGTGCTCAACTAAAGTATGAAATAAGGCAGAATTATATACATTAACTAATTAATCTATGCATTCGCAAGAAACAATTATATAAAATATAAAATAAAAATTTAATGTCAAGAAAGAGTATAAGAGAAATATTCTTCGATTTCCTTTCAATACTTGTCTATACTACACTCTTGTAGATTAAAAGACAATAAATATGTGTTTCTTCGTTTTATGATCTCCCAAGCGAAGGTTATCTATCCTCGAGAGAGTTTCTCTATTGATTTAACGGTTTAAATTAAATTTCCTTCGGAAACTATGAAAGTAAAAATGAAATAAATGCAAATTTCGATTTTGTTTCAATCCTGCCTATATTTACGGTGACCATATATATATTATATGTGTGTGTGTGTGTATCGAACAAACGATAGAGAGAATACGATTATGTGGCTTAATACAGAAATACAGGAACTGTAGAGAATGTTTTTAATATAAACAGCAGCAGCGAAATATTTGGAATAAAATACAAACTTTGCGTGAAATAACTTGCCCATTTCTCTCTTTCTATCTCTCTCTCTTTCTCTCTCTCTCTTCTTTCCTTTCCTTTTCTATTTTGGTCAGCATAATTAATAAACACAAAATCGTAGTATACATACATTTATATTCAACTTAAATGTATCTCTAAATAAATAATTAATAAATTCGTATATTTCGTTATATATATATCAAAAAGAATGTATATAACTTATTAATGAATTTATATAACGTTGCTATTTACAGCTTTATATGAACTATAATTTAATAACTATATCAAATATATACATCTAGTGTCAATCTCAATCAGTCTCATTCAATTAATCCTAATTTAGCTTATAATTTTTATCATGATAAGTGAGAGGAAGAGAAAAACAAGCACGCACACACACACACACACACACAGATAGAAAAAAGAGAGTAAATTGATAAATGTCGACAACTAACATAGGAACAAAGTTGCATTGGACGCGTTCTGACTCGACCGAATCATTATACGACGCCATGACACCGATGATTAATGGCCGAACAGAGATTAGCTTTTCATTAACGTGGTGCAACATTGTGAAAATAAGAAACGGGCGAAAGCCCGATGAAGCTCTCGCCACGGCACTGGCGATGATTTATCGGAGAATTAATCAGGTTTGTCCTGATCGTTATCGTTCTACCGTCGAAATGATCGCACGTTACTCGACGATCGAAGGCGTATCGTCAATTTTACTCACTCCTCGAACAAAGTGAATCACTTTGTGCGCATCGTCCCGACGAACCAAAAAAAAATAATAATAATAATAATTATAATAAAAATAAAATATATAAAATAACAAAAAATTCGTCTCGGACGTTCGCGGATAATTCGATTTATTATCACCCCCCCCCCTGAACATTGTTCCAAAGTATCTCCAAGAGAGAAGAAAAACAATCAAATAAATTAAGCCGGACGGTGGATATTAATTAACTTCAACAAAATTGGTTTTTGCATTCCTTAGGGAAAAATATTTTACCACTCCTTATTGTATCTGTAAATATGTGTATAAATAATATATGAAATATAATTTTATTTATACATGTATTATAATAACTCCACACGTACAAATTTAATAAATTAATTTATACTATACTAATTACTATTAATAATCTCCAAAATTACTTAAATTTGTTTTTTTAAATTAATTTCATTGCGTCTTTTTAGTCAACAGCACGTGATTTTTTTTTTCGAACGGATCACCCATCCAGTTTATTAATCACGCTAACGTTACTTGACTTTAATGATCTAATGGGGGAATTAATAATCCAACACGTGACTAATAATTTTATTCTCTCTATATAATAAAATAAAAAAATAAAAATAACTAATTAATTATCTCAAAAACAAATAACATTCTAAATCAATTGAATTCGTCGAGAATAGAGCAAGATAATCATAAAATCTGAAAACCATAACGAATCGATGATTTTGAATGAATGCACCTCGAACAGGACGACGCTACCTCAATGTAATTAGCTTTGACCATTCGTCCATAATCAATCGAGAGTTCATAACCCGCACTACTATGAATGAACCTAACTCTCGATGTTTTAAGTGCTTCCTCTATCGAATCCCTCTTTAAAGAGAGCTACGGTAAATTGATAATGCGATCAGGACACTCGATAGAATCCAATGATCGGATCAGAACAAGTATCGTTGAATGTCGATGAATTCTCTCTTAGGTTAGTCCTTCAATACTTTTATCCTGCTTAACTTCGATACTCTCATTTCATTTATCTTAACTATCAAGTATAATTGCGATAAGTTTTAACCATAATAATAATACTAATAATAATAATTCTAACAACAGTATTTTTTTCTTTCTCTTTCCCTCACTCTTACTCTCTTTCTCTCTCTCTTTTCTGGCTTTAAAAAAATACATTATAAATGAAAGTAAAGAAAAAAAGTAACAGCACTCCGTTGGTAAAATTCGGCCAAAGAGAAAATTTGGAAATTACGAGCTTCAAATGAGGTTAATAATCAAGCTCTTGCATTTTCAAGCTTTCCCAGCTTTCCCACACTTTGGCGTATCGTAGAAACACGATTTTCCAGGACGTTGCTGCGGTGCTGCTAGTGCGCTACTAGCCACGAAAGTTTATTGGCATCCGCACTCTGCATATCAACGTAACTTGGCGTTACCTGCAGCTGCGAAATGGCATAAAGGGCGCTGAGATTGCTCTAGCCCTTGCAAACAAATCGTGCGCAGAATTTTCAAGGCTGAAAGCTTTCCCTCTACTCTCCCCCTCACTCTTCTCTTATATTTTGTTTCTTTCCTTTCCATATCTTTAGCAAATAATTGACTTTGCATAAATAATTATTCATAGATAATTCCTTTGCACGCGGAAAAGCAAATATTCATCATTTGATTAAAAATACGATTAGACATCTAATTAGATATATTCATTGTAACAATCGTACGGCGTTTATACAATAATTTATTTTTTAAGCTTTTAAGAAGACAGACACGACCACCCCCGCCGTACTTGGAATCGGTGCGCTCTTAAATCCCGCAGTAGGAATTGTAGACCATTACAGCGAGAAGTTGACGTTATCACCAGCAATGGTTAAATTGAAAGCTCATGGGATTCGATCCGGTCGTCCAGCACTTCGTCGTTCGTCGTTGAACGAGCACGTATTCCTATATGGCTCTGACTACAGAGAACTTCCACGTTCGCTTGGCAATCATAATAAACATGTCCGACTCTCGAAAGACAATAATAAATGTCGGAGCGTGCACGCGCGAACAACCTAGGCTCATCCTAAATCACGAAAGGCTATGCATCACGTTGACTGCTCTGTTGTCCTTCTTGTCATCATCGTTGCAACCCTTAGCTATCATTTTTACAATTCAAACAAACCGCTGCTTCTACTTTTTCTTTCTTTTATAATCTAACAAAACACATGTGTTGTACTATACCACGTTTGATAAGGATGACAAATAAACAGATATAAATATTGATCGTACGATTGAGTCGAATATTTTTCTATTTATTTTCCTCAGATATTGTTTATGAAGAGCACGTAGACACATCTGCTAGCTCATTCGTATGACCAATCGATCTTGAAAACGAAGCCCCAGAGCCGTACCACACGAGAACTCATCAGTCAAGAAAACAGAATTTCATATTCCCATTGGAAAAGGAAGAAAATCAAGAGATAGAGAGAAACACAGAAATATATATCTATATGTATATATAGATAGCTAGCTAGATAGATACATAGATAGATAGATAAGGTAGATTTAGATAGATAGACAGGTAGATGGATAAAGAAAGAGAGAGGTAGTTAGTTGATCTCCTGGATACTCCATTAAAAGCATGGACAAACTTATGCTCAATTCGAAATTGAATTTCAATTTCTGAGAACCACCAGCAGTGGCAGTCGTTCAACTTGGAATAGAGATCCCCTCTGTGAATTTATTTCCATTTCTCTTACCTCCTCTGCCCCTCCCCCGCCACCCTGTCTCTCTCTCTCTCTCTCTTCTATCAAGTCGACTAGAGTCGAGCTTGCGGCGTAACTTAAAAGGCAGTCTCGTTTAACGGTTCATTAGTTTCGCCATTTCCTCGGACTGCAAATTATGCAAAGAGGACAGCCTTTTCTATCTCTATCTCTTCCTTCTACTCCTCTTCCTTATTTTCCTTCTCCCCTCTCTCTCACTCTCTCTCTCTCTCTCTTTCTCTTCTACTCCTTTCCCATCTTATCTCGATCTTCCGGTTGTGGTTGCCGATGAACACGTTCTATACCGCGAAACATTCGGCTATCTCGCTATGAGAATCTTCAACGATCGAAAGACGTGGAATTCACCATCGTAAGGAAGCACAGAATTCTCTAAAAGCACGTGACCAAATATTCATGGTTAACCGAGTTCTGTCTTAGAATTTCGACTATCCCTCGTTTACTCTCTCATAATTTGAATACCACAGTTCGAGCCAATCGTACGATCGCCTCTTTACTTATCTTCATTGTTTTTATTTTTTGTTTCTTGACGAATGAATAAATCTCTTCGATGCTTGCTTATAATGGGTTTTAAAAGTTTTATATGGTTCGAAGATTTTTATTGAAAATTTGTATAAAAAAATAATACAACGCCTGATAATAAAAGTCAAGCAAGCTAATTGAAAATAATAAATGTTAAAAACGATGGTTCACTGTTTATATCACAAAAATTACGATATTTATCATCCTAAAAATATCACATCCCTCGGCCGTTAATATCATAATCTATAGTGCCATAATATCACATCTAATAGAAAAAATCAAATAGACAAGGATTCAAAAAAATACAGTTTTTAAAAAGGTACTGTTCATACAACCAATATACTTTTTACTGATTCTCTATTACCATCTTTAATATTTTTTTTCTTTTTTTTCACAATGTTCACACTCCAAAATGATAACGACCTTAGACCGGTGTATCTGGTGTCTCTTTTCTCGAACAAATCCTATCAAAAATATAATGGTTTTATAAATTAAAGGCCGATACAGAAAGAAAGTTAAATTTGATCCCGACGTGATACATGTAGGAAGTTAAAGTTATCAAGAGTTTCTCTCTCTTCCTGATATTCGAACTTTCAAAAGTTAGCTAACATCTTTCATCAATTTTGAATCCTGATCGTTCCAGGGTTGCAAAAGGTTAAAGAGAAACTGAGACGTAGAAGAGGATGACACTCGTATCGACTAGACAACGACACTTTAGCTCCTCTTGTCCAACGGTAAGCCACGAACTTTAACGGAAGTGAAGCTGCCATCCTGTACATGCTGCTAGCCGCTAGCAGAAAGGGACGATATCTTTATTCATCGCTTTTGTTCCGGCCTCTGCGTAATTTGCATGGAATCTATATGTATGAGTAGAAATATATAGTATGTATATACTACGACAGAAAATGGTGATGGCGATGAAATCGAGGGGTGTGGAGGAGAAGAGGGAAGAGAAGAGAAGAGGGAACGAACTTGGCTAGAAGTAAAGGTATAAGGGTTGCTCCGAAGTGATTCTTGTTAAAAAAAAATATATAACGCCCTTAAGATTTTACTTCTCGAGTTGAACTTTTGTTGTATTTTTTTTTTTTTTTACGGCTTCCAAGATTTAATGAGCTTTTACCAATTTTTTTCTCGATACTTTTTCTTTCTTCATGCTTTAAACGCCAGAAATTTTAACGGCAACTGGAAGAATGGGAACGCGGAGAGGGAAGAAAAAAAAAGAAATAAAAATTTCTTTCGCGAGTTGTGTTTTTATTCTCTACTTAAATTTAACCTTCGATATAGCTGGAACGAAAAATTGTATAATAACGAAATAATAAGAAACGAAAAAGTAAAATAATCCATTCCGTGTGCTTTTGTTCTCTTAATATGTACGTGTTAAAGCGAGAAAAAAAAAATGAAAATGAATTTTATTTTCACCATGACATCGTTCACATTGGAGATAAAACGTCGCTGGCAATATTTGCACCTTCGGGAAATCAATGTCCTCCATCTTCGAGTATCTTCGAACTTTAAAATACTTTTACCGAACTTTTTACTCGCCGTGGAAGCAAAAATACCATCGGGAAAAGAGCTTTCAATCTTATACGATACTCGAGAATGTATATAAAGATTGGTAATGTCAGAAAAATGCGAAACCCATTACTAAATTTATTGAACGAATTCTATGCTACTTAAATGTGTATCTACAATTTTTATACTGTTATCCTTAAACGTTTATGCATACACGGGTTCTCAAAGTTTTTATATTTTTTACCACATAAATAAAGAATAAAAATATATTTTCAAAACATTTCCCGATTAAAAATCAATATAAAACTAAAATTAACATCTTTCTTTTCTAATTTGCAATTGTTATGTAACGACAAACAACATCAACTTTCACACTCGCACTAAAACATGTGAAACAAAATTTGCGCTCTATTTAAATTATTATCGTTATTAAAAGATTATTTAAATTTATATCGAGAGAAATGTGCAATATTTATTGAATTTATAATAAAATCTATTCAAAACAAATAATCTGATCTTTCGTCAATTCATTTATCAAAAATTAAAATTAACAATTCAAATAATATGGCATAAATTTCTTTCTTTCTTTCTTTCTTACACAAAATGGTGAAATAACAAGTCTTACAAAGAGCATCGTGTAAAAAATTAGCCGAAAAAAAAAGAAAACTGATCCGCAGTAGAAAAAGTTTGGTAAACGATGGTTCGTAGATTGAACCTTCATAGTTTTTTCATTGACCGATAGAAAAGTCATTTAACTAGACAAAATCTACCTGGACATATTTCTAAGCGTTTTAACCTGACAAAGACAGAAAAAGAATCTGGTTTATTCTCTGCTGAGAACGGAGGGGGAGAAAAAGAGGGGGAAACGCTTCAGAGATATTAATCTCGTCCTCGTCGTCGTTCTCATCCTCGTCCTCGTCCCCGGATATGCGACGTTTTCACTTTGATTCCAGGGAACGTTGTCTCTGATTCTTTTATTACGCCGAGACGGCAGCAACTCCCGGTTCGCATAACGTGCCTAGATTAAATTTGTGGCCTCCCCCATTTCCTCTTTCTCTCTCTCTCTCTCTCTCTCTCCTACTCTATGGTTTCGTATAGACATCGAAACGAAACCCACTCGTTCCAACATCCTATTCTTTTTGTACAAAAGGAAGAAGAAAACTCGTTCTCTCCCATTCCAAACTTCTCATCTACGTTTTCCCATATTTCGTTTATTTTCTGAATGCAATAATAATCACGCGACTGCGAAAAAGATTTTGACATCGTTAACGTGAGATCTAAGTGCTGCAAAGAGAAATCAAATATTATTATTATTGTTATTGTTATTACTGTCATTATTATATTGATTATTATGCATATCCTATTGTATTTAAGAATAAATTCAATACAATTTTCGAACGATCATATCAATTTGATTATAATACTTTTTGTTTTTCTTTTTAAATGAGATAATGAACGAGTAAACAAAAAATTCTGATATCCGAAATAAGATTTGAATGTTATAAAAAGTTACAAAAAGTTATTATTCTTTGTTAATTGTAAGTTAAATACAAAGTCGCACGATAGAATAATTTTTAAAATATTTCACATTTTTTTATTAACTATATTTCATGAATTTCGTTTATTTCCTGACTGGAATAATAATAATCACGCGACTCTTCTCAACAAGATTCTGAAGGATTAAAAAAGATAAAAAAGATTATTATCCCTTGTTATATCCTATAAAAATGTTATTTTAAATATTGCACGCTTTTTCATCTACTTTATACAGTTTTATTTCGTAAGTACAATAATGATCACGTGACTCGGACAAAAAAAAATAATTCTCATATTAATACCAACCAGGATTTGTACTTTACGTATACAGAAAAAAGAAAAATTGTTATTCTTAGTTAATTGAAAAAAGTTTGAAACAAATTAAAATGATAAAGCCATTTTGTGAAATTGTACATGATCCAGCTTGTATATGAATGAAACTATTGTACAACTGCTAATCCAAATTAAAACCGTTGTTAATCCCCTTTCTAAAAACCGACAAAAGCATGTGGTACTTGATCGATAATGGGTATAAAGAAAGAAAAAAACAAAGAAAGAAATAGAGAAAGCCTATTTTCCGAAGCTGCAGCTAAAACGGACAAAAGTTTTTCCCGATATACCCCGGTAATGAAAGTTTAAAGGAGAACCGACTTGACCGCCTGTGGCAAATTGTCCGTGAAAAGATCGCTATCGGAACGTATATTTAAACATGGTGGGTGCATCTTGTCTTCCGGCTAAAAATTCACGTAGAATCTCCGGAGTATCGAAAAATTTCTTTTCCTCAAAGCAAATTTCTTGGCTATTATTTTTCGAGAAGAAAAAAGTAAAAAATAAGAATAAAAGATTAAAACAGTATTGTAAAGGGATATCTATTATTATTATTATTATTATTATTATTATTATTAATATAAGTCTCAAAGGGAAATTTAGTCGGTTATTAAATCTTATGAACAATTTATTTTGAACTAGTTGTACGTTTCGTCCCTTACTGGGGACTTCATCAGCAACTTGATCATTTACAGTTCACGTGTCAATATATATTATCTTTTTTACAGAGTCATACATAAATAATAAAAAATATAATAAAAAAGATCATATGTATTGACACGTGAACCGTAAATGATCAAGTTGCTGATGAAGTCCCCAGTAAGGGACGAAACGTACAACTAGTTCAAAATAAATTGTTCATAAGATTTAATAACTGACTAAATTTCCCTTTGAGACTTATATTAATAACATATTTTTGGACAAGAATATTGATAATTAAATTATTATTATTATTATTATTGTGGGGTTAGAGAATTTCGAGAAGTGTACGTGTATAGTTTATAAGTATTTACGTGTGAGTATTATTCTGTAGCTGTTGTACATGTATGATATGGGTATGAGTGTGTGAGAGAATATAACGTGGAGAAAGAAACCGTTTCTTTAGATTAGTTCATTTGTTAGGTTGCTAAGATACACCGTCTGAACTTGTTACCGTTGCGTAGTTCCATCGAAGTCTCTCTACGATCGTTCTCGATTCGGAAATGCGGAAAGATCGAGAGATGTCTGGAAAAAATGCCGGAAGTTAACGGGAAACGATGGAGGGGGGGGGCAAGAATATATATAGGCGACGGAAAGGACTGGGTGGCGCATTCCGTGATAGTTCATAGTTATTTGACAAGCATTAGACGTGAAAGTAAACGGGAATACAACGGAGAACGGTGAAGGGATACGAAAGACGACGATAAGCGACGAAGAATCGAATACGGCGTGTCTTTCACTAATTAACACTTTACTGACCGATCGCCTATTAATCGGCTTTTTATCGACAATACTAACCGACCGATCGACTATTAAGGGGTTACATGGGTTTTTACACCGGGAAAAAATAGCATATTTTCAACAATTTTTTTTTCTATATAAAAAATGGAATTCTTATTCAAACTTTTTATAGTATATAAGATACATATTTAAAGAACATTTTCTGAATTTTTGGTTGAAAAATATTTTAAACTCAGCCATTGCGACCCTACCGAAAAAAAGTGTTTTCGCGTTGACAGCAGAACTTAAAAACGGTGGAGGTTTTTCTGTTGAAAAAATAGGGTCTTTTAGTGAATACTTAAAACTAGAAACTGGACGAAGGAAAAAGGAAAAAATTAAAATTTGGATTTTTGGCAACGTTTTAAGCAAGAACATTCAAATTTCGCTACAATTTGCACCACATTTTGGTTTCTTAAAATTCGATTTTATGAAAAAAACGAAAATCCTTCGTCCAAGTCCTTGTCAATAGTATCACGAAGACGTGTAGCAAATGTCATCAAAATCGGTTAAATAGTTTTCGAGAAATCTTGACAACCGACTTTAGAAAAAGCGTTTTGAGAAAAACGCGTTTAAAGATTTGAGTGCTGGTATAAGAGCCATTAAAGAGTGGAACTTCCCAGAGCTCTATCTTTAAAACTACTACTCCTATCGACTTCAAAATTGAATACAATATTCTAGATGAGTTGTAAAATTGAAAAAAAAATAAAAAAAAAAAAATTTTTTGAAAGTCCCAAACCCATGTAACCCCTTAATCGGCTTTTTATTGCCAACGCTTATCGAACAATCGCTTTTGTTGCATTGTTGTTATCAACATTTTATTAAATTTAATTATCCTATCCTGTAATGTGCTGTATATCCTAATATATCCTGTAATAACAGAAAGCGGAAAACTTTCTCTGAGCATATGAAACGCACAGATACTCCCGTGCGTTAGTGTGGACCGAAAAACAGCGGTCGTTTGAGAGTATCTGCGGCTGAGCGTTCGGTCAGTAAAGTGTTAAGACTGTTGTTTTTGGATTACAGCGTAAAGAGTGACACCTAATATCTCGTGGTGATAGTTTGAAATTAGTTTATAGATGTGTGTGTGTGTGTGTGTGTGTGTGTGTTTACCGTTTTAACTCGTTATATTTTAAATCGTTAAATAACTATCGTTAAACGTTATTCCTTAAATACTTAAATTATACTACTTCTACTTTAATAAATAAATTATAAATCTTGAATTATTGTTACTATTTTTTATTATCCAATATTCAAGTCTATTTTATAAAAGTTTATAGAATATTTTTTGTTCTATTTATTATAATCCATCTTTGATTTCATTCTTATCGAAGGATCAACAAAAAAAAAAAGCAGTTTTCACTAGAATTCCTCGAATCGGCTTAATCGTGAAGGACAATCTTAAAAAATTCAAAAAGTTAATATCGTTTGATGACGTTCGAAGAGATAAAGAGAAAAATTCCTATAAGGATTATCGATTTCTGTATTTGGAATCATGAAAGATCTAATCCGTGACTCTTGATTGTTCGCGTCAACGATATTCTTGACATTCGGATAAAAGTGATACAGGTAACGAACGAAGCACGAAATGATAGGAAATCAAAAATAATTATTTTATCGAATCTCTCGACAAATAGAAAGAAAAAATAACATTAATAACAAAAAAAGTCAGAAAATAATTTAACTAATAATATAATAATAAGAATATTTTTGTTGAGACAGAGATATAGAATAAAAAACAAAAAATCTGTAGGATTCTGTGAATCGGTTAAAAATGATAGGGGGGCTTAAGGAACAGCACGAAAGAGAGAAAGAGAGAAATTGCAACGAAGGAAAAGAATAAGTTTAAATCAGTTAATATCCGAGAACGGTCGTGTAAAACGTCAATCCAACCAACGTTTGGTAATATTCAACCTCGAGTCTGCCGTCAATCATCGTAAGCCTCTTTTCGAAGGCTTAAGATCGTCATCGTCGATTCCAAGATAGAAGAAGAGAAAACAGAAGAATAAGAAGAAGAAGGGAAATAACTAAAAATACAAAAGATAAATAAAAAAAAATAATCGGAAAGAGGGTGGTAAATGTTTTGGAGACAGTTTCGAAACGAATGTTAAAGCCTCTTTGTGTTCAACTGGTCGAACAACCTTCAATATTACTTCCCCCTATGGCAAAAGGATCTTTCTTCGAGGATTATCGATCGTCTAATGCTCGAGACTGACTTTTAAGTGGTGGCATCTTTTTAAACTTGTTAACCTATTCGATCGTTTGATAACAGTTGAGAATCTATAAAAAAAAAGAACCCATGATTAATTACATCCCCTATACTTAACTTATAGTTACGAAGTAAATAAATAAAAAAGTAAGTAAGTGATCTATCCGATCAGGGGGTGAGGTGTGCTGTTTATCGAACGAATTTGAGATTTTTATATTTTTCTTTAGATTTCCTATCAGAAAATTTCACTGATGCAAAACATTAATCATGCCTGCCTATCTGGAAGATAAATCATATGGTCTCCTCGAACGGTAATCTGTTTTTATCTTTCGTCTTTATCGATCTTAAATCTAGGATCAGTTTACGATCAATTATATGATATATCATTCTCCGTTATTTTTAATAACATTAAAGAATAAACAAAAAGTCAGCTTATTAGATTCTAACTGCTTTCATTTAACTACCCTTAATAATGTGAACAAAAATATACAATAACATAATATAACGACTGCTTACTCTAATGATAATACTTAATATTTTTTTCACACGTGCTTGCGCCATTCCTCCCTCACTATCTATTCCTGATTATAATATTCCTGATTTCTCTCTAGTTTCTGGAAACTTCGAAAAACGAACGGTGTTGATACGAGATCAGAGATAACGAGCGTTTACGCCTCGAGAGGATCCGAAGTTTGGCACAAAGCAAGTGGCTTTCGTTTTAACCCCTTGACCTGAAGTACCTCAGCAATCCCACCCTTGGAACACTCGTTCCATTCCACGAACTCGTCCGACTCATCCCTTTCCTCTGCATCTACCCCTCATACCCCACCCCCTCCTCGCCCTCGTCCTCGCCCCCGCCCCACCTCTTGAACAACCTCAACATCGAAGTAGAAACCGTTCGTTGCACATTCTCCTAACACAAACTTGCGGCTTGTAATTAGAGTAACAATGCGAGGCACTCCTTGTAACCGCAAACTCTGCCATCGGCGTGTTATGCAATTATTATAACTCAGGTGAAGGTAGAAGCTTTAGAACGATTGAAACTGTGAATCCCTATACATATAGATATTCGCACATGGGATCGAAATACATACCCCACCATTTGGCTACAGCTTCCGTTCTTCCATAAACCTGATATTGCTACATGGTTCAAAGTTTTCAAGCAGTTACCTCTATGTTCACCAAAATTCAAGTTATTACACTCAGTTGTTACTTCTTCTTCTTCTTCTTCTGCTTTTTTTTTTTTTTTTTTTAACAAAGAGCTGCCCTTTTTCAAATTCGTTTTATCGTTTGTTTCGTATAACTTACATTCGAATATCACTGACCATAAAACATTCTCTTAAATCAACTTGAGATGGTAATGTTATGTAAACCGGTCAAGTGATCTATTTCGAAAAAGTTTGAAGGTTTTATAACGAAATGGAAAAGAAAACTTGCGATTTTAAACGATATGAAATTATTGAGAAATTGATATTACAAATTGGTGAGAATAATATTTACTGCTAGATAAATATAATCGTTAACGATTATGAAGAATTATTTATATATTGGAAATATTCGGACAGGTAATATTACCGAGTGGGAGTGGTTATAAATGTAAAAAATGAAATTCTACTTGTAAAAGTGTCGTAATTGAAATCCAAAATAAACATTTGTTCGTTTTCGCGAAAATCGTATTTGAAATTATGTGAAATATGCTTGATTATCTTTGAAATTAAATATATAATAATAAATAAGAAATATCTGTATTGCATATACCCTTCTATCCGAATGGCGACAATTAACGAAAATCGTCGTTTAAAATATTCAGATGCTAGTGTTGCATCGTAGTTATAGTTCGACTGATAGAAACAGACTAAACATAGAAGAAAATAGGTCGCGCGTAAGACATAAACTTTATAGAAGACAATAAATACGAAAGTATTCTCGAAGGTTAACGTTTGCTGCTAATCGATAATAGGAGAGATAGTTTAGTGTACGTGTACTTTATATATATGTACACATAAATACATGTGTAAATACATATATATATATATATATGTATAGATATATGAGAATTATCTGTTCTAAAAATATTTGCGGAATTTCGTATATTTTTCTCAAGTTTGTAATAAATCAAATAGAATTTAGATCGCAATGTTCACTGAAATATTAAATGAATAGACTACACAACACAAGCATCGGTGGTTCAGTGGTAGAATGCTCGCCTGCCACGCGGGCGGCCCGGGTTCGATTCCCGGCCGATGCAAAGCTTTATTTTTTTTATCTATTCTTATAAAAAAAATTTAGTAACTTACTCTTAACCACGTTTAAGAAATTTTTTTATTATTTCATTTTTTTTATTTTTAATTTCTTCTCACTTCATAGTATGTTCAATTGGAATAACACGAAAATATTTATCTTGCATACCTCGCATACGAGAATTAATTGTTCTAGAAGTATTTCTGGATATCCGTATATTTTTAAAATCATTTTACAGTAACAAATAGAATTTGGATCGCAATGTTATATCAAAACTTAAATTAATGATATCATATACTATAAGCATCGATGATTCAGTAGTAGAATGCTCGCCTGCCACACGGGCAGTCTGGATTCAGCATCGCAGGCAATTTTTCCGATAGTGAAATTAAAAATAAAATAATTGAATTGAATATACCTAACGTTAAACATTCATAAAATCAATAAAATCAAATTTAACAATAACAAAAAAAGCTAAGAATTTTTTTTAGTTTAATTAAACTGCGATAGTATAACACAAAATCTGAGTGAAGTAAAAACGTTAGCCTTCTACATTGCGTTAATTGCAATAACACTGAACATCTAGCCTTCTATAAAAAGGCTGCCCTTTCTTTTTAAGTTCGCTATAAATATAAAAAAATAACTAAACGCATCGCTAGCCAAGCTGAGAAGTCTGCTCATATCAACAAGATAAGTACATTTGTATTTAATGCATCTAGTTCAAAAACCCTTCTAATATTAACTAATAATTAACACTAACCTCAATACGAAAAAAAATAGTTTAAACGACACTTCAAATTATGATTTTCAAAATTCTCACATTCTAGAAAAGCAATAGCAATACTAATGAACATCTCTTCAACAATAATACTCATATTAAACACGATAACAATAGTTTTGATTTTGCAAATTTTTGCGATAATACAGAGTCTTCGTCTAACCACCGATATATGTTTAAAAAACTGGTGTGTGTACTTATGTACGCACGTAAGAAGTTATACTTCTTTAGCATACCAAAACGAGTATAACCTCAATAACCTCAAAAATAACTTCAAAAAAATAACTTCAAAAAAAAAACAACATAATAAAAAACTCCAACTATCCCGCGTGCCCATATAATACTTACTCTAAATTTATCAGTAAGACGATAAAATGATAAAATAAAATAAAGATATTTAATACAATTGTTAAAGGTTTATATATATAATTAATAAGTATAATTTAATTTATTTATTTATACGTGAGGAAGAAGAAGGTTTTAATAAAAATAAGAAATATCGCTTTGTTCGTCGGTTTCTTTGTAAATTCTTCACTAGTTGCCTAAAACATGTCGTCGTAGGCGTCCAGTAGAAAAATAGGACGAGTGTCTGTTGATGGACCCAGCCGGGCGTGCTTAGCAATGGTTTGAAGAGTGGGGAGGCGCGATAACAACATTTTGATATTGTCAATATTCTCAAAATGATTGAGCTGCGTATTTCGAATATACGCTAAGAATCTATAATCTTTACAAATGGTGCATAAATCGTTATCACGTTGAGTGCTACACGAATTCTAAAGGAAATCCTCGTCAGCCCACGCTCGTTATTTAGTATTGAATAAATATAAAATAAATGTAAATAACTTCAAATAACTTCAAAAAATAGAGACCAAATAAATAAAACAAATAATTAGCAATAATATTAGTTTTGGATGTGACATTTAAATTATTTAAATTTGTACCGGTAATCACAGGCTGAACCCGATGGTTCGCAAAGTAAATTAGAAGTTGACGGAATACATAAAATTTCATTCGCAGACAATTCATATCCTTGTGCGATTATTTTTCTTCGCAGCCTACAACGTTTCACATTAGTTTGTGTTTTGTTTTTCTTATTTTCCTTATTCTTCTTTCTACGAAGACGATATTCTTTACATTTCTCTGCATTAGTTATAAACATCTCGGAAACTTAATAGTTCCTGCAATAGAAATCATCCTTTCATTGTGAATATTGTACCCATATTTATAACACGGCGATCGTCCTCCTTGTATATAGGCTCCATGGGTGACCGCTTAAGAAGAAAAATTTGATATCGCTTTACCCGTGCATCGTAAATATCGACAACTTCGTAGTGTCAATTTTTCGGTTGCATCTAACTTCAGTTTACAGAACGCGCCAAAAGAAGTATAACTTCAAAAAGGTTCGATTCCCAGCCGATGCAACATTTTTTCCTACTCCCATTACTTTTTTCTAATAATTAAATATATATTTGACTATCGTGTGCAAAATTTCATCGAAGCATCGGTGGTTCAGTGGTAGAATGCTCGCCTGCCACGCGGGCGGCCCGGGTTCGATTCCCGGCCGATGCAAAGCTTTATTTTTTTTTTTATTTTTTAATAAGGAAAGTTTATTTTAATGAAAGAAATTCTTCACATAGTTAACCACAAGTAAACTAGAAATTATTTATTGTCGTTGAAAACTGCATAGTTTATTTAACCCAAATTTTTGCATAAAACTGTTTCTCTCAAATACCTTGGTAACAAAAACTATTTCTGTACAATTTATGCAGAGAATAGTAAATTAACTTTTTAACTTTCAGAAAAAAAAATCCTTTTTTTAAATATTTCTAATTGCTAAAGTAAAGTAAAATTTTTATCATGATTATATCATAGGGGAAAAACAAAAAGAGAAATTTCGGCGAATTCGACAAATGTTTGCAATTTTCATCTGAAATAAAATTATGGCAAAAAATATTTGATTTTATTTTATTATGGTATTAAAGAAAGAAGAGAAATTTAATGATTAAAAATAATATTCGAAATTTGTGTGTTATGTGAAAACGTCACGTTACGTCAGAGCAAATCGATCAATAGCGAACACGTTCCAATGTGTGCAATCAAGGAAACGGAAAATCGTATTATGTCAAAATATGATTTTCATTCTGCTAGAGTTCGTTAGTTCTACGCTCGAATACCAGAGCTATAAATTTTATGAAGGAGCTAATGAGGATCCATTGTTTCAATATTCAGCCAGCAATCCCAGCTCAAAATTCGAAAGATATAGCAATGGGAATTATGGAATTATCAAAAACAAGAGTTTTACGTTGAAGCAAGTTTGTCCAGGCGAATCTGCGAGGATAAAATATTGCGACGTAAAGTAAAAGGAAAAAAAAATAAACAAATAAATGAGGGATAAAACAGAAACAAGAGAGAAAGAACAAACCCCTTGAAAAGAAGAACAAAAACAAAAGAAAAAAGATAAAATAAGAGAAGGAGATTTCGCGATCATTATCACGACGTTCGTAAAGTTCATTTTAAAGTACATTGAAGTTTTCATAACCGACTATAAAATTCAATGGAGCTTTTAGAGTCATACACGAAAACATCAAGGAGTTCTGGATTTTGACTTTAGAAAGTACCAGGCGTTCTCTTTCCTTCTCCTTCTCCTTCTACTTCTCTCTCTCTCTCTCTCTCTTTCCTTTTACTACCACTTCTGCCACCTCTTGCTAGCCGTTTACACTACGAGCTGACGGCATCTTTAATGATAACAAGATTCTCCGCAATAGGATGTTACGTTCACTACCGTTGGAATCCAATTGCTAAAAGGAATCTTGTGGATTCTACAAGTGGGACATTACGGTAGATTGGGTACCGTTTAATGTGACTCCTTTCTTATTCCATACCCAATCAAGTTTTCTCGTTTACATGAAAGGAAACCTGCATATCTTTTACTCGCTTATTTATTTTAATAATAATTTAGCAACCATCCTATATCTCTTTTCCTTCGAATAATATTATCGGTCTCAACATAGATCAAATAAAATAAATTTTGAACTAAATTTCTTGATGTCACTTATTTATTAAACAATTATTTTGCAACTAACTAATATCTTTGTTCACTCGAATTATATTATACGCGCGTTGATTGGCACGCAAAACATCGACATGTTTCACAATTCTAAAATCAAACATAAAATAATATAGTATAATTATATAGTAAGATCTCAAATGACCCACAAATGACCCCCCCCCTTCATTGAATAGATAAACGTCGGTCATGGTTAACCAACGTATATTATCTATAATAAGAAAGATAAAATAAAATAAATGAAATGTAAAGTTAAAAAAGATTGTGTAAGAAACGAAATGAAAGTGAGAAAAAGATGAAGCAAGTGGTTTAACAGTATGAGACGATAAAGGAGATCGGAGTATCAGTTAGGTAGTTCGGAAATACCTGGCCTATCCATGATCCAACTGACGCTTAATTACGCAACTAAACGCCGAGCGGTAGGTGCACGCATGTTAACGAGCTAGAAACGAGGAGTTAACGATGGGAGATAGTAGTGTCGGCATGTAAACGTACTTATCGATATCTTCCGACTTCGAACGATCGATCGATAATCTCTAAACCGAAAACCCGAGGACTCAAGGTAAGAGCGTAATCGAACGATCGTCTATTAGCCAATTACACTGACGCTTTCGTTATTGGACTTTGAACTCGGTAGAAATCGATCGTTCGCAAATTCCTCTTCTGACTTCTCTAATAGAGATATATTCCAAATAGAAGAGTTCAAAGTCAAAGTAATTTTATAACACTTTATGTGAACCATTCTACGATTCTTTCTACAAATTTGTAATAACACACGGACACGTACACGTTGATAATTCGACTAATCTATCTCTAGTAATGACTTAAATATATGCTAGAAAGGTGTGTTTAATAGGAAATCGATAATTCTTATCGATCGATCAATTAGGACACCAATTGCGAAATGGAGCAGGAACTCTAACCGATAGGTCGCTTTTTCTAATGTAAAAGAATCTAAAGTCGTCTAGTCATTTTGGTGCAACCGTCTATTCCTATCGATATCGACGATTTTCATGCATGATCGACGATGACACGATAAAACTCATTCATCGGATAAGAAGAGAAAGAGAGATCGATTAATCGATCAAAGAGGATACCAATCGACGTGGAAAACCTTTCTTTGCCGAACTTTCAAATCACCTAACGAGATTTTGCATCCGGGTAATGCGGTAAATGACTCACTTAACACATACTTGAGATCAACGATCAAGATGAAAGTTCATTGGGAGGATTTCATCTCGGTTCATCAAATCTACGCAATTTTCACGTATCTATCTAAAAGGGAAAAAAATTGATTGGCTTATTAGGGTAAAATTAGCTCGTTAGTAAAGATTTCTTACATGCGTAACTATTAATAGAATTATACTTAAACAAGTACTCGTTAGTGGATAGTAAAATTAATGAAATACAAGAATCTTGCATCATCAAATAATACCATTGAGTTATAATATACCAAGAAAAAGTTCTAAGTCGATATAAAAATGTCTATGTAATATCTAAAGTAATGATTTTCAGACAACCTGAGTTGAGAGTGGAAAGTAGGAGTCATGAAAATGAAATTCTAGAAGCGATATTCGTGCTTCATTTGCTGGTTAATCGTGGGATTATGTTTTACGACGTCATCAGGTATGTCGTACCGTTGCTAATTTGCAGCCTTCATGTTTCGAAAGTGCGATTCTCCTGGTCGTTCTGCCTAAGACAGTTTCTCTGTCTGCAATTTTAGTCGTCGTTTTGTGTCACATAATAGTAATGGTTATGATACTAATGGTAAATAGTAGTGGTTGTAATAATAGTAGTTGTTGTTGTTGTTGTATTGTTAGTATAATATTAACAGGATCCAATGAAACCAGACCCTTTAATCAATTATTCGAACTACGAATAATTTTTCTAGTAATTCCCTTAGGTCAATATCATTCGCACTTCGAAATGATCCTTGAGAAAAATATACATTCCCCGATACGATAACCGTTTAAATTAAAAAAAAAAAAAAAAAAATCGAATAGGATCGATTGTATCAGAAGACGAAGAAGGGAAAGAACAGATTTTATATATCCTACTTCTTCTTTTTATCTTTTCTTCTTTAACCAAGGAAACAGGCAACGAGTTTTCTCTTATTTACCTTCGTCCAATAAACGAGAAAAAACGATTTCGTTCCCATAGTTCGAGTTTTCTTCAGCGAATACATTCGCGAAGGGTCCATTTTATTTTCAACGTTGTAAGGCTTTAAAGAAGCACGTCAAGAAGAATAAGAAGTATAAGTATAAGAATAAGAATAAGACGAATAAGAAGAAGAAGAAGAAGAAGATGAAGAAGAAGAAGAAGAAGAAGGGGAAGAAAAACGAGAAGAGATGAAGGAGTTTACCATCCAGAGATTCGGACACTATTGATATCGTCTGAACGAAATACGTATCTCCTCCTCTGAGAAATTGGATTTGCAAAAAGAGGACTCTTTGATCGCGTTGGTTAGCAATAAACCTTTTGGAATGATCCAACAACGATATACTCTTATTACACGTTACTCTGCTTCTTCCTTCCTTCCTTTCTTTCTTTCTTTCTTTCTTTCTTTTACTCTCTCTCTCTCTCTCTCTCACACACTCTTTCTGTTTTACCTTTGAGAAGTACTATAATTATCAGCATATTACAAAGTTGCAAGATCTTTCGATGTTTAACTTTCGAATGGGACCGTCCATAAACGAAACTGGCCATGGGATGATCACGAAAGAGAATCCATACGGTGGACGCCTTATCGCAACATAATATCGTAACTATAAACCGCTTATTACGATGATGAAGTCTTACGATTTTAATAACTCGCACGGTCCACTGAGCAATAAAATCAAGAAGCAATGAAATAAAGCTCTTCGTCTTTCTATCTCTCTCTTTCTCTCACTCTATCTTTCACTTTCTTTCTTTCTCTCTTTCTCTTATTTTAGTTTACTCGTTAAATCAAAACCGTCCATTTCGCTTGCCCGCCCAAAGACATCAAATAGTGAAATCTGTGTGATGGTCTGACGTTCTTGAAGAACCGCATCGTGTGATGCGCACTCACACACAACCTATCTATTTACACACATTTAGATTAATATTGAGTCTCACGTTACAGGTATGTAAAAATTATGCAATCATGCTGCGAAAGTGCTTTTGCAATGAAATAAATGTTAAGTATCTTGACAGATAAAAAAAATTGTGTGTGAAATATTATTTCTCATATAAGAGTAAACGAATTTAATGATATTAATGATTATTTCTTACTGAGGTAATCAATAATCCTACAATTTTATAACACGATAATAGTTGACTTTATTTATTATATTGTTTTGGGCAAAAAGTTTCTTCGTAATTTTCCCAATTGATGATTTTAATTTTGCATAACTTTGATAATATTAATTGGACATAACAATACTTGAGTGTATATGAAAGTTGACATATCGTAAAATAGTTAAAATGAAAATTTTTAATATTTGTTTGTTCGATCGAAATTTACTGCTTTTCTTTTGAGAGGGAAGAAATTTAGATGTCAAAAATACATCTACTTCTGGTCGACCAATCATTGAAAAAATTAATAAAATCGTGTAAAAAATAAAGCAAATGAACAAAAGAATTTTAAACCATTTGAAGAAGGCTGGTACCTATGAAGAAATATAAAAGAAAAAAAACTTGTTTCATTGTTAGTTTTGCATTAAAATACAAAGAAATTACTACGATAATCATAAAAGAACAATGATAGTAAGTACATAAAAATGTATTGCTTTTTTTTTTCTTTTTATCATTTTAATTCGTCATGTAAACACAAATGATGAAGATATTTACGTATCGCGTTCCCAAGACGACATACTGGTACCTGAACGTAGCAATTCCTGGCTCCATTATTACGATGCAGCGTTATTATGTATGGGATGGATCGGAGCAAGGTTCAAAGTAAAGTCCGAAACGAAACACAACCGTCTCGAATCAATAAAGCCAAGATCTCAGACCTTCTCTCCTAAAGGAATTGTGTGCGGAAAGAATTCATTCTCGATGGAACACTTTGTCATTTTCTTCCGTGATATGTATCAACGTTGTCAACTTTAAAAAGATCTTCATTCTAAAGCAAGAACCTTTAATCTTAACACAATATTGGTAGATATTAAAACAAATAATAATCATGATATTTAAATATAGAACGAATAAAATAAGACATAATAGAAGAAAATTGTGATCATTAATGAATTTAATGAATTTAAGCGAAATTAGTAGATTGACGGATAAGGAAAAATGTTAAAATAGTTGAAAAGTACTTTTAAAAGTACGTGTTATGAAGAACGACAGTGAGACCGAGTCTCGGAGATACGAATCTGTAGTCTTTGGTATCCGACAAATGTAATTCCCGAGTAAAAACGTGGCTTAGTACTTTTTATCGTGGTCCCACTCCCTCCCACCGTTGATTCGTTCCTACAGCTGTGCCGAAATTCCTGCGGAGTCCGAGTAGTCTGGGATCGTCATTGTAGTAGCTCGGTTGGTAAAAACTTTTGCAAAATTCTTTACTTTCAACTTCGGTTTCTTCTAACTCTTTGACCTTGTCTTATTATGAGAGACAATAACGTATATACAAGTTTTTCGTGTTTTCGATTTAAAAAAAAAATTCAAACGCGATCAAATAAAAAAAGATTTTTTTCAATGTAGACAGAAATGAAATAAAGAAGAAATGAATTAGAGAGGAGAAAATAGTAAAGGCAATTATAAATGTTGTTAATTTATTGAGAAAATAAATTCTAGTGATTTGTGGAATTGCAGAAGACAAAAGTAAGATAAGTAAAAGAAATAGGAAGAAAGTTTAGCGAACTAAAAGTAATCGAGTAAGAAAGAAGCGTAACAATGTGGTCGAAAAGAAGTGTCTCGAGTATCCGATCGAAAGAGCATGGTTGCAGTTTGCAGGACCAAGATAATTATCTTAGTTTCAGGTTTAATAGACGCTCGGTATTTCGGATTGGACCCTAATGACGGCGTTTACCGAATTTATATCGTCATGCCGACGTAGTATAGCCTCAAATTGGCCGGTTGGAATGATCTCAAAGACTCGTTGTTCCACCTGACCAGTTCATACCAGCATCATCACCACACGGTATCCTCGTAAAAGAATCAAAAGAGATCTTGTACCTGTCTGGTAATAGAATGAACCGAATCAACTCAAGGATTCAAGTACCACGTGGTGTCCGAATTACAGCAAAATACTCTACACAATGGTCAAAGCCAGTATTGTTGTTGTTGTTTCAACTTTCAGACGAGAAAGACATTTATTATTGTCAGTTCCGAGACGCGAAAGAATCTGAAAAAGGGAGACTCTTCTCAACCGATAATATGCTACCTTTATCCCTTCCACTGAAAAATCATTGGGTCGTATTTTAGTACGTCGTGTTGTTGGTCCTGTTCGATGGCATGTGCCTGTCTATAGCTAGGACAAGACGTAAACGGGGGAAAAAGTAAAGGAGAACAAAGGGTACGAGCGAAAGTTCCTGTTTGTGTTAGAGGAGAAAAAGTCTATCTGGCTGGTTGGTTGGGTTGGTTGGTTGACCGGCTGGCTGACTGGTTGCTTCGAGTTGACGGGGTTAGGTAGGGATAAGGTAACCCAAGAGAAAAGAAAAAAGAAATAAATAAATAAAGAAAGAGAGAAAGAGAGAGACACTTGTCATTGGAATTTTAATAGTACTTCTCTTCGCGTAGGGCAGAGTCCTTCGTGTCGCATGAACGAGATTCGCGAACCTTTGAAGGTATTAAACACCTAAATCACATGAATGACGATGATAAAGGTAAAGATGAAGACAGGACACGGTCAAGGACCCTGTATGTATTTTTATTGCAAGCCAATCGTTCAGTCTTTACCTTAATAAAAAGTATCAGCTATTAACATCGGCCTACCGCATTGACTGCACCCGGTAGATTTTTTCTCTCTCTCTCTTTTACTCTTACTCTGTCTTTCGGTTGTTTATTTTTTTTCTTACGAAGAATATATTGACTCGAGATCGGGGCAAATAATCAAGGAGATAAAGGATAGGAAATGTTGATTTAGTCGATGAAGGAAAAGTTCCAATAACGTACGAGAGGTAGTTAAAGTCAAATGATGAAGAATATCGATGCCTACTCGATACGACTTCGTCACGGTAAGAAAATCAAGAGGAATGGGCCATTCGAAACGATATTGCCGTTAACGCGTGCTGAATGGTTAAGTATAAATTTCTCAGTCAGCGATCCAACGTGTAACTGCTTGCGAGAGTCAGAATACGTACCTCGAAGAAAGATGCTTGTGGAATGCAAAACGGATGCTTCGAATTCCGCAATCGTATGCCGATTCTACGGCCTCGTGAAACGAATTAGAGAATGTCTGATGAAACAAAAAAAGAAAGTATTTCGTTTGGAATAAACGAGACTTTTCGTTTAGGTAGAAACAAATGAATAAATAAATCAACGGAATTTATATCCTCTCCATTTTGATATAAAATAACATTTAATATATCATACAATAATTATCATAATTAATATCATTAAATATCATACGAAAAGTAATATGAATATTAACGTTCAAATAAATATAATTATTATCCTTAAACAATAATATTGTAATTAATGTTAATTAAGTATAATATATGATAACTAAGTTAAGTATCGTTATTATTATATATATAATCTCATTTACATGTACAATAATAGGTATACAATAATCAATGATAACTAATTGTAATAACATTATTGATTGGTAATTAGACAATTATACTTGTAACTAAAAACGAATATATTTCAATAATTAAAAAATTTACTTATTTTTTATACAAATATCGAATAAAAATGAGGTGTGAATGATCATAAATTGGTCATCGTGATAAATAGAAAATAGAAGCCAAGGTATAAAAAGAAATGAATCGGTGCCAAAATAATCGTAGAATCAGAGAAGGGGAAGAGAGATGAAAAAAATCGATAAAGGCAGGAGCTAGGAGACAATGAACGGTGCCACATTAATATTCGTGGGATGTGCCGGCCAAGCTCTAGTTTTACCTCATACATATATACACACACAAACACACACACTTATTCGCTTTCTGTCTCTTTCTATTGGTCCTCGCACTAGCCCGAAGCAATACTCGTGCACCTAGATTGAAATCGCAACAGCTTCGTTAATTACTAGATCTTTCATGGGTACCCATTTGTCCCATAAATGAAACTGACACTAGGCCAACAATTTAAAACATTAAATCGTTCTTTCCCTCGTGTATCAAGAGTGATAGTTATCATTAAATCACTATAATCAATTATAAGATTTAATCTAAAATTAGGATGTTTGTTCAGGCTTAATTGAAAAATGCGTTCGATGATTTAATATATATATATGTTACTAGAGAGAGGATTCATCAAAGCTAACATAGCAAGATCGTTTCAATAGAACTGGAAGTAAAGGCAGACAGTAGAAGAGGGATGTGAGAAGGATAGAGAAACATCATTATCCCAAAGTAAACAGGAAAGGAAGGGTAGTGTGTAGTCTGACTTTTGGTTGGACCGAGGGTACACATGGTGGATCTTATAAAAGAGAGAAGTACCGTTGGTAGAAAGCACTCACTAGTGAAGCATGTTACTTCCAGAGAAAACAACGACGATTCTAAAGACCGTTCATTAGTATCTAAGGACATATAGAATCTTGGAATGTCGGTACGTGGACAATGAAAGAAAGAAAGAAAGAAAGAAAGAAAGAAAGAAAGAAAGAAAGAGAAAGAGAGAGAGAAAAGGGAAAGAATAGACCACTAGCCTCCCGAGGCTCCTTTCGCGTGTCTCCCTTTTTTAGTCGCGTCGTCGGTCCTTCTGCTCCTCATCCGACGACACCTGTTCAATTCAAGGGAACCTTTTCTCCGCGCCTTGATGTGAGAAGAAACCTGTTCGATAGCTATAGTTAGCACATTCGTTGACGAGTGTCTTTGGAATGTCAAAGAGATCAAAGGGGATTGACCTTGAAGCAAGAAATTTTTCTATGTCTTTTCCCTTTTGTTTATTTTTTTGTTGTTTAATTTCATCAATTAACCCGTTGCCGCAAATGACGGCTATAGCCGTCCGATCTTTGTTGATATGTAGGCAAACGACGGCTATAGCCGTCGTGCACATTTTAATTAATAAAAAAAGTATAGCGTTAGTACGAAGTGTACTAACGCATACACTTGTTAATTATTGAATAATACATTAAAAAAGAAGGTACAGCATGCCAGACAGCATATCAATTGTATTTTTATGCGTTTTCGCATGCCCTATTACTCCGAAATAAAAAAAAAAGTGTGTTTCTGAGCACGATCGTCAAATTAAAAGTGTGCGGCAACGGGTTAACTGAAACTTACAAAATTAATAAGAATATACGATATTATACTTGAGTGGTTTCTTTGTTCCTTTTTTTCTTTTTTTTATTTTCTTTTTTTTATTTTCTTTTTTAAAAAAAGAATAATGTATGTATGATAATTATTCTCATGCAAAGAAGCAAAGAAGGATAAGAGCTTGGAATAAAATAATGTAAGCGAGAAGAGATTTTCAAGATTAAGCCATTTTTTCGCTACGTGACTACGAGCATCTAGTCGAGGAAATAACGACTAAGGAAAGCTTCTTCTTCCGAGGCTTATCAAGAAACTGCCCTTCTCTCTCTACCTCTCTCTCTCTCTTTTTTCTCTTTCTCAGACGGTCTAACCCGATTACGAAAAGGATTTAGCAAATCATTCCTTTGAGAATTGTAGCCTCTTGCTAAGCGGACTCCTCCTCGTCATCCTATTTTTCAAAGGATAACGATGACCTTCAGTCGATTTACTTGATTTTTATTATTGTTTACTTTTATTCGTTTATATACGTCCGAACGTTCACTGATTCATCTTCATGGTTCGATAAAACATGAATTAAAAAATAAACATTTAAAAATAAAAATTGTAAAATGGTAAAAATCATTTTCCAAATAAAAATGTTAAAGTTAGTTAGAGACAAAAAAATGTTGTACACGTATAATAAAATAGAGATAGGAGACTTCAAAATTGTAAGAGAATAAAAATAAAAGAAAAAAAAAATAAAATTCTATCTCAATCAATTTTATAATAAAAGCTTCAAAGTTACTGGTAATGTAAATTTTAAACTACCTTCCCTAACGTTCGCTGTTCCAGTTGAATAAAAAATATCAAAATAAAAAAAAAAAAATAAAAAAAAAAGAATTTAAAAGAACGGATATTTATAAAAATTGTATTAAGATAATAAAAATAAGAATAAAAATAGAACAAACATCGATTTTTTCATCACCTATTTCCGAATAAGAGCATCGAAGTTTTTATTCCAATAAATTTGAATTTACGTTTTACAATTGAATAAGTAAAAAACATAAAAAAACACGAATAAAATTAAGAATAAAATCAAAATTGAAAAATAAAATTAATGGTAATATTCGGATTGGGAATAAAAATGTCAAAGTTAGAAAGTTAGTGGTTGGTTCAATACGTTTTGAAGTAGTATTTTATCCCAAAGGGGCCACCGATTTCGGTGGACAGTCCAGTCTGTCTGGTTACGTGATGGAATGTTCTCCTTACCGCGAAGGAAACGGCTTGGTCCGTCAGTCAGTCAGTCAGTCGGAACAGTGATTCGGCAGGGAGCACTTACTTCGCTCTTTATAGCCTCCGAATCGGTACCATTAGGCTTATACCATCGGATAGGCATCTTGTAATTTCTTGTATTCCCGAAGCCGATCGACATTGAAGAACGGCGTCGACATACTTCCACCGTGTACTTTTTCCTAAGATACAACACGATGTTTCCTGTAGGTAAAATACTTTCAACTAAGAAAGAGAAAGAAAGAGAGGGAGAAAGAGAATTACGAACAAAAAGGATGGAAAAATTTTCGGTAAAGGATTAATAGGGGCGAGTGGTTCCATTGAAGAAAAAACAAATAAAAAAGCAAATCATATGAAATTTAAATGACTATTCTGATTAAAGATATTGTATAGAATAAATATCACAAAAGAATATATCAAAATTTTCAAATAGATGATCTTAATAATTAATCAGTCTTAACAGATTGAAAAGTAAAACGAGAGTTATCGTAACCCGTACGCAATGTATTAACAAATTTTCGCGATCTAACGTTGTTCGGGCGAAACGTTTTAACTGAAGAATACAGCAAAGAATAAAAAACATCTCAAAATAAATATTTAACAATTAATCGAAATATTGAACGAACGCATATGAATATACTATTGAATTTAATATTTGTATGATCGAAAAAGAATAGGGTACAAGTAACATTTAATTTGTTTTAATTTGAGATAAATGCATAATTATAAACTAGACATATTCTAGTTTTCAACAAAATATTGTCATTTAGTTTAAATAACGTTTACAAAAATTTGTTTAACATGGTTACGAAAATATAATTGTAATTCAGACATTGATTGTCTAGTATAAAAAAATAAAAAAATTGGTAGAATTTCGAGGCTAATATAAAATCAAAGAAATAAACGAGATCTGTATAATTTCTTTCCACAATCTGGTAGAATCTTTACCACCCACTGTTACCGCCACCACCATTATCCCCCTTCCCCCTCCTCTTCCTTTTTCTTTCTCTCTCTTGGTCTATATTTCTCTGGCGATGGTTCAACGCCAGAATGAAATGCAAATTTAAACGCGTTTTCGCAAATCCATCGACCTCCGGGCCGCGGAAGTTGAGTGTAATAGAGACCTCGATTTCGTGCTCGAACAAACTTTCCTTTCCAACGTTGCGGAAATTATTCGGCGCATCGTATATACCCGGCGAACCGTCTGCGGTTTATTGTTTTCGCGTTAACTCTAATCAAAGAGGAAAAAGAAAAACACGTGGTTATGGGTTAAAAAAAAGAACATTACGCGAAGTGTCGTTAAAACGGGAGAATTATTTTTTTGTAAATACTCGTTTATTATTATGACGTTCGAAGTTGTTCTTTCTTTTGCTCTGTTAAGCTATTCGAGAAGCTAGATCCAAGATCGAGATCAAGATCAAGAATAAAATAAATGTTCTAACGTATTAACGTTCTAACGTTGTTATTCGATTGAGCAATTCCGTTTGTGGATCGTACTGACTTACAAAAGTAAACGTTTCAACGAGCTATTATATTGCTTTGAAAGGACCTCTGTGTAACTTGATCGTATTGGGATTGTAATCTTGTGATATTTAACAGATTAGGAAGGGAATAAGCTTTTAGTAAAAAGAATTTAATTATTAATTAAAACTCATTTATTCTTCGCTTTAAGGGGGTATTCTGGTCTAGAAATAAGAAAAAATCGATTTTTTTTTTTTTT
>NW_014569564.1:1025609-1036466 GCF_001313835.1 Polistes canadensis | reverse complement strand
TTTTTGAGACTCCCCACTTCATCAGCTGATAATTAACAGGATTTTGGATTTTTTTGACTTTTTAATTTTTTTTTGTATTCTTCTAATGTTAATAAATAATGTATAAAAAATGGATAGTAAAAATGTTGATTGCTTTTTTTTTACAGCACTCCAAAAATGACCTAAAATTTATGTCTCTAGACCAGAATACCCCCTTAATTCCTATTGGACAGTGTAATGGAAGAAAGTTACAAAGTTGCTTTGAAAGAAACTTTTATATTATTCGATTGTATTAAAATGATAATCTTGTGATATTAAATAGATTAAAATAGATGATCGTGAATAATAAATTTATAGAATAATTAAGAATTCATTGGAAACTAATTGTAATCGGAAAAATGAATGTTTCAACGAGCCATTACATTACTATGAAAAGAAACTTTATGTAATTCCGTTCTGTTAAGAATAATAATTGTGCTATTAAATGAATTTTAAAAACATTACTTTAAATAATAACAAAAAATAATAATAAATTAAAGAAAAATGGATAATATTAATTAAACGATTAAAATACGACGAAATAACTCTAAACGTTATCGCATTATTATTATTGCAAAGCTATGATTATTCAAAATTTAAATTAAACAAATGTACAAGAATAATTGCCAATCATTTTATTTATAGAATTATTTGTTTAACTATAATATAAGTCAATTCTTATTGACAAATTTTTGTTTGACAATATTACCAAATGAAATTCAATGAAATATATAGTATTAAGAAGTAATTGATCGATCATAAAAAGAAAATTCGTGATCAAGAGTTTTGAGAAGTAAATACAAACGCCATCTAGGAGAATCGATTTCTCTCCAAGACGAGAGAACCAGTTCCAGAGTAACAATGTGACCTCGTCGATAGTCAGCGAGAGTTTGACTCGAGAGGGAAAGTGCCCGACTAAATTTCCGGCTCTTAAGTAGGGAAGAACTCGTTGGTACATACCACAAGTAACACTTCAGATAATCCTCTGTGAATTAGATACACAAGCGAAAAATAAACTATACAACGAGACTAAATTTACTCAATCGAATTTACTTACTCAAATGCGACAGAAATTGTTAACGTTCTACTATACGAAAATTCCTTCATCGAAACAATTAATGTCTCCCGATTAAATAAAATACTAGAGGTTTTACTGTATACAATAAAAATTCATAACAATTTTGTCATCTTCAAGATTTCATATAAAACAAATTCACAATAAATATTAATTGTAATCGTTCAAGAAAATTTCTTTTTAAATAGCACGTTTAATTTTGAAGTAATATATGAGTCGATCAGAAGCCAAAGCCAACCTAGTTAAATCTATTTTTGGATATTTTCTGATTTTTGTAAACTTCAATGGAATAAATCTATCTTTTTCAGCTGCCAAAAGATTTTCACCTCGTGTGTCCTAAAAAGTTTTTAAAATACTACCATTATTGTAGAAGCTATCCTTTATATGCTTAAAGCATTGAAAATAAAAGACTTTATATGCTATTCTAATCAAATTAAGAAACGAAAAATTTTCAATAACCGATATATATTACGAAAGAAACATTAATTCTGTTAATTTTAGTTTTCTAAACTTAACCGCATTGGCTTCTGAATGATTCATATAACTATTTCGATACTTCCCTTCATGCGAATTTTAACGCTATCAAAATCTCCCACTGGGCAAAAAGGAAGAGAGAGGGAGAGAGAAAGAGTAATGAAGGGAAAAGGAAATAAATGAATGACAGCACTATAATCGTGCGGTCGGGATTTCGGCCTGGTCGTATTCATAGCCGATGGCGGGATAATTAGCAGAACTGAATGGACTCTCTGGATTCACGCAGTTATTTTCCTGGTAACCGCTTGCAACGTGTTCAAATATTACGTCGTGGTTTCCACTGATTACGCCCTGGTAATATGTTTAATGATATCCAACCGGTGTTTCATTTTAGTTACTGTTCTCTATCGACAATGTAAATCTTAGATAACGATTTGACCATTATTGAACATTTCTGATTGTGCTAAAATCATTCGCATGGTGATGAACAAAATCAAAACTTTTACGTTTCTAGGAGAAATAATATCATTCAACGATTGTTAATATTATATAAGATTTATTCTGTATTTATTTAATTTTTATTTATTTATTATCGTTTAATAATGTTTATTAAAAGATTTAATAATATACCTTATAGTAAATTTCTTAATACGTAAATAGTAAGAGTATCTATAATCTAAATTAATAATTAATTAACTTACTGTGTGTTATATGTATTACTTTAAACGCCTTACTTGACGAAGATATCATCTTACTTTAACTTTTCGTTGCTGTCATCTTTCGTCCCTTTCGTCTTTTTTCACACACAACACTCGTCGTAAGAACAACACAATATCAAAACGCGCCCGCTCGTACTTTTCGTCGCCTATATATACTCATCATCCCCCTCCATCGTCTTTCGTCATTTCCTTGCATTCTTTCTCGAAATTTCCCGACCATTTCCGATCATAACAAATCTTTTTGTATTTCCGAATCGGAAATGTTCGATAGGTTTCCGTGCGACAACACATTACACGATAAGTCCAAGTGATGTCACCTTACAAATAAAACATATGCATTCCCGTCAAGAGAAACGGTCTCTTTCATCCTACAATAAACTTTCACACATTCATACCCATACTGCCACACACATGACAAATAAAGAATAACATTTCCTTAGCGGTTCTTATAAGAAAATCGTCTATCGATATTTTTATAAACATCGATGCACATATTTCTCAAATTTTCTCTCACTCTTTTTCCAATTCAAATCTCTCACAATTTTCTTCACTCTTTGACCAAATAAATTTAATATTTCAACAGTAACAATACGTATTCCTGGTATACATTATTTAAATGAATGGCAAATTTGTATTATTCAAAATTTCTGATCGCACATTTCAAACATAATTGTATTAATTATTAAACACGTTCGATCCAGGTCATCCACGTCAGATTTTTCGTGTTCAGGTGATTACAATTATTTTATTTAAAATGTAACCTGATTACGAAATACTTCATATCGAATAACATCATTAAACGCGTTAAACGATAACAATTTTGTATTACATTTCATTATTTATATATATATTAAATAAATTTGCACGTATAAAAATTGATTGTAAAATAAACGTTAACAAAATTCTTAAGCACGAGCAAAGTAAATCCTTTCGAATGTGCAACCTTTCGAAAGGTGAAACACGATAAAAGTTACTCCGGCTAATCGACGCATCGGCAACGCATCGCGAACTCTTGCCCTCCGAAGAATTCACTGTGTTATTCTGTGAATTCGTAACACAATCCTTTCGATTCATGTACCGGCACGTACGAGTGATTCTAATTAGGAGTCATCGACCTTCTCGATAAAACGAGAGTTGATTCCTCTAAAGATCATGGTATTCACTATAGACTCGTCGTGTTTATTGCTTGATAAATCAAATTTCAAATATTAAGTATTATTAATTCGACGATGAAAAAATGTTCATTAAATAAATTCTAACTGAAAATTCCCAAAAGTGCGTACATTTTTTTTCAAACAACTAACTAAATATACGAATTGCAGATAATACAAAATTTATTCGCTGGAGTCCTCGAGGACACGATACGTACAAAAGTTTCATCCAATTCGAAATTCCTTTGTGTAAACTTTATTCTTTTTTTCCAAATAATACAGAGAATCGAATATAAAAGACATTTAATTATAAAGTATTGGAATTCTTTATAGAGAGGCTAGCAAAGAAATCGCATATGTTGCAGAGACGCACACACGAAATAAAATTTCTGTGTAATAATAAAAAAACTAGATAAAAACTTTACGGGTCGCGTAACAATAACTATAAAATCGACAAAATAATTCAAAAAAATCCCATAAAGTACAAGAATTCATTTATATTTGTATAATAATATAAAACAAAAAATTAATAATCATTTTTTCCCTCCCATTTCTTTTCGTTTCTTTAATGCCTCCCTCCTCCTTCTCCTCCTCCCTCCTCCCACATTCTAATATTTGATTTACTTGCAGTGCAACCAGGAACGTTAGTTTTAAATTTTTGATAGAAAAAACAAGCGCGAACGTAGGTAGGTGGTATATTTCTTTTTTTCTTCAATTTTTTTTTTTGTATGTTTTTCTTTCGTGCAAACAAGAAGAATAAGAGCACTATCGAACTCGTTATAACGCGACGATGGTTGAGCAATGTAAAATTCTCATAGGCACGAGCCAGATTATTTAATTACCGTGTTCCTCTCTTTCGACGCTGACGCTTTGGTAGTCGAATAAATATGAGAAAATAAATATGAAAATCTCTGTAGTGCGGAAATGTGGCAGCGAAGGGTAAAAAAGAAATAAATAGAGAAAGATAAAGAGAAAAAGAGAAAGAGAAAGAGAAAGAGAGAGAAAAAAAAGTACGGTAATGCACGAAGCGCCAACTCACTGTACAGGATATTTGCATTTAACCGAGTGTTACGTGTATGCATTCCCACCCAATCTACAGCTGGACCATTTAATATTGATCATTACGGCTATTTCGTACAAACACGAGCGCCATAGAGTCTGTTTGACGTACTGAGATAAAAGGAGAAGGAGATAAAGGGGGGAGAGAGAGAGAGAGAGAAAGAGGAATGGAAAGCTTGATCCATGATATACAAGAGAGAGTGAGAGAAGGAATGAAAGCTTCTGGCACATTTGCGACATCGGTTCACGACACGTCCATTAATTTATAGTTTGCCGATTTTCCAAAATAACTTCATCGAATAGCCGACAAAAAATTATTTCCATTCTACTGATTTATAATACCGAAAGACAAACCTATTGTATATCTATTTAAGTTCATCAAGTATGAAATTTCTATAGAGTAACTCGATTTTTTATATTTTTTTTTCAATTTTTTTTTTTTCTCTAATTCATTCTCGAAAAATAATATATTACACATAAATTATTAATTTGTATAGAGAAAGTTTGTGCCGATTTAAAGAAAAATTTTATTGATTAATAAAAATAGGACAAAGTTTATTGATGGATAGCATAAAAATTGGTTCTACCTTAATATTATCGTTGAAGATTTAATTTTTTGTTTTTTTTTTTTTAACAATTTAATACTACCAAAAAAATCTAATAAAACGAACTATTATTTAAATACACGATGTCGTTCAAAACTGATTACTATTATCGGCCGAATTAATCGCAAATCCGTTTAAATCTTTGAAAAAATCAAATTATTAAAAAAAAGTCCTTAAACGATCGTTAAAGTTCTTTTTTTTTTTCATTATCACGAAATACCAAGCTCTCTTGTTTAATCGCAAAAGTATCACAGTGACGTAGGAAAAGAAAACGAACGGCTGCGATAATATTTCCATAGTACATGAGTTTTCGACTCCTCGCCATTTGTTTGCTTACGAAAGGACCGATAAATCGGCGATGACCGATCGAGAATGGAAAAGCGCGTTGAATACGAGGGTTGAGAGGTGGAGAAGTGAAATAAAAAATAAAAAGAAATAAAAAGAAAAAAAAAAAATTCCCCTTCCGATCGAGAAACGGCAGGGAATGGAATGACTCGTCTCTTTCCCGTATACACAAAAGGGAAAAAGGGAGAAGGGTGAAGGGTTTGAGGTTTGCATCTAGGGTAATAACTCGCGCTCCAAGTTCGATATTCAAATTTGGCCAGTGCAAATCTTTTCCCTCTTTGCTTCTCTGAACTCACACATGGGCACCCAACAAAATAAACACAAACACGCATACATGCATACATAAATATGTATATACATAAATATATGTAGGTGTGTGTAGAAATATACACGCATACATTTTTCCCCCGTTTTCCTAGACTTTTTTTTTTGTCTATCGTTCGTATAGAAAACGCATGAAAAATTCACATACGAACATACACGCACGCGACGGAGTGTAATAAAAGGCGTGAACGATGGCCATGGAAAAAGTCATAATCCACTTTTGTTTGCGGAGTTATCGGCCTTCCGTAATACTTCACCAACGTTCCCTTATCGGTACTGGCCACCGAAATAAACGAGCAGTAGTGTAACGAGGCTCAAAAAAACGTGCGTCTACCGAAAAGTCCTCTGGATTTTATTCACTTTCTTTCTTTTTTTCTTTTTTTTTTTCTTCTTTTCCCTATTTCTTCTGCACTTGTTTGTTTGTTTTCCTTTTCTTTTCTTTTTTTTATTTATATATTTCTATTCGGTTTTCTTTTAAACAATGAAAAAAAAACCGTCGAAGGTAACTTTCCTTTCAAATGCGCTTCAATTGATACGCGACCAGGATAAAGTAAAAATTAAAAAAAAAAAATGTAAAGACAAAAATAGTTTTTATCGGGATGTAATAATAAATAAATAAATAAAAATGACGAATATAACCTCGGCGAAAGAGTTAAAAAGCCGCGAAACGATTTTTCTTTCACGTAACTGTTACTGAAGCTACAATTTCAGAAATATCGTAATTTATAGAGCGCCGGCTAAACGTCAAATCCATCCCACCGAGCCCTTCCCAACCCTATTTCTATCCCAACAGTTCAGTTCGCGTCCTTCCTTCCTTCCTTCCTTCCTTCCTTCCTTTTCATGGCTTTCCATTTTTTAAGTCCGACGTTCCCACGAAATGATTACAAACGAGCGAGGATAACGTCCAATAAAACGTCTCCATTTTGTCTGCCATGCACGTAGAACGTATCAGTGACGCACGGAAAACCACCAAACAACAAAAGCCATGATTCACGTATATACAAACTACGTTTTCTTTTTTCTTCGTTATTTTTGTGTTTATTTGTTTGTTATATATATATATATATTTTTTTTTTTATTTCTCCCCCAACCCCTTCTCTTTCTCTTTTTCCTTTTTTATCCTACTTTTTATTTTTTTTTTATTTGCTTTTTTTTTTCTTTATTTGTTTTTTATGTGTAGATTCGAAAAATATTGCTTCGAAAACGTTCAACAAAACACGAGACTCTCTAGGTGAATTGAGCGATTTCGAACGAACGAATTGTGTGATCGTATTGTTGGTAAAAGGGATCGTTTTCAGAGTATAGACCTAGAATAAAAAAAGAAAAATATGCGTAAAGAAGAAAAAGGAATAAAATAACAAGGAACTAGTCAAATCGATATCGACGAAAGATAAACGTGTGTTTGGCACGAGCCACAATAGAAATAGATAAAATTGTTACGATCACGCACCAGACTTTCATTCGAATGTCGGAAACATTTCGATTAATTGCGCGTGCCAAAAACTTATTAAAAACTATATCTCAAAATATAACAAATGATCTCAGAAATGAAAATAAAAGAAGATAAGAAAGAAAGAAAAATTATGAAAGATTTCATATACAGTGGTGTATCGTCAATAATATAAACAACTTCAAACATTTATTCTAATTAAACTTTTCTATATTTTTCACTGGATTTCTGCATTTGAGGATTATGTAAATGGTAAAATTTCTTTTGAAGAAATGTACGGCGAGAAATAGAATTTCGATAAGATTTGTATCTTTTAACTAGTGGTAACTACATCGAACATTTATTGGACAAGACTTGAAAAAATGTTAATAATTGTTATACAACAAACCTCATTGTGCTGTATTCCATGTAGTTCAGTCAAAATAAATTTGTAAAGTTGTTTATTCTACTGTGATATACGCCGTAGTAATATTCCTCGAAAGAGAAATTACGATTCAAATTCATGAAAATGGAGTAAATTCGTTCCCATCGAAACTAAACAAGCGCAAAAAGGAAAATTTCCAATTCAATAATAATCGGATATGGCGATAATCTCGAATGACACCGGAAACACCGACGAAACGTGAGAATTTCATAAAATCACCGCCCTTAATACACTCCGCTCTAAATTCTTCCCCTTTTATTCCTGGCACTAGCGCAAGTAAAATACGACAAGCATACAAAATCCTTTTTCGAGAAATCGGATTTTATGATAAAATTTAAATCATTCCAATATACGTGTGATATCATTGATGTCGATGTGAACGACAAAAATGTAAAAAGATTTTAAATCAAAAAATATTTACATATACATATATAGCTATGCTAAATAGATATTATGCTAATAAATGCTATGACATTAATCAACTGTTCGTGAATTTTTATTTTCATGCTAAAAAGAAAATAAAAGAGAAATAGAAATAAATGAACATGCAAATAACAATAATATAACGTTGAATTAATTTACTAACTTCATCGGCCGTTGCATTGAATTTATCGAATTTAACAAGCAATATATTTGAATGATCACAATCGTTTTAATTGGTTCACATTATCAAGAATCTATTTGAAATGAATTGAAACATTTAATGTGCTTACTAAAAACTCGATATATATCATTTTAATTTATAAACGAAAAATATATTTATCGAAAAAATAATCCTCGGAACAAAATTACTTTCAGGTTTCTGTATTTTTAACGGATTATCTTACTCTTTCTCTCTCTTTCTGTACTTGTTGTTAAAAAATAATAAGGGTATATTGCGTCTCACATAAACATTGCATTCACCATGAAACCAGCCTACTTTCCTGTTCCTGACTTAACCGTGAACACGTAAAAACCGTTAACCACACGTTCCACGAGTCAACTTCTCCTGTTGAAAACAACTTCTCCCGTTGAAAACAACTTCTCGAGCATCGAACTCTACAATCTCGCATGTTTCTCTAACCGCGTATGAAAATATACAAGAATAACATCATTTCGTTTCGACAGAGTAAAATACCAAAAAAATTATCTTAAATCATTCATTTTGTAAGTTCGTCCACCATTGCGATTCGTTTGAAGATTTGGAGAATTCGATTGGAGGTGCCATCTTGCGACATTTTTCCGTAGCTTCGCCAAAGTTCTTTTTTTGTATACCAAAGGATCGTTAATTTCAGTTCTACAATGGTATTAAATACATTACATTTATTACGTGTCAATAATCGGTCTGGATATTTAGAAAATTATTTCATAAATTGATCATATTTCCTATCTATTTTATAATTACGCTTATAATAACGTATATACTCTAACTTGAAATTCGATAAACCAATGAATGTCAGTCTCGATGAAACTCATATATCGAAAACGTGCTTGAATTTAATATCAAACGAATTATAAATTCGATCGGGTAGAAGGATTAACTCAACAAAACGATAAATAAACGAATAACGAGAGAACAATGGAGGATAATTTGAAATGAGAAAAGGGGAAAAATTAAAAATGGAAATAAAAAATTAGAAAAATACAAAAAAATTAAATGGAAACACAAATATGACATAAAATTATATCAAGTCGAAAGAGACTTGCAAAATCTTCCAACTTCCTGCTATGTCGATGCTGCGAGAGGTGGCGCCTACGTTCAATTCGAACCTTTCGTTCTAAAGTTTAAGAACCTACGAAACCCTTTACCTTGACGATTTCAAACAATGTCGCGAAATCAGAACGCCACCATGAGGTTTGAAAGTACCAATCCTGTATTTTACACTTCTTTTTAAATATTAATAATAAACAATTAAAAATCTTTATTAACAATAAATGATTAAAGGATCAAAACAATAAATGGTTATTGTTGTTTTGCGGAGTAATATTATTATTATTACTAATAGTAGTAATTTTCGACGTAAAAAAAATATATTAGCAATCATATTAGAATCAGCTTAACATTGATTCTAAAAATGTCCTAAATGAAAACTAAAGCACGAAAATGAGAAATTATTAACAATAATATGATTTAAGGATCATTATTAAAACAATCCCACGTAAAATAACTAAAAATATTGCAAAGAACAAAATGTTGATTCTTAAACAATTATCTGACATTGAAATTATACAATTCTTTCGAATAGATGCTTCAAAATCCTAATTATTTAAGCAGTAATCTAATAACTAACCTCTTTTGAATAAAGAAAGAAGGTATAAATCGTGATTGAAATCACGTAACAATATAAAATTCGCTTTTAACTTTGCCAACGACAACGACAACGACAATGACAATGACGTATGCAGACGAGGAGGACGACGACGACGATGACGATGGAACGATTCCATTGATAAAACGCTTTTGATCAAGCTAGACAAAAAGCTATCTCGAAAAATTTCCGATCGTTCGACGCTCTTCACGAATAGAAATAGACTCGAATTGATCGATAACGGGACAAAACGTGACGCTTCGCGACGAGTTAGATAGAAAAAGTGGGTGAGTGAGTGAATAAGTGACTGAGTGAGTGAGTGACTGACTGAATCAGTAATAAAGAAAGAGAAAGAGAGAGAGAGAAATACTATATATCGAATCTCTTTCCTTCCGTAGTTTACACGCGAGTGATTAACCGAAGCTCATTCGTGTCCTGATCGAAGTACCTGTGATTTTTTTTTCGATGTTCTAAAAGTTACTGCTGACGGACGAACGTGAACGTAAACAATGGCTAGCAAATGAAACTGTTTACTCGTTCTACCCTCGTACAACATTTCTATATCGATTCTTCTTTCTTTCTTTTCTATCGATTTTAAATACATCGAACATCATTAATCTCTTTACACTGAATAACTAATGTCTCTAAATATTATGTTATTTGGAAACTCATGTTCATGTTGTATATTTTATTAGAATATTAAAATTATTGAAATTTGTAAATAATTTGTAAATAATATATTTGTGTATTATATGTAGTTTGTAAATATAATAAATGTAAGACTGTGTAATTTTTCTGTGGGGTAATTAAAAAAATAAAATATAAGAAATTCTAGGAGAGCAGAAAATAATCGTTGATTAATACAACTAAATGTGCTAATATATTTATTTGTATAAATATAAAAATTTATATATAATATAAATTT
>NW_014569564.1:1000462-1025485 GCF_001313835.1 Polistes canadensis | reverse complement strand
AAATATGCTAATATATTAATTAATATATTCAGGTACTATAAATAATAATATATTTCTGATACATTATATAAATAAAACAAATATATTAATAAATATATTAGCAGATATAATTATATTCGTCGGTGATATATTAATTCTATCTAATAAATATATCAGCATATTTAGTTGTCGTATCGATCAAAGATAGTATCGCAAGAATTGTTTAATTTCGATAATACCATCACAATTTCGATCACTTTGACGACATGAAAATTTTATTAACTCCTCTGTCCCCCTTTCTCGCGTACTACATTATCCCTCCATGAGCCTAATGAGGCAATCCCTAACACGGAAGATCGAACGTCCAGATCAGAGGACAGCGAATGCAAATACAAGTGCGAATTTGCGAATGCGAATTCGCAAAGCTGATTCCATGCTTGAAACACACATATCGACGTGCTCGTCAAACGGAAGAACAAGCGAATGCAATCAACGACGGTGACGAAGTGTCTGGGAAAAGGGTGGGATGCATGGGATTGGGGGAAGAGTGCAGAAGAGAAATTGGACAATGACGTGTGTTCGCGCGCCCACGTACACATACACGTGAGTATTCACTGTTACCCTTCAAACCCCAACTAATTAAATGTAATCGAATGTTTATTCGAATGTACCATGAAAATACCTGATGACGTAACTCATTTTTCTAACATTTTACATAGATTTAATCAGCTTATACACTTTTGAGCAATCGAATCTGACAATAATGTAATAATGTAACTATATATATATATATATATATATTATAAAATCGTTATATTATAATAATTATTATTATAAATATTATATATACTATAATAATAATAAAATATACTATATTTACTATATTATATTAAGCCTCACACGAGAATAAATTACGCAAAGCACTGAAAAATCTGCCAATATATAAGGATTATATAAAATGAAATTATTATAATTTTATCGAAATTATGAAGGAAAATATGTGTGGCGCCGCAGAAGCGCATATAACGATTAACATATACTCTAATTATACAGTAATGATTAATATTAATAATACTTATATAATATTATAATAATAATATAATAATAATAATATGATGTTACACTGTAATAATCTAGCATATAATATAAATAATATAATATTATTATTATTATTGTGTAATACTAGCATATTTTCAACAAATGTAGTAATTATTAAATAATTGTATTTCTTTACCTATTTACAAAATTCGTATTTATAGAAATAAAAGGCAAAAGGAATATTTTTTCATGAAATTGTTATTTATCCTCGAATGCGGAATAGATTGGAAATAATGTAAATTATTAAAGAAAGAAAGAGAGGGAGAGAAGTGTGAGTTACATACACGCGTATACTATCCTACGTAATTCACGATTCGACAGGATGAAAAATTAATGAAGGGCCATGTCGCTTATTCCGGATGTTCCGATGCTGCCTAATGGCTCGATAAATAGATAATCTACAACGAACGTTGAATAGTTTGCTACGAAAACTCGAAAAATGTAAAAACAATTAAAAAAAAAAGAGAGAAATAGTTGATCAACAGCCAATGGAAATGGGGACAAACGGTGTACACTGTTAGCACGATAAACTGACAAAAACAATGAAAATTTTTTTAATTAATTTCCCCTCCTTTGTATATATATGCAGTTATTTTTGACAAATCGAGCACGCTACGAGAATACGAGGATTACGAGTTGCCCAACATTTGGATTATTAAAAAATAATAAAAACAAAAGAGAAGAACTGACTTGTGATAAAACATAAAAAAAAAAAATGAAAAACAAGCAAATCTTGTCGTTCACCGAAATTGATTACAAATAACGAGATAAGTTAAACAAGTCGGAGATAGTGCAAATAAATAGAATTTTTGTTACTGTCGATAGATAACGCATCACACGTTATCGCAATCTAAACAACTTTGATTAATCCGTTGGATATTTCCATATGACGACGTAGATACGATAGTAAAATAATTTATATATATATACAAAAGTACATACATTTATTCGATATTGTATTAGTAACCTAAATTAACCATAACAAAACTAACCTCTTTAACTTTGTTCCTGCGTTCTCTAGCAACTTCATCTTTGTCCTCGCCACCAACAATCAAAGGAAGTTTTACCGCTGGAGCCGGTGGTACAGTTTCAAAAACTTGCTCATTTCGCACAATGACGGAAGATGAAAAACTACTCGTACGCACTCGCGAATCACTACCAACTATTTCCGGTTTCTCTAACGTCTTCTGTTGTTGATACTCTTCGTTGATTTTAGCCTGAAATTAATGTATTAAAGTGTATCTAATTTCTCCTCCCATTTAATAGGCACTTCGAGATCGTTATCACAAATAAAATTAGAATAATTAGAAAAACAAATAAATTAAAACACAAATGGAAGGCTGTGGTAGACATTTCGGAAAACGATCTCGTTTAATACAACATACCTCCTCCCCTACTACCCATTTTTTATTATGATATTGTGTCGTTCGAGAAAATGAATAATAAAGGAATTTATCAATAAATAAGCCGATAGAATAATAGGCTAAAAAATAAAATAAATAAGTTTCATATATTCCCGCCAATGTATCGAAAACACGCATGTGCGAAACGGAGCGCGGGTGTCTGCACGTGCATTTAACTCGTGCGTCATCGTGAGAGATCGAGGGGGTCGAACGTAAACAAACGGGAAAGGACGGAGACGCACGAACGTATACACAGCGCCATTCGCGTTCTCCCTCGTACGAACGTCAAGACTAAATCACACTACTCTCACGTTCTCTCATACGCTCTTTCGCTCTCTTTCTCTCTCTTTCTATATATATATGTATATATATACATATCCATCCATACGTCTCTGTATAGGACTTGACGTTTGACCGTGATTTCACCATATACGCGACGTGTTGTATTTCTCGCGAAAGTGAATGAGTGAGTGAGTGAGCGAGCGAGTAAGTGAATGAGTGACTGAATGAGTGAGTGAGCAAACAAGCAAGCAAGCAGTGGGGGGGGAGGATGATCAAGAAGAACGAGGAGAAAGTAGAACACGAATGAAATTTCCATGAGAGAAAAAAATCTCTCGTAAGCACACCAGAAGTTTCAACCGATCCTCGATGAGATGTACGTCGACGTTATAAGCTGCCTCATGGCCGAGTGGCATTGGTAGGGCATTGGGATGATGGGAAGAGTAAGATTCATCATTGAATGAATCGCCGAGAGAAAAACGAGGTGGTGCTGGCATCAAAAGGTCTGGGCCTGCTTTTTGCATACGCCGGTAGACGCGATAAACGCTGTCCACGGCGACGCCACCGGCGCCAAAGTCCGGGAGAAAGAAGAATGCGCCGAAGCAGACGACGGCGAACGTCAAGAAGACCAAGAGGATCAGGTACTTTTCGCGCGGCCGGAAGGAACGTCTCGCAAACAGTGACGCCGGCGCGCCGCCGTTCGCCAGTCTCTGATACGACGGGAGGATACCACCACTCGCCGACGTCATTGCACTAAACAACTAACACGACACCCTCTTCGATGATACTTTACTCGCGTGTTTCTTAGTTCGTTTTCTTCGTTATTTAACACTGAGTGCCTACGATACTTCAACGTATTTCACGCGACAGATTTCGACCGCACGGACAACACTCGTGTGCCAAAGAAGAAGCGGCTTAACGTCTCCTTCCTTGACTACTTTCTGACAACTCGACGATTACCAAAAGAAGAGAGGGCACACTTCACTCTGTCTGTCTGTCGCTCTCTTTCTTTCCAACTTTCTATACTGTCTTTACTTCTTTCTTTCTCTTCCCTTCCTCCCAAAAGCCCTTCCTTCCTTCCTTCCTTCCTTTTTGTTCTTTCTCTTTTCCTTTTCTTTCTTTCTTTCTTTCTTTCTTTCTTCCCTTCTTCTTTCTTTCAATCACGAACAACCCGACGAAACGAAGCGCACTCGCGTGTGCGTCGTTGCAACGTTTTACTTTGGCCCTTGCACGCCATTACGGTCATGGTGCCACACCAGCGCCATCTGACAACCAGCCGACACACGTCTCTTATTCGATGTCATCAATACATAACTAAATAACCCAAACATTTTTTTATATTATTCATTCAATAGAAATATCATTCATTTCATGCCTTTTTTAAATCAACATTGTTTTCCTCAAGTTTGAAATGATATTAAATTTTGGAGATCGTAATGTTTTGAATAGTATTGAATATTAAGAACTATTATAACAAATCTTGATTTGTACTTATTATTAAGCTTTTAAAGTAAATACCGTTCAAACCTAAAATCTAGGTTAGACAAATTTGTAAATATATTTATTTATGGAATTTTCTTCTTTATTTGTGTAAATATTATGTTTATTGAAAATAGTGCCAAGTGAATTTAGAAATCTGTGAATAAATCTATTAAACAGTATTCAGTAATCTTTTTTCTATTTGAATAATGTTACAAACACACATAGTAAAATATTTTCTCCTTTAATTAGGTGTTTGATTATTGGTGCATCAAAAAGTGAAACTACATTATTGTGAAACTTAATTACTTGATAATTAAAAAGTTTCTACGATAACTAAATTGTTTTTAAAATGTATTAAATATCTTTTTTATTTAATTTCTTTTTGTGTCAAGGATGAGTAAATATATGTAAAGTATTTAAATACCACTTCATTCTTCTAAGTCTCAAGATATAACTTTGATAAGGTTGCATTACTTTCTGAGAGAATCTAAATAACCGTCTATTTTGAACTGGGAAAAAATCAAACGACATACACTTTTCAATTGTATAAATAGTATTAATAGGATTAATTAGAGTAGAGTAACTATATTTGTTTGTAAAATTTAAATAAATTTCTTTTTTGTACAATATACCTCAAAACAAGATATAGTCTTACAATACAACGTCAACAATAATATAGTATTTCCTATTTTGTTACGATTCCAGTTTCTGCCTTCTCTTTGTCGGAACAAATTTTGTATCTTCTTACATGATTTTTATTCATTTTTGCAACCAGCATTTTTCTTCTACAATGTCTTTAGGTAAGACAATTCAAATCCATTGAAGATATGACATTCATTTTTGATACAATGTCTTCTATAAGCTGCGTTGCAATTGCTGCTATAAAATCTTTTAATCGATGATTTAGATTTTGACCATCCAAATATTTTTATACAAAACATAATTTATAACCAATCAAATAACTAAACAGAAAACAAGATTTTACTTCTATCCATTAACTTCTGTTTAAAGAGAATATACATTATAAATATGACTTAACATTACATTTTGTAATATTGCTAATGCTTGATAAACAAAATAACTGCGTCTTAAACAGTGGATCATGATTTGTGTAACTGAGAGGAATCATTAAGATATAACATTGATATAATGCTTTTAAATCTATTTTTAGACATTAACGGTACTAAATTGAAGGATTGTGACAACAAAACAAATACGAAGGCATATGACGTCAACGAACAGCAAAGTATTAAGCTTAGTTTCCATCTGCTATGTAGCTTCGATTACAGCACTCTCTACATTCGACTACCTCAACTACAAATCAACTTTTGATTTATCTTATAAGGCGCGATTTTTTTTTTAAAATGTCTTCCTTGTTCGATTAAGAATTTCGACTGATCAAGTACTTAAAAATGCTGTAACACTTTTAAATAATAATAAAGGATTTTAATACAAACAATTGTCTATTAATTTAACCGTTCAAATTGATTAATTCCTCAAAACAAAAAATATAGAAAATTAATTGAATTGAATTTATTTATAGCGCCTCAAGAAGAAAGAAGCAACTGCTACAACAGCGCTCTCTATTTTACAAACGCATTTTCCCGCCTTCCGACCTGTAGAAATGAGGGAGTGGGAGACTTTAATCTCGGACGATTTATATTATATCATTTATTACTCAACTATCATAAAAATTTGATCATTTAATTGTAATAAGCTTAATTTTAATGAAAACTATTTCAAATCTAAGAAGTTAAGCAACAATCGAGTGTTTTTTGGCACTAGGATAATAAAAAAAATTTTACAAGGTAAGGTAATTAATTACGTTAGCCTGTAAACGACTAAACTATAAATAACAAAAATGATTTCAAAGTAAATCAACTTTTATGAATCTAAAACTTAGTAATTTCGTGATATACATAATAGATACTAAAGTTAAGGATAGAAAAAAATAATACAAAAAGACATTTGTTTGTGAGAGGAAAAATAAAGTATTTTTAAAACAAAATACTTATACAAAAAGTATATAAAAAAAAAGAGAAAAAATAAAATAAAATAAAACGAAAGTTTGTACATTGATCTAAACGAAAATATGACATAACATAATACATAAGTACAATAATATGTAACATTTAACATTCGTTAACATAAAATAAAATTCACGCTTACTAGGAGATCAAGGATTTTTCTTTACCTCACTCATTCATGCACGCACGCGCATTCTTTCTCTGTGTTTGTCTTTTTCTTTCTCTCTCTCTCTCTCACTCTCTCTTTCTCTGTTTGTCTCTCTCCCTTTCTCTTTTTATTACCCTTATCTTCTTATTATCTTTATCCGAATTATTTCCCTACGTATCTTTTCTAACTTACGAGTAAGTTCTACGTAGCACGTCTAGTATCACAATTCTGCATTTTCTTTCGACTAACTAATCTCGTAATATCGCTATTTGTTTATAACAGATTCAGAAATACATTCTAATTAACAACTGTTCGATAATAACAATTTGCGGAGCTATATAAAATTCGAGAACGATAGCATAAGCTATTTACACAATAGGTCATTAAAATTATTAACATAAGACGGATTCCTGTGAACTTAACAAATTCTATAGGGTTCGCGAATATTGTATATATCTATACGGTATATAAATTACGTTACCGTATGGCGATGACTTAAAAAGGTACAATTAGAAAAAAAAAAAAAATATTAAACTAAAAAACTTATAAAAATTTATACATAATACGCATAAAATAATACAAATGTCAGTGAATTAATAACTATTCGACGAAGGCCTTTGATTCGATATTACACTATCTGATAATTAGCTTATGTACAAAACGATTATCTTAACCCGTAACTTGTAAATTGGGATCTATCAAATTCCAGCAGTTGCTTAATACTTATTGTAACAAACTTTTCCTTTTTCTTCAAAATTTGTTTTTAAATGTTTGTGAAAAAATTTAAATGGACTAGTTTTTAAATAAAGTAATAGATATTATTCATAATACTATTTTATCTTATTTTGCTAAAGTTCTTCTAAACTTTTAAACGCTTTTCAAAGATCCTGCTAACTTTACCATACTATACACATAATAATATCGGTTACGGGTTAATAATAATGCACTTAATATACCTTTGTTTAAAGGTTTGTTGGCATAATGAAGAACACTATTCCATAATGTAGTCTATTAACTTAATATCTAACAAAGAAGTTTAAGTCAATGTCAATTAAAGACACGAGTTTAATTTTTCGGCTGGAAACGGGCCATGTAAAAATCACAATCGGAACAAAATTTGGCAGGTTCCATCACCTGTTTTTGTCGACAAAGATCGCAAAGTACACTCCTAGCCGCTAATGAAGCAACTATGCTTGACTTCAGCATAGAAGACGATGTTTGGCTGATCGGCGTGCTACTCTTCGCGGTGGAAAGAAAGTGGATTTGTTTGTTCTGTTTAGGAGGAGGTGGATGTTGATAAGCTGGATATTTCATGTTTGATTGGATTTGTCCGTTCTGTAAAGGATTAGGATAAGTTTGATTAGGTGCCAAAACATTTTGCTGATCCTTCTGCGGTGGTCTCTGATAATTGTCGTACCTCTGTTGATAATTATGAACGGTTTGTTGCTTTTGTTGATAAGACAACGTCGTCGATGATGTTGGATTAGGTGGTGGTTGATACTGAGGTAAAGGTTGATTAATCCTGTTTGGTTGAGGCACTGATTGATAAGGATAATTTTGACAATTATTATGAGAATATTGATTTGGATAAGGGCTTGGCGATTGATTCGATGGATAACTCAGTTGTTGTTGAGAATACTGAACAGTTATTGGACTGGCATTGTGATTGGAAATCCTCTGATTAAGACCATTTTGATGCTGCTGTAAACCACTGGCTGATAATTGTTTATTCATTTGATTGTGTTGCTGTTCTAACTGATAAAACTTCTGATAAGTATTCTTCTGACATAAATTCTTTTGCTGCTGAGACACGGACGGTATATACTGATTACCATGCATCTGTGTCGGATAAGGGCTAGCCGGCTTCTGCGTCTGTGATATTGGAACATTCTGATTTCTAGGATGAGACGTTTGAGTTTGCGTGTAAGAAGATTGTGATGATAAATACTGTGGATACCCATTTTGAGAATAACGTATTTGTTGTTGAAGTTGTGGAGAATATGAAGTTGGTGGTGGATTTGAAGCAGATATAATCATACCAGAAAATGTTTCTCTATTTGTATCCTGTGCCTCAGTACTATAAGATCCGCATATTTTTTTGTCTACTACTGAACCAATAGAGTCATTTGAATTTTGCCTGCCGAACATCGGCTTGATGTTTTCAGAAATTGAAATAGGATTGACGCTTCTTAACTGATCCTGGAATGGTGTCGCAGGTACACTGTCAGCTTCACATTTAAGAGGAAGAGTTTGTTGTTGGAATCTCGGTGTACTTTCTCTGTTCATCTCAGCTTCCTGAAGATTTCTAATTTCACGAAGTACTTGAGCAGATTCTGGTTTGTTCATAGCAGATCGTAAAACTCTCTCCAAGATGGGATTAGGTATGTACGAATCTTTTTCGTCATCTTCAGCTGTAGCTACAAGAACTACTTGATCACAAAACGACACGCTCTTCTTTTTACCTATCCTCCTCTTTACTTTCCTCAATTCTATATCCTCTTCGTTCGGAAGTATGGTTTTGTTTTGTATGGTATTTTGCATTGCTACCTCACTAATATCGTCTTCAGGATAATCAACAGGTAGTCCATTCTCGTGTGGTAATGTTAAAGACATCGAGAGAATAGCTGCGTTTAATCCACTCTGTTGAACAGTGCATGAACTATCAGAAGGTATAGTTGATATATAAGTATCTTGATTAGTCGTGGATTCAAAACTTGGACTTTGAATTGGTTGATTAGTGAAATTATTCATTTTAGGGAAAGTATTCGAATTATCTGAAGAATATTTTAATCTCGTTTCGTCTACTTGCTGATGTTCATGAGGCATATCAATCGTTGGAGCGACAGCGGGATTTGAATTTGATTGTTTCGCGGGAGGTTTAGGTTCGGAGTCTACTTTCGAGCTGATTTGTAATTTATTTTGTTCAAATCTCGCTGCCATATCTTTGACAGATGACACTACTCTAGGACAATCGACAACGTCGCGACCTACCGTATCATATCCAAGACTATTCATCATTAGATCACTTGTTCTCCTAGCTATGCTTGTTATTTGATTCGTATTGATAGATGGAGACCTAATTTTTGGTATATCTTGCTCGAGCGAAGCCTGATTTTTCATTCTTTTTTCTGCCTGTTTAGCTTGAAGTTCCTTCAGCCAAGTCTCGCTCGCAGATTTCTCTTCTTTCTCCTGTTCTTCGTTCGTTTTTAAATCCTTCGAGTCGGAAGCTAAAATCTGTTCGTTCTTTATTTGCAATTGAGAGAAAATATTATTCAACGTTTGAGTTTCTAGTCGATGTAATCGTTGCTGATTGGAAACGTATAGTTGCTGAAGAGATTGTTCTCTCTGAGATTGATTCTCTTGAACATGACCAATATTATTCTCGTCGATTGGTGGCGGCGGAGGTGGGAAATCTTCGCTAGCTTGTCTGGAATGTGACACTGAATGGATAGATGGGTATGGAGGGGGCGGGAATTCTTCACTCGGTTGTCTTGAATGAGAGATGTTTCCATTTTCCGGATAGGGTGGAAGAGAATCTAAAGAACCTTGCTGTTTTATAGGACTTTGTTCGCTGTGTACATCTGCACGAGTAATCACATAGGTAGGCTCATAAAGAATACCATTAGCATATTGAACGACATCGTCCTGAATTCTAGGCTTGTTGTTATAATTAGTCTGAACATTAGCAGGATGTCCGTTTTGTTCCATACCATAAGATGGAATAAAAGGTAAGGAATGCGACTCCGTCGAGTAATCAACATAATTAGAATTACGATTCGATGAATTTGACGAATTTCCATTGTTCATGTGGTTCCAATAGCTGTTGTTTTGATCTTGAGATCCTGTTACTGTGTTAGATGAACATTGTCCGTCTGAAGTTGAATACGTGGACTTATCAGCTTGCTGATCGCTATGCACTTCACCCGAACACTTAGACTTGCTAAGCTGAGAAGTGGTTCTGACAGGAGGTGGTGGTGGTACCTTCGCTACATGTAATACTTTACCAGCACTACCGTGGAAACTCTTCCTCATTAATCGACTTCTTTCCAAGTTCGGATTGCTCGTATTCCCAATATTATTATTGGCATTTCCAGCAAATTCCAAATGACCTTCGGACAGGTAACCGCTCAGAGATTGTGCCATTTCGTTACCCTTTAAACCAACACTGGAATCGTCCACGGATTGCTTTGGCAAAGCGTTCGAGGTACCTTCCACGTTAATATTTGCTTGATTGTCCTGTCCCTCTCGCAAATCAGGCATGCTTCGATTCTTTCTTTTTATTAGCCCACCCATCAATAGCTTCCTACGAATCTTATGCTGCTTTTTACCCTGTTTCTGCTCAGTCACGTTCACGTTATTTTGTTGAGAAACTCTTAAGTTCGTTGTACCGACTTCGATATTCTCTTTTGATTTCTCAATCGATTTGGTACCTTTCGGAGAGGGTGAAGTGCGTGAAGGTGCTATAGAAAAGTCTTTCGATATGTTTTTATTTCTTTCTTCGCTCCTAGCTCGTTTCTTATCCTTTTTGTCGTCATCGCAACGCTTTGTTCGACCAAACAATCCGGTTCTTTGAGTTGGGCGATCATGGAGCATATATTCCTCGTCCTCGATAACATTTACAGTGGTAGCTTTGCTTCTCAACGTCTTTTTCTTAGGCAGAGTCGCATAAATCTCGATACTTTTTGTCGTTGGTTTCTCCACAACTGCTACTGGTGCATTTACTAACAATTCACGGCTATTCTGTCGAGAATGATTACCTTTATCGCGTGAACTTTGTCGAGAATGTTGACCAGACTTACTATTTTCTCTTGAATGCCTACCCTCAACTGCTCCTTCTAAAGACACACACATACATCAATTAAAATCTTTTTCAAAAGTTAAAATATCAAAAATGTGAAAACGAATGCATACCTTCTTTCTCAACATTAGCTGACGTTTGTTCTTGTAACATTCTTCTTTGTAAGCTCCTAGTTTTCATCACACAAGTATTGTGTTTCATTCTTGCGTTCGAAATTGTATGATCGTTGTTGTAAGGTGCTTCCATTGCAGCCCTAGCTTTATTACTAGCTGCTTTACACAAAGCTACAGCCGTGCTGAAATCTCCAGCTTCTTCGGCAGCTCGAGATTTGTCCAGAAGGGCATCCGTTTCCTTACAAAGACGTTCGCAATCGTCTTTTGATGAAGGTTGATAGCCCTCCGGAATTTGAGCGAGCTGTGGTAAAGATTCATTGATAAGAAGAATAATGCTTATCAAATGATTGTTATTGAATGATCTATTGAAAGATCTTAACCTGTAGATTGTGTTTAAGACCCTGTTGAAGTGGAAGACTGTCCGTAGAAGACAATGAATATGAATCATATCCAGCATCATAATGCCCACTACTACTGCTAGACAATTCACCAGATTTGCTAGTTGGACTTTTAGGAACTCCAGAATTTCTCTGAGCTTTATTGACAAAATACAAGTATGGATTTTCTATGGTCGTGGACGAACTGGAAGAAGCACTATTCCTGTCGCCTGACCAATTTCCAGAATCTCGTCTTCTTGGCACGTTCATATGTTCTGGTATACTAATCCCATCTGAAGGCGTTGAGCCGGCACTGAGACTCCTAGTTAATTGCATTTGTTGCTTTTTTTGTTGTTGCATTACGCTCTCTACCGCTCTACGACTTATGTATTTGGATTCGACCTCTCCATCAACCACATCAACACTCTTGAATAACAAACAAATGTTCCTTATTTATTATACAAAATAATTAACTCACAAAAATAAATAACAAAAAGAACAATTATTTAAGAAAAAATAACAAACCTGATTATCAAAAATGTTGTTCTGTATTTCTGTAAGATTTTGATAATCACTATAAATTCGTTGAGCGATAATATGAGGAGGACTATCCGGATTAGGAGTAATGGCACGTCTGGCTGTATTGTTAATCGAAGGTTTCTCTGGACTAGGTGTAATGGATCTACGAACGTTGTTCTTCGGTGGAGTTTTCAATATGTTTCCACTTGGAAATCGTGTAACTGTTTTCGGGGCGTTTTCAGTATTTACCGGAGTCCCATCTGGTGTTGCATAAAGTAATAGCAAGGGTTGATATCTACCCCTCCTACATTTCTCAACGACCTGTTCCCATCGTGGTCCTATTTCTTTAACTGTGGCATCGTCAAAATAAATCCAAACCTAAAGAAATTAAATAGAGATATTAATTTTAATTCATTCAATACTCTGTATTTAATCATTAGGATTATTTATAAAAATTAAACAAAGCTTACCTTTAGTTTAGTATGAAAAAAGAAAGTAGAGTAATGTTTTCCATAGTAAGTAACAACCCCAACAAGATTATGTATCGTTGAGGCACCCCAAGATGAGTCAACAACGCTATGGAAAACATCAGTAAGTCGAAGGGATGTTCCTACCGTAGCGAATACATCCATTATATGATCTAGGGACGGTCGTTCGCTATCCCAAACAACCCCAACGGAAACTATTTCCGGTCGATTAATGAGCGTCCTACAGATTTGAATCTTTGCACCACACGAACTCTAAAATACGATATAACGTGTTAATTGACAAATCTTAAGATTCGATTAGAAAAATGAAGTTCTATTTATTTTGTTTTTCCACTTACTGGACAATCACGAATGTCACCCATTCCACCGGCTCTCCTCAAAAGTTGACCAAAGAGATCCGGACTGGTTCGTGAGTTAGCTTGAGTCTGACGAGCTTGCGACGTTAATGCTGATGCTGAGACATAATGGACCATCTGCAATAACAACGTAGTTCTCTTTCTCTTTTCTTCTAATTAACGATGATCGTTAGCATCAGCTAGGTTTCTATCATTATCTGTTCGTAATAATACTCGTATCATAATTATCCGACGACTTCGAAGACAATGCACGTCTTTGATTATATTAACGACCAACCAATCAATTATCTTTACGAGATAGTTAGCCGCGTTCTCAATCGATGAATACAATGCATCTATGAAGTTTACTCTAGCATGGAGTTGAATTTCGCAACCGATAGAACGACTATGTATATATCAGCATTATTTCGTAGTACGCTTTCAAAGGCGGCATGATAAATACTTTTATGGGGCGTAAAGCAATCTAGAATTCGATATAGAGTAGATATACACGAATCCACGTGGGTGGAGCCGTTTCCTTAGGGTTCTTTTGTCTCTTGGCGAGAGAGTACGAGTAAATAATAATAATAAAAAAACAGTCTATACAACAAACTGGCTCCATGCATCGTGTGCATCGGTCATGGCCGATTACTTTTACCATGTCCCCCACGAGTAGTTCTTGATTGATAGTTTCGAACGTGCTACTTTCGTTTAACGGTTGTCCTTTTGGAGTAGGTAGTAAGATCTCCTGAATTTTTCTTATAATCACTGTCACCCGTAGATTACACCAATAGAAGAAAATAGATTTCCCAACGAATATCTATCTGCTCGAGTTTAACGAGCAATAAAATTGTATCTTGCACATGCGTGTACATATACGTTGTCTACCAACTGAATTGGATATCTCGATCTAGAGTTCTAATTAATTAAGAAGGAAAAAGTAGTTGGATTGCGACAATCTTAACTACTGACTCGAATAAATACATTTTGCAAGAAATCATTAATAATGTAAGAATAATCTAACTATGTTTCTAAAAAGATATCATCGATATCACCGTCTTAAAATCCTTTCTCTTTGAACCCCTTCGAATGTCGAACAAATGAACTGTTAAATCGTAATTGCCTGGTCGAAGGTTCAGAGTATCTGAGCAAATGGCTTCCAGCTTAAGTCCCCTAAATCCCGTAGGAATCGAGAAAAGGGCATTTTCGATCCCTTTTTTCATTAGCAGTCGCAGAGAACCCTTGCACCACCCACAAGGACCCTTTTTCTTTCTTCTGCTCGTCAATCGTGCAGAAAGAAGATTAACCTGAAAGGCCCTGCAGTCTTCGATTTATGTATTCTTGGTATATAACCCTTTCCAACGAAATTTCGCCATATCGTTTTTACCTGAGAATCTTTAATCGTGAGAAATATTTCTATTGGAGGAGATGCTTCAAAATTTTCTCGATTGAATTTAATCCGAATGAGTGAGAACCAAGGACAGGTTCGGTTAATATTATTTCGTTTGAGGTCTCCACAAAATGTCAGATATCGATTTAGCGATACATAACTTCGAGCTATAAATAAATTAGATAATAGTGTAAAAGGGACGTCGACGAACCTGCGTAAAGGGCAAAGGCTCCGACGTGGCTCCGCACGCACCGCAAACGCTTTGTTCGACGAGGGTCATAGCAAACTTTTGATGTGGCACGCAATGTCCAGCACTACACATGTCCTCCGCTTGTCCGCTGGCAATATGCAAATGAATACGCAGCAGAATATTTTCCTGAAAAAGAGGAAAAGAAAACTAATGAATATCGTTAAATCACACGTGAAATAATTATTAATAAATCGACGTTAATAATATATTCCACAGATTCATAAAGAATGCACGATAAATTAAAAAAATACTTCAATTAAACAAAATATTTATTTCAACGTAGAGATAATAATCCGTTCTTCGTTCATTTGATAACACTTCGTCAGCAGAATTATTATATTACAAGGAAAACTTTGTAATGGACTTTACGAGCTCACAATTACGTTCCTGGTGTTATCCGTTGTTGATCGATGTCGACACACGTGCATACATATTTGCGTTAAACGTGACCACGTTGTAAACGAGAAAGTGGACTCTCGTCGGCATTTGCCGATCTCTCAAGGATCGTTCAAAGCTTGGCTTGTTAACCGATGCTAGGAACCATTAGACTATTATATTGCGGTTGGTGGTGAAAATTTTCGATGACATTAAAGATGAAATTTTATCCTTTTATATTCATTTTTGTTGTTGTTATTATTATTATTATTATTATTTGTGCCTATTTAAGTAGGTAACTAATAATTGACGCGATACTTATTACGGAAACAAATGTACACGAAAGACACCAAGATGAGTTAATAAGAAAATTCGAGGAAAGAAGATAGTAATGATGTATATATGCATGTAAATGTTACGCGTATGTGCATATGTGTATATCCTTATGTACATAGATTCGTGTGGTACTTACGAAACATTCTGCAGCATCGTCCATAAATCCAAGCTGAAACCTTTGCTGATCAAGAAAGCTCTCGGCGAGGGCGCGACGCAACGTGTCGGGTGGCAAGGCACTTTTTTGCGAGGACTGCAATTCCGAGAACAGCTCCTGTGACACACAACGTGACGAAGATTTAATGTCGGTCTTTCGTTAAAGAAAAGAAAGATGGGGAGAGGGATTGACTCGATCGGCAAACGAATGCTTTCAAACGAAACTCGTTGTTACACTTCTTGCTCACGATTGAACGCAAATTAAATCGTCTCGGGGCATTAATCTTCCTTGGTGATCGGCTGATTTTTTTCTAATTTTCATACTCCCATTGAACTCAACATTGAACTTTAAATACAAATATTAAAAGTTGTTCATCGATTGTACTCAACGTTCGATAACAAAATATTCAAAATTTGTTTTTTTCATCCAATTCAACGTTGAACATAGAACAAAAAATTGGTACAAAGGTATTTAAAATTAATCATCGATTGGAGCTCAACGTTGAAATGTAAATATTAAATTTAAGCATACGGGATATTCAAAGTTGCTTAAAAGTGTGTTAAATTTTTGTACAATGATTCATTTCTACATAATATCCACAAACTTTCGTCGATTTTGCAAACATCCAACAACAGTGTTCCAAGAGGAAACGCTCTCTCTTCGTAGTATTTGCGATATCTCGTTTAACAGACAATCGATTCAAGGAAACGCGAGCAATTTCAAAAGAGGATGCTAGCGAAAGTGCGAAAAACCAACTCTGTGTGAACACATACGAAAGATCTCTTATTCATTCTTCTTTAACCAAAATAAAATGAACCGTATAATAGCGAATACGTAATCTTCAATAAAACAATTCTAAATTTTGTTACTTTAAAAAGATTTACAGATTTCAAATAGTTTCCTCCCGTGATCGATCGAAACTCTAAGCGATCTCTTTCGTAATTACATTTTTTTTTAACAAACACACGAATGCAACAACATTCGTCTGTAGAAAGTCACCTATGACTTGCAACAACAAGCTGGCCCGATCTTGCTCAACGTTAACATTTCGAGAGACGATGCTAGAGAAAAAAGGACAGATAAAAAATTGATGCATACAAGAATAAGAAACATAAAACAAGCATGAATCGTCTTTGACAATTTATAATACTTGCGCAATTATAAATTGAAAAAGGAAACTCTTTGTAATTCGCGATCGCATTATTCGTTACGTGTAATCCCGATAGATAAATATTTCAACAGGATTAATGCATAAAAAAAAAATAAGATTAGTTATGTTTCTCTCTCTGGTCGATTACAATATTCCTGAGATAAAAGATAAATGTTCGTCTTACTGTATAAGAAAGCATTTCATCGTAGTGTCATTCGTATCTCTAACGAACCAATTCAGTACTAGTTGTGTCTAACTTGAAAAGCTAGAATTGATAGCACAAAGACCGGATTCAAAATGTTCCAAACCTGATCTATGAGCATGACTAAAGAAAGACTATAGGTGAAAACTCTTCCTGACATACGGGATTTGATAACTTTCCCGATGAAAGTACATTTCTTATTAAAAAAAAAGAAAAAAGATCGTAAAAATAATCATTGAAAGGGAATCAAAATCAATGGGAATGTAATTGAATATTTATCCTCGGAATTAAAAGTAGTTCAAACTTTAACTTAGAAATATATATATATATTAATTTAATTCAATGAGACATTTAAGGAGAATAATCATTATGAAACAAGTTTGCTGGAAGTCGAAATTACAGGGCGTTTTCATCAAAACTCTTGAATGAAAGACGTTCGATCGGTTTTATGGCAAGATATAGTAATGGAAGTGACAGATGTGTTACGAAGAGAAGACCAGTACATATGTGTGTACATACGATAATACTACCGGAACGATCACGTGCAAGCGTGGAGGATGTCGCACCTGTTCGAAGCTGGTTAGTTGTGCGTTCGTAAAGGGGGGACAAAAAAAAAGAAGAAGAAAAAAAGAGACAACCAGCCGGTTTTGTAGAAATTGTGCTAAGCCCCTTTCGAACGAATGGGGAAGTGAAATCGGCGAATAACAGCTAGTTTATTGATCACTTTTTAATGACTCAACTTTTAGTAGAGATATAGGAAAAAAAAGGATGTGGAAATAATAAAATAAAGAAATGAGAATAAAAAAAAAAATGAAGAAAAATTATTTCGAATCGATGCAACATTTTTTTTTCGAACTAATACTCTACCATTGAATTTAAGTAGAACCATGTGTTCTCTCGAGTGTTTATTATAAGTTTCTACTTTAACGACGTTATTACCCGACCGTAATCATGTCGTTAGATTTATCAATCGCATTTGATGAACATAGAAGTTGTTAAAAAAAAGCCATCCCAACGATAGAAGTGATCGATAATCTTATGCGATAGAAATTCTTCAAAGTAAATTAAACACAGGATGTTGAAGAAAGACAACAAATCGTTTAGTAAAAACTACTTGAGCCTACTTTTTTCAGATCATTTAGGTCCATATTCGATGGTGAATCTTCTCTCTCCATTCCACTATCCTCTTCTTCTTCCTCTTTCTTATTCGTGACTTCATTTTGAATCCTATTATCTTCCTCCTTGAAACGTTGAGACGAAGCTGATGAGACGGATGAAGTTGAAGAAGTTGTGGACGACATGTCCTGTCGTATTTTTATCCACTTCAACATTTCGTTTATTCTTCTCTTTCGAGGGGACACACACACACAACAAAGAAAAATAATAATATTCTTTTCACGTTGTAATAAAGACCATCATAATGATCGATACATTCTTCATACGTTTCCTCGGCATTTGCATTATTTCTTCTTGGCAGAGTAAAGTTGCAACAACGAGTTGGGAATACCAAAGACTTTCTATCCTTATATAACACGTCGATAAACTCAAGGATCAAGGAAAGAAATATCTATGAGTTAATATAAATGTTATTTTCTTGGAAGAAGAATATAAATATGAACAAAAATAACAAAACGCGAAGGAGTTTGGAGGCGGGGAGGGGGGGGGGAGGAAAAAAAAAACTTGCAGTCTATATCGTACTAATGTATGATGCTTCCTGCTAGAGAAGTATGATGATCATAACCAAGGTGATCGCACGGTGAACAAGCTCACTGAGAGAACCCGTTGCTAGATTCTACTCGTAGACTCGATTAAAAACATAAACTCGTTTGGTCGGTAGAACTCTCCACGGTAGAATTATCTTCGCTTTATTGGCCCTTGCTAAATATAAATTAATCCCATCATCTTGGATCCTCTCATCTTAAACAAATTTCTTACCGACTAATCTTGGTTATTCGAAATGTATAAGATAGTCCTCTCCCCGTCCCCCTGGTAAACCACGAAATCGATCTTTTCTTTTCCAAGATCCCCTGTCAATTTTCTCTTCGATGCGATTCACGTTCTAGCCGAAAGGAAACGTTTGCGGAAGACCTGGAAGAGTTGGCTTCAAATTACTCTTCCGGAGCTTAACGCATCGTCGCGTCCAAACTACACCACTTCCACCTACCACGTGCTTGCCAACTCTACCCTTCAAACATCATCATTTTATTTTATCTTCCGTTAAACTCTTTGCCCTTCTTCGATCTTACCAAGAAATTGTTATGTTCTTGGTACCTTGAAGAGTGAAAGGCGGCTAACTGGTAGACAGACGACACACTTCATGAAACGAACATATTAAGAATATATCTCAAAATCACAATGTTTTTCACTTTAGTCAAATCCAAATAAAACACTTGCTAGATCTTTATTATCATTTATTAATCACTCTAGTTTCTTTTTTTTTCTTTTTATTACACTTTCCTAATTATTCAAATAATTTGATTCGTCCTAACAATGATACAAAATCATTGAACCAAAGACGATTGATTGATAAAACAATTTGACGACAGTTTACTAAACTATTTGATTATAACTCTCTTATCATTAACGCGTTATATCAGAGGAAATACTGATGAGGTAAGAGTTCCAGACAAAGTGTGTACAAGAACCGAAGAAAGGAGAACGCGTTCGGTTGAAGTCGATCGTGGTCGAAGAACGTGGACAACGAGCACGAGACTACCTGCAAAGCGAAGGCAGCGACTCGCGGAGTGCTGCCGAACCTCCCCCACCCGTTTCCTTCTTCGTCTCTTCCCGTTCTCCTCTTCTTTCTAAGAGGCCGCACCACGGTGCCCCGTACCCCTTGTCCCTACTCCGATAGAACCGAGAGAAGCCAATGACGTCACCCGGTTAGCTGTCCTACGCTCACCAACTTGGCCGACTACTCGACCAGGATCGTATGCATGGTGAGTAAAAAGGAAGAAGACATTCAACAAAAACTAATACATTTTTATCATTGATATTGATCAATTTCTTCCAATACATTTCAATTGTTCTAATTCGAATGAAGATAAATTTAATCAAACATCATAATTATTATCAATCCGGCCGATGATTTATCCTAAAATTTTATTTATGCATTAACCAAAATACACATTTAAAATTCTACATGGATTTGATGACTCTCACGTTAAAGAAAGAGAGATAGATAGAGAGAGAAAGAGATAGGTCTAATAACGGTACCCCACGTTCATCTCCTTAATCGTTACGCTCCTGAGTCCTATAAGTTGTCATAAACGTTGCTAACTCTTAGACATAAGTTGCTTCACCACGATAACATCGTACGAGAGTAAGAGTAGGTATATATACAAGTGTAGGACTCTAGAGGATATCAAAGGAAGATTTGTCGAACAAAGTCAGCTTTTATATCTCTTTCTATATTGGTATTACACAAAAACGGACCCATACTACTAATAATCGACGAAAAAGTATCGGGAACGGAAAAAGTGGACGTGATTGCAAACCCGACGAGTGTATATACCTGGACCTGTGCTCATAGGCTGTAAAATCGACCCATATATATACCATGAGTTAGCAAACGAGTTTGTGCGATACGGGAGCAAGTAGTATAGAAATGAGTGCATGCGTTCGAACTGGAATTTACATTTCAGTGACAATGGGATTCGATTAACGGTACTTTTCTATAAAAATTTACATACGTTTACAAAGGATCCTGACATTCACGGAGTTTACTAAAAGTTTTGAAACGGGTTTCAAAAAGGTTCCATTAATAATGAGTTTATAATGAACCAAGTCGAATGGAATGAATATTCGAAATTTTTTTTTTTTTTGGAGTTAATAATTAGATTGTAATGTTCTGATTAATTATAAATTCTGACCTAAGATAACTTTACAAATGATCTTATGTAAACTTCAACGACCGGAATAGTTATTATTTAACAGGCCTAACGTGGGTAGTGTAGCGTAAAAGTGGTGGTAAGCATTCACATTACGTAGGTACCGATTGAATTATCAATATTTCTTCCTCGTCGTGTGGGACAGGATGTAGGTAAATGAAGTCCTGTTTGTGCAGAATTTGTGATATTAACGTGGGTAGTAGAAATACCATATATGGAATCGAAAATGTTTATACTATTCTAAGTTTCATCTAAACGTAATTGTTACGTTAGAAACAGTTAGCTGTAATAACCATAACCAACTGTTATATTTAATTACACGAACAATTAAGTTAAATAACTAATTGTAAGATTACACACATAGTGTTGTATTTCTTAAAATATCAAAAACAATTGTCAGAACGATTAATTAAAATGTTTCGATCTATAGGATAAGAATGAAAAAAAGACGAAAATGGGTTACTAAAGAATTCGAGTTTGACCTTAAAGGACAAGATACCCATTAACCCCAAGGGTCTAAAACCCTCACAAATTTTTTGAACTTGTTCCTAGCTTTAAATATGTTGCGATACTTTCGAACGTGTCCGGTATGAATCATCTATGGAATTTCTTCTGAAGAAATTCTTAGGTCAGCAATGCGCCCTTGTAAAGGTAACTTTTTTTCTTATTCTTCTTTTTAAATTTTTTTTTACTGGACATTTCATTACCAGCAAAGCTATTTACGCATTAAATATCGAAAGTTTAATTATTTGATTCTTTTTTTCTTCAATCGCCATTCAAAGATACGCCGGATCGTTTTATAAAATGGAAACCATGGGCATCCGACACCCTCAAGCTCGCGTCACGTGACCACGATTCATCGAGCGTGCATCCAAGTACTACTTCCATGGCGTCCAAAGAAGAACGAATTTCTCAAAGCTGCATTTGTATGAATTTGTGTATGTGTGTGTTTTTGTGTGCGTAAGCGTTCCTGGAAACCTGTTCCCTTCGTATTGAAGATACACAAGCAACAGGTAGATTTTCTTTGGGCACGGTTTCTACCTTTCCTAGATTCTCCTGAATGATTTTGTAGGGTCCGCCTATCGTATAGAAAATTTTCCCGGATGTACCTTTTGTCAATAAAAATAGCATTCCTTATAAAAGATTGAAATCATTCAATACAATAAACCCTAACGTTTTTGCCAAGCGTCGGTGGAACCCTTGGTCATTGGTCCATTTCCTAGGAAACCTATAAAAGGTGCAAATAAATTGACAAATTTTTGAATCCAACTGTCCAATGATAAAAGAAAAGCAAGTAACTCGTAACTGTATCAAGTATCGCGATATTATGCATTTGATATCATTGTGTGACATAATAGACGTCGCATCTTTTATTTCAGCTTAGATGAAATCATATACAATGGAGCTCATGTTTAAGTATTATATGCATACTTTACTTTCAACGACTCTAAAATATGTGAACTTACAATTAAAAATATTAATTGTAAGAATTGTAAAAAATGATATTTGCAAGCATCGACAAATAATGGAAAAAACACATATTACATTGATAATTATAATAAAAATGCCATCTATAATGCGAAAATGTTTATAAAGTATAACAATATACCAATCGTTGAAAAAAATTACCAGATAACGTCGGTAAAAACGTTCGCTATCATACCGACAATTTCAAATAATTCACTAGATATACACGTATTGTATACATACAGGCGTTAAAAAAAAGTGAACAAAATTCTTTTTTAAATTTACCGTAATTTATATCATAAAACGAAAGTATAGTATTAACGTAACCATTGGCGAAATAGCTTTGTAGTTAAATTTCGTTGTAGTCCTTCCGATGCGAACTCTTTCCTGCGAATTTCACGCGAGACAAGGCACTCTTTCGCCTAGAGCAATTAACTCTCGAGATTTCTAATTAACTCCGTGAGAAAATCGAATAGGGACTACTGTGGTACTAAAATTTCTTTGCCTGCTACTCAACCGGCACCAAATACTACAACCTTTCGTAACTTTTCAGTTTAATGAGTTAATTTCTCTTAACAAACAACTATGTACATTCGGTATTTAAGATCTTTTAGGAAAACAAAAAACAAAAGAAAAAATAATAATATATTTTTTCTTCGACTAATATCTTTCTTTTAAACAGCTGACCCCTTACAACAAAGACCGGTCCAGAGTAGTATCCATAGTAGAAAATACGTTTACTACGCTCGCTAAGAGAGAAACGAGAAGAGAGGAGAGGAAAACGAAGGAGAGAACCTTCGATACTCTCGACCAATCAGAGAACCAGAGATCAAGAATCTTGCAGGAGAAAGGTTCTTGGTCCAGCGGATCCGTTACAATGGCTCTTCGTGTATCTATACGAGTTGTAAACCAAGTGAACACGCTGATGTATTCCAACAATCAGGAGTAGCCATTTCGTAAGAGTTCTCTGATACATTTGAATATAAAAAGTGTGTCTGATAGTTTTGTTATCGTTAAAGTGTACAATTGAGATTATTCAAAAAATAACTAGGTAATACGTAAACTAGCTAGGCATGTTAGGTAACAGTTCTATTAAATAATATGAAAATTATCAAATTATAAGTCTTACATATTGATCTGCATAAATCATTGGATAAATAACAATTATACTCGTTATTTATCATAGATCAAAACAACGACGAGACTCTGAATTTATCTCGATCAATTTATCTTTGACACTTCAGCGAATGGTATAAGAAGCACTTAAGCTTTCTCTTTCTATCCCTTAAGTGTCTTCATCTTGAGTGTCTAATGTAAGTAGGCATTAGATAAGAACTCAAGCGGTTCGCTTGTATATGAGAAAAGATAAAACAAAAATGCGTGTTTATGACTTTGTACGTAAAAAAGTATCGAAGAGATTTTTAATTTAATTCTATAGAAAAAAAAGAGAGAGAGAGAGAGAAAGAAACAAATATAAAGTCTATAATATGTTGTACATACGAACGTAAAAGTTCATTTGATTTTCTGAGCTACTCAAAGGCGATTATACTGAACAACTTCTTTCCTCCTACAGGGCTCCTCCAATCATTCTCCATTTTTTACGAGCAGTTGATCCTAGTGACCTTTCTGTTGCTTACCTTGAGCGCACAGAAGATGCAGGATTCAGGCATACAAGCATGTCCGGAGAGTTCTCTGAAGCTACGTCTGAAGATATCCAAATGCCATAGAACCTGAAAGCAAAATCAAAATATTTTAATAGAGGATTGCGTAATAATAATTAACTTTATCACGTTAACAATTAGAATTTACTTATTCCTCTTTATACGGTCGCTAATTGTAAGGGGTTAAAAAAAAAAAAAAGAATAATCGAGGAAGAACAAACAATCGTAGACATATACCGCAAGCATAAGATTTAATATCTAGACGAAAGTGGGTTGATTCTGATTGCTTTTAATTAACTCAATGCGAGCCAATAAATCAAGTAGCGTGTCGGAGCAAGTGCAATTTCCATAAAAAAACGTGACTCTTGGGAATGTAGAAAAACACGAAGGCCACGCATTGAGGATTTTTTCTTTTTGTTTTTTAATGAGTTAGATATATGAATGAATTTGCTCAAGTATACACGTTCGGTATCCCTCGATGGTGTGCGATCGAAAATGTGTGAAAAAGAAAGGAAATATAGAATGAGATAGAAATAGAGGGAGTGAGAAAGAGAAGGGGGAGGTGGTAAAAAGAGGGGATGGTTTGTAAGAGAATTATGGTGGGGGATTTACTACTACAAGGAAATATGCAAATGTGTCTGAAAGTCTCAATACACTGTGTTACCATCAACCCATAACTATACATGATAGTAGCCCACCGTATCGTGAGTACATTATTATACCGAGGGAAAGTAAATCACAATTTCCGCGGGCGTGCACGTTGTGCCGCATAACATGGTATAGCATAGCATAGCGGAACATAAATTTCCCCTTTTCCGTTGTCACCGAGGAAATATCCGCTGCTATTAGTTCCCATCGCGTACAAATTTGTCTCGCCAAAATCCGACTAAATTGAATACTCCTAAAATTTTCTAGATAAATCGATAGCAAACTAATTGAATACTCACCAAATATTAACCTAATATCCTACTGATCGAGTACTATATTCATTCACTTCTTATTTCTCAATTAATACTGACCTAATTTAGTACTCAATCAATATCATACTCTTGCTAGCCTAATAAGTCATATCGTTCACTGTATATATATATATATATATATA